>NC_090734.1:138817915-138825415 GCF_036898095.1 Palaemon carinicauda
TTTATCAAAAAGGTTTCCACGGTAGATATACAAATGGAAAACAAATAAACAAGTATATATGTATGTTCACCTAACGAAAGCAAAGCCTGAATTGAGTAGACGTCCATGTCTTCATAAATAACAGCAAGAAAAAACATCTAAGGATACCTATCATCGTCATAAGAAGACAGAAGCAGGTATGACTAAAACTGATGTTCCAGTGACTGACCCGAATATTGTTACCGATCGCGTTTGCGCAACAGAATCAAAAGTCAATAGTAAACACCTCATTGGTCAAGCCCTCTGTCTATGACTATTTTGATCACTAGCAATTTTAACCCTGTCAAATATTTGGAATAACTATACATCACACTTCCTAAAGTCAGTACCTGATGTCACCAGACTGAAATAAGGGATACGTACGACAAATTGAATTATGAAATCTGTCGTGTTTCCTGTAAATACAGTAGGTAGTACACTGAAGGAAGAGTGTAATAAGTCACACTGTGTCGGTTAACTCATACTTTACAACAAGGAGCATTTGGCGTTAACCTGTGGTATCGAGTTCAAAGGTTATGGCATCAATATATGAAAAGTCTGGACGAACAACCTTAAACTGTAATGAATGACAGGATACGAGAAACAGCTTCTCCAATAAGATGAAAAAAGAGAAACACAAAACCTCAATAGACGAATAATACAGGAAAAGGAAAGTATAAAGGAAAGGAAACAACACAAGACGTTGTTCACAAGATATGAGAAATGTACTGGGAAAAAATCAGAAACCAGGAAGAGAGAGAGAGAAAAAAAATACGATCCAATGCAACCGTAAGATTAAAAACAAGACAACTGGTGTTTTCCCACCACAATATATTTCGCCTACCAGATAAACACCACTTCCATGAAATGGTAAATAACAACTGTGATGGGCAAAATGGCGACAATAAAAACTAGAAAATCATAACGTCTGCGACAAAAGCGGGAAGGAAAAGAAAATACGCAAAGGAGAAAGTTCGAAATCAAGGGAGAGCTGTTCCGTTGACAAGAACCTTAAAAACAACAATTTCATATTCGACAATATGACACTTAATTTGAGAGAGAGAGAGAGAGAGAGAGAGAGAGAGAGAGAGAGAGAGAGAGAGAGACTTCCCAGATACAATGTTTTTATTGACCAATTTTTTATTTACAAAATTCGTGAGTGTTTTAACCAGTGATTCAATATTTGGTTCAAACTTACAAAATGCGATGTTCGTCAAAGAGCGTTTTTTTTTTTCCTTCACCATAAAAGAAAAAAAAACATATCCCAACCCAGGTCTATATCTTCATCGTAACCAAGTGTCCATACATCTTAAGCTGTAGTTTGCATGCGAACAGAAACTTTCGTGAACGGACACATCAACCACACACTTATTAAATGAACATTAAGATCTCAAATTAAGTAGAAGCCTTTCCGCTTAAGATATTCGTATAATGCGGACATCCTCTCCCCCAAAAACTTTCACCCGCCTTCCGTCTATTTGCCTACAGGCGTGGAATGAGTAAAACCTTGACCTACTAAGGGTGGTGGCTTCTTCAATTAGTGCATTCCATATGGCTAAACACCAAACCAACAACTGCCGACTACTCGCCCCAAGGCAGCTGGTACTGCCAGGATATACGCACACAGATGGCTAGGATAAATGCCCCCGATATGAGAGAGAGAGAGAGAGAGAGAGAGAGAGAGAGAGAGAGAGAGAGAGAGAGAGAGAGAGAGCTCAATTGATGAAAATTATAGATAGCCCCAAACTGGGGTTGAAGGCTCCTGCCCATAGTACACATCAATAGAATATGGGTCAGGGAGATGACGTCATCAACATATTTTTATCATTTTAAGAAATTCAGGATAAAAAAACTAAATTGAAACCATTTACGAGCTCCTTATTACTAGAGGTTCAATAGCCCTCTATGCTGAAGTATTTAGGGTTGTGGTGGCCGATGTGGTACGTCCCTAACTGGTGAATGCCAGACTGGGATTCCCGTTCTAACTCTTTAGTTGCTTTGGTCGCTGCAACCTCACTATCCTTGTGAGGATGAGGGGCTTGGGGGAGCCTATAGGTCTATCTGCTGAGTCATCAGCAGCCAACGCCTGGCCCTCTTTGGTCCTAGCTTGAGTGGAGAGGGGGTTGGGAGCTGATCATACGTATATATGGACAGTCTCTAGGGCACTGTCCTGCCTGATAGGGGAATCTCACTGTCCCTTGCCTCTGCCATTCATGAGCGGCCTTTAAACCTCTATTATCCCTTCAATCGTTACTGCACTTCCTGTGATAATCACTTAAAGCACAGATGAAATAACGAAAGAACTCTTCAATTACTTACACCAATTCTCTGTCTCCCTCTCCAAATTTACATTGATTAGAAGTCTGAAAATACTTCGAGAGCAGATTTCCTGGCTACCGACGTCAGGCCAGTGACGTCACAGGCTATAAGCTCTACCCCAGAGGAATCCCTGTTACAAGGTAAACAAAACCGAAATGAACAGCGTAGGGCGCACATGGACTCCCCATCTCTGGCAAAATATTTATAAACGGGGGAGTATTTACTGAGTTCCATTATGAGAGAAGCGTAAAGCAGCCTTTATAAACAAAGAAAGAATATTACGAAGGAAATCAAGATTATGACAACTGATACAGCTGTCAAGATGAAGAGATCATAAGAATGTAAATTAAACACGAGATTTTCAGGCACTCTTCATGCAAAACCAAGTGGAATATTAAAACTATCAGTTAAATTACTTTAATGGAGCAGGAAATTAGAGTATCCGTATATAAGTAGTGTTACATGTGAGGGAACTTCTAAGGATTTTTACCTATATCCTAAAATTTAGCAAGTTTCAAAAATGTCCGACAATAATAATTTGTTTATAAATTTAGTTCACAGTCAGCGGGTACCAAAAGAACTTGGAAAAAATACAGAATTTCGAGCAATGAAAATTGACAAACTTTGACACCCCCACCAAAAAAACAAAGAACAGAGTTGTGCATCCAATAACAAGATGCTATACCAACTACAGTCAAAATGTATTCATTTTCAGTCAGTCAACAAAGAGCACAACATACCCAGAATTGCCTAATTGCATAACTAACCTTTTCAGACGTTTTTAGTGCAGCATAATGACACAGTTTTCCACTTTCAAATCCAACTCCACCCTGAAAGAATGTGCAATTCACGTCCTGCAGTGATTTGTAGCATTATTTGGAGTAATTCGGTCGTGCTACTTCCGGTGTTATCAATCAAAACATGCTACCTATCGAACAGGTGGGTGCGACCATTCTCATTGACAAGAGCTTGAGACAGGAGATTTTCAAAGAAAATATTTCCGCTGCGGAAGGCTTTGTGACACACCATCTATATGTGTCACTTATATTTCAGTCCCTTATGATTAAATCTAAGTTCTCTATGTTCCGAGCTAAACCCAGACGCCCACACAGGTACTTCTGCTCAACCTATACTCATTTTCTCTTATTAATTAGCGAATTATAAGAGAAGACACTTTACCAGTGTATATCAACCCTTTCATCTCGAGTTCTAGACAATAATTCACCTAACAGTTACCGGCCTCTCTCTCTCTCTCTCTCTAGATTACAAACTATCATATAATACAAACTGTCATATAATAATTCAACACAAAATCTCAACATGTACATTCTTTCATAACGGCAGGAATTACGAACTAATTATGAGAGATCAAGTTCTAGGTAATTGCGAGGTTAAATAAATACAGCTAAATTATTTCATTATGATATATAAACATTCAAGGCTAAGGACTTTGGTTCTTTGGTTATGTCCAACAAGGTTGCCAGTGAAGCTTACACAAATCTCCTTCACCCAAGGTTGTGGGAATAACTATAAATATTTAGATATTTGTCTATTTATAAAATGCTTATATCAAGATACTCGAAAAACTTTCATTATAAAAAATAGCATTAGGATCACTAATATTAAGACTATTTCGCTGGCATAATTGATAGCTACTTTAACTTTTATTTCGAAAGCCTTGCGTTCAAGCCACAATGAATTACAAATTTTATTTCCATTAAACATTATATTGTGGTTATTTTAATGTGAACACACATACATATGTATACTGTATATATTTATATATAAAATGTTTTTGTGTTATTAAGAACATATTTTGCAACTAAAGTAATTCTGAATTATTGAGTACATTAATATGAAATAACTTTTATTGAATACCAGGCTTCTTCACTTTGCACATTTATTAATCAAACATATAGTACTACAGCATACATAAAATATGTCTTAATCTTCCGTTGAAAGCCAAAAGGGTTAATTTCTTCAAGAAATTTAAACTAAATTTTAAAATTAAAAAAAAAAAAAGGTGTCATTTTGAAATAACGAATTACAAACTGGAGTCACAGTTACTAGGGCCAGGGACTCTACATTCTTCAAAACTATGTTGGGATAAATGCGACAGTTAATGAAGTATTCTTGATGTATTTAAGAAACGGTAAAGTTATAATTATCCCTTCGCACCACTTAACGCATACGGGCCACTTACACACGTGCATCAAATAGGAAGTAACTAAAAAACTCGGCGCCTACGCAAACGGAACAAAGAAAGCAAATAAGAGATAAGAACAGCAGGTGTGGAAAAAAAAAAGGAAAGAGCACACCTGGAACATAAGGAGGAGTTTGTCTAACTTGAAAGAAGAGAGACGCGACAGAACATCAACCACACACACACAAATACACACACACACACAGACACGTATGACCACGGCACGTGATCCAAAGTCAATTAGAATTTTTTTTTTTTTATCACCAGGTGCTGTTATGCTGAGTTCCGTCTGTAGAAAAAAAGGTGTCTGACTGAAACACATTGGTATAAATACTTATGTCTATGACGTTTTATGAGTTGTATGTTTTGATGATCATTCATGAAATGTATTAAAATTCATTCATGAAATATATTAAGAGTTAATTCATGAAATGTATTAAGAGTTAATTCATGAAATGTTTTAAGAGTTAAGTCATGAAATTTATTACAGTTAATTCAGGATATGTAATACAGTTAATTCAGGATATGTATTACATTTCATTTGTGAAATGTATTAAAAGTTCATTCATGAAATTTATTATTCATGAAATTTATTAAAATACATTCATGATATGTATTACAGTTCATTCATGGTATGTATTACAGTTCATTCGTAAAATGTATTGAATTTCATTCATAAAATGTACTAAAGTTCATTCATAAAATGTATTAAAGTTCATTCATTAAATGGATTAAACTTGTAATAGTACTTAAGAGATTATAGCTCTTACATAAAAAGTTTAGTTATAATCATCTATAAATCTATAAATCGCTTAAAACTAAAACCGCTGGTGAAATATCTTATAAAACAATAATAATAGAATTTTATAAAATTTCACATTTAGAAAAGGCATGGATTCAAATAACCTTGAATACAATCTGTAATGCTTACAGTGATGTTTAATCAAAGTCTTTGAATACCCAGTTAGAAATTTAACAAGTAATGACACCAATTAAGATATGAACCTATTAAAATAACATACGTCTGAGTGAATCTATACAGTTTGTTTATAGACTACATCTATGAAAGATTGCAAATATAAATTTCAAATTCACATTGCAACTTGGCTTAACAATAACAATAGCGCCAATTGCATAAGTGACCTGTATATTGCAATGAACATATTCAGGGCTAACGTAAGAAATAGCGTTATACAAGACAAGCAGGTATACATTAATGATAATGAAAATGCTGAACTAATTTGAGAGAGAGAGAGAGAGAGAGAGAGAGAGAGAGAGAGAGAGAGAGAGAGAGAGAGAGATTTGAAGTTTTCTGGCATCCTGACATCTAAGGTCATTGACGCCGATATCATTTATTATAAATAAAGAATAAAAGATTATTCAATAAAAACCATAAAAGCGAAGATGTCATTATAAAAGTTAAATGGCTTTCAGAAGACCCGCTTCTGAAATAAATCTAAACATACCGCTAGTCAAATACATGACCAAGAGTCTTGGCAAGAGAGAGAGAGAGAGAGAGAGAGAGAGAGAGAGAGAGAGAGAGAGAGAGAGAGAGAGAGAAAAAAAAAATTTCATTTCTTAGGTCAGCCAAAAAAATATATAAACTGCTGAAAAGAGCCTAAATCCATGAAAGCGATTTTTCCACATTACACGTATAAAAAAAAAATTAAGAAAAACGTGTTTGAATAGAAATAAAGTCTATATTTTCCATCATGTTCGTTAGATACTTTCACTCGGATTAGAAAAGATTTATACTTTCTTTCCTTTCAGTCAAACTTTTTTTTCTTTATTTCTAAAATACTTCAAGATCTGGTTATACATTTATCATCATCATAATCATTCAAGTTGAACACGCTTATAGAGCAACTCACACTCCACCCCATTAAAAAAAAAAGAAAAAAAAATAAAATAAATAAATATTCTATATACTAAGTCAGCTTTCAAGAAACTAACAGCCAATATGTAAAAAATATGAAAAGGAATAGCATAATAATGATAAAACAAAGCATAATAAAAATTATATACTCAAAAATAATCATTAAGAAAACGAAACTAAAGCAATTTTTCATTCCATTAACTTTAAAACCTTTAAAGTAAATTCGTAGAGGTACATATGCTAACAAACAATTTTTACATTTAACAAGGTAAATTAGACATGTTAATTGCATTGCCTTTAAGGTAAATACATTAAGATAAATTTGCTAACAAACAAACAACTTAAAGTAAAAGTAGACGTCTAACAAGGTAAATTAGACCCTATAGTCCAACAATCCGGTAATTTCTCACGGAACAAGAACCTACTTCCCTGGCAATGTAATAAGTAATTTACGAGCACCCGATAACATAAAGTTCCTATTGGAGATAAGAAAACCTTTTGATACTCGAGTACAAGAGAGATTTGCATTTGAATCTATACAGTATACGCACACTTACCATTGATATTTGAGTGCAAAGAGATTTAACACCTGAAAATGTAGTAGTTAATAATGACTAACGAGTTCTAAATTGCGTACCATCTGGAGATTGATGGGTTGTTTATATGCAAATGGTCTAAACTGCAATTAATTAGTAAGCATCCACAGAGAATGAATAGTATACAGCGACGAAAAGCTACATAAAACAAACCTAAAAAAACTACAAAAATAAATTAAAAGTCTGGAACAGAAGAATAGCAATTTGAGAGAATTTATCTACCGTAATTTGCAACATTGAAGGCACGAAACTTCCTCTAATAGAAAAAATCATGAAAGATAAAATCCCACATTAATAAAAGCTAAACAAGGAAATGAAACAAAGAATAATCATATAAACATAAGATAAATAACGAAAAGATAACTACATTTAAGTTAAAATGAAAATTAGGTAATTGTTAGAAAAGACAAGAAGTGTCCCGCTTTTATTTTATTTCTTTACAAAATTCAGGTTAAAATCTGTGGATTAATGGTAATAGTTATTGATGC
>NC_090734.1:138830415-138832915 GCF_036898095.1 Palaemon carinicauda
ATATGGAAAATGATTTTGTTGTTACATTTACTTACTAAATTCATCTTTTAAACTTTCAACTAACCTACAAACATGAAAAAAAAAAAAAGACGAAAAGTTCAATAGTTACAACTAAAGGAAACCAAAGTTCAGATTAGTCTAACAGTGGTGAAACTGCAGCCAATGGGAAGAACTGACAATTTCTTTATCAACAGCGCATGTGCCAACGGAAATGCAACCTACTAAACCATAAAATAGCCACCACAGTGACTGTCATTATTATTATTATTATTATTATTAGCCAAGCTACAACCCTAGTTGGAAGAGCAAGATGCTATAAGCCCAAGGGCTCCAACAGGGAAAAATAGCCCAGTGAGAAAAGGAAATAAGGAAATAGAGAATAAATTAACAATATATCATTCTAAAAACAGTAACAGCGTCAAAACAGATATGTCCTATATAAACTATTAACAATGTCAAAAACAGATATGTCATATATAAACAATAAAAAGACTCATGTCAGCCTGGTCAACATAAAAACATTTGCTCCAACTTTGAAATTTTGAAGTTCTACTGATTCAACTACCCGATTAGGAAGATTATTCCACAACTTGGTAACAGCTGGAATAAAAGTTCTAGAATACTGTGTAGTATTGAGCCTCATGATGGAGAAGGCCTGGCTATTAGAATTAACTGCCTGCCTTCCTAGTATTATCGACCAGTGTGCTATCGTCAACATCCAACTATTCTCTTAAACTATTCCAAACAGGAAAAAGATTAAAAGTTAATTCTTTAGTCATGAATAATATAAAAGGTTAAATTTTCTAAACATGAATAAAGGAGAACTTTTTTTAAGAGGAAAAAAATATAAAAGGTGAACTTTCTCCTGCCAGATGAATATACATTCCTAGATACCTAGAAGTCTAGTATCATAAACTTCTTTCCACATTATGAAAGGGAGACTCCTTCCTACATTATGAAAGGCTGCCATATTTCCTCTTGTTTGTTCTAAGATATTTGAACCTTTTTATACGACGTTAAGGTCGAGCCCATTATTCAGTGCTGAATAAAACAAGAAAATGAAGAATTGACAGTACAGCTCCCTAGATCTATAGGGATAATGATCTCAAAACATAGTCCTTGGGAGAGTTTGTTCCTCCTATACGGAAAGTCCATTATGTTTGAGGGCAGCCTCTAGGAATCTTGGTATCCTTTCGACAAGGCTGATCGAAGCAGTCTTTTACTTTTCTCCTAAAACCGCAGTGAATTTAAAGAAACACCTATGGATAAATGTTTTAACCATCTATGAACTCTCATCCAACAGGGTACTTACAAAAACACCCCAACACTTTGGCTTTAAAACTGTGAGTGTTACTCTCATTCTGTCGGTGAGCTACTTATTATTATTATTATTATTAATAATATAATTTATTAATGTTACTATCATTATCATTATTAATATTACTATCATTATTATTATTATTAATATCTATTATTATTATTATCATTAATATCATTATTATTATTATTATTATCATAATCATCATCATCATTATTATTATTATTATTATTATTATTATTATCATTATCATTATTATTATTATTATTACTAGCTAAGCTACAACTTAAGTCACTATCCAGTTCCGAGTGGTTACTGATGTCAAACCACGCAATACAGATTTTAAGACAGACTATACTAAAACGCCATGCACCATTATTTCAGTTTTTTTCTGACATTTCTGGATAAATTTTGGATCTATGAAACTTGATGGGGGTATTAGAGGCCATTCAGCTTTGAGGAGCAACTGGGGGGAACCTCTTCCCCCCAATAAGTTGCGCTTTGAAGTGAAAGTTAAAGGAGGCTGGCCTACAAGATGGAAGAAATAAGGTTATGGAGATAAACCAGTGCTAAAAACTTGGAAAGATAATTTAGAATAACTTGAGAGATTCCTGCTTTATTTGCTTCTTATCAATTTATTTCTTTTCATATAAATTAACACTTAGGAAATATTTGCAAGCTATTGCCTGTTCAATGCATTATCAAAATATAAATAATATCAATTAGCCCTAAAAAAATAGGAGTAAAAATCTAAAACATCCCATTCGGATAAAAGTAGGTAATTCCCCATAGGACAACATTATGTAAAATATAATTCCTGTTTACAAGCAATAAATAAAAGAAAAGTGTAATTTTCCTCCTAAAGTATGCAACGCATTAAGACCTAAAATCATGGGCTAAAGATTACTGCTTTTCTAATACCAATGTAGTTCGTGGGGGGGGGGGATTTTTTGCCATACAATTCTTCAACTTTAGCATTGAGATCACCAATCATAATTTCCATTATCTCTCTGGGATCTCATTTATTATGCCCTGCATTTCTTCCTATGTATCTTTCCTTTTTTCAGGGGAATCATTTAAGAATAAGAATGCTATACTCAGGGGATAGCCATAAAATTCTTCAACTTTAGCATTGAGATCACCAATCACAATTTCCATTATCTCTCTGGGATCTCATTTATT
>NC_090734.1:138840415-138853426 GCF_036898095.1 Palaemon carinicauda
TTATTTCATTCAGGCCATTATAATTTATCTCTAAGGTTTTATCTTATTTGGGCCATTATAACGTCAAGCTACTTCCATCAGTATTCTGCCGGACTTGACACCATCAATTGGCTTTGTTCTTTGCATTGCTAAAAAGACTTAAGGCCACCAATCATCTTTGTTTTTAGTAATGATTACAAATTTCCTCTGGCTTGACACTATCGAATGTGCGATGATGAAATAACGCAAGACCATTCATTGCTGTGATAACAATACAGGGTATGATTTTATGAGCAAGGTCATATTACATAACCTTTTTTTAAACATACAAATTAACACGAGAGATAGGCATCCACATCTCTTAATCGTGTCCAGAAACAGACCCAAAATGTCTCGGGTGAACTATTTACAGACAAAGATCACCATGTAATCCGTAACTAGAAGAAGCAGAGCTTTATTCAGTGTTATCTTATTCAAAGCTGAAAGAGAGACAGGTCCAAGAGATTTAAGCCAAAGCAGCTGTTGATATTAAAAATATGTTAAATGTTTTCGTAGTTCTCTTTAAAGGTCAAAGCGCCTTACTCAGCCGCTGAGGAATTCCCCAGTGGACACGTGAAGCGAGGAAAGATTTATATGAACGATCATTTAGGGACAAAAAGTTAATCCTTGCCTGTTCATTACATAACGTTTCTATCCTTCAAGACGGACTCTTGGGAGTAACAAAGGTTTAATCGAAGTTCAACAACAATGCCAGAGGGAGAGAAACAATTCACATGTATTGCAGTAAAATCGAGAAAAAGTATGTTATAGCAAACAATTAAAAAAATATTTTCAGTTCTGTCATATGTTCATAAAAATATCTTCAAAATAAAATAAATATGTTCACCAAAACATATCTTATGTTCACTCGTGTTCACAAAAACATTTTATGTTAATTTGTGTTCACAAAAACATATCTTATGTTCACTCTTGCACACAAAATCATATCTTATGTTCACTCTTGCACACAAAAACATATCTTATGTTCACTCTTACACACAAAAACATATCTTATGTTCACTCTTGCACACAAAAACCTATCTTATATTCACTCGTGTTCACAAAAACATATCTTATTTTCACTCGTGTTCACAAAAACATATTTAGGTTCACTTGTGTTCACAAAAACATACCCGATGTTCACTCGTGATCACAAAATCATATCTTATGTTCATTCGTGTTCACAAAAACATACCTTGTGATCACTCGTGTTCATAAAAACACATCTGGTGTTCACTCGTGCTCACAAAAACATATCTTACTTTTACTAGTGTTCACAAAAACATATCTAGTGTTCCCAAAAACATATCTAAGTGTTCACTAGTGTTCACAAAAACTTGTGTTCACTCGTGTCCACAAAAATTTGTGAACTTGTGTTCATAAAAACTTGTGTTCAATTGTGTTCATAAAAACTTGTGTTCATAACAACGTTCACTCGTGCTCGCAAAAACATATCTTATGTTGGAGAGAGAGAGAGAGAGAGAGAGAGACACAGAGAGAGAGAGAGAGAGAGAGAGACACAGAGAGAGAGAGAGAGAGAGAGAGAAAAAAAAAAAAAAAAAAAAAAAAAAAAAAAAAAAAAAAAAAAAAAAAAAAAAAAAAGAGCTATTTTCGAAATAAAAATATCAATTATTTGTGATCCTCACGACTCGAAACCATGAAAATTAAACCACCTCATTTATGCCTCTCATCAAATAATTTATTGTATATAACTCACATCTATCATACACCTGGCACCTGCTCTGACCACGCCCAAAATGGCATCTCGTTCCCACACCTACCGTGGAAATCACGCCCGTATTCACGTCCCGATCATCAGAAATTATAAATGAAACACCTGGTTTTCTAATCAGTCTATCATTTTTCAATTCCCAAACCATTATGAAATGATTTTCAATTCCCAAACCATTATGAAATGAAAGAGAAAAAAAAATGGTAGCTCAATTACAGATGAAGTTATAATTGGACCAAACGCATTTAGACAACTACCCTAAATCCCTATTTTCAAAATACATGTTCAGTAACTACACCCTATAACATCTGTTATCAAAAATGAGAGAGAGAGAGAGAGAGAGAGAGAGAGAGAGAGAGAGAGAGAGAGAGAGAGAGAGAGAGAGAGAGAGAGAGAGAGAGAGAGAGAGAGAGAGAGAGAGAGGGATTTATACCCAGAATATACGGTATTTACTGAGTAGAAAGGTAAATGGGTTTCTAAATAATAGAGATGTATATTTATTAACTAAAACTTTCTCTGAGAGAGAGAGAGAGAGAGAGAGAGAGAGAGAGAGGAGAGAGAGAGAGAGAGAGAGAGAGAGAGAGAGAGAGATTTATACCCAGAATATGCGGTATTTACTAAATAGAAAGGTAAATGGGTTTCTAAATAATAGAAATGTATATATATTAAAGAAAACATTCTCTGGAGAGAGAGAGAGAGAGAGAGAGAGAGAGAGAGAGAGAGAGAGAGAGAGAGAGAGAGAGAGAGAGAGAGAGAGAGATTAGTTATATTTGCTTGTATTCAGGCATATACATACCAGACTACAAGTTAAATGTTACATCCTTCTAGTTAATATACCATGTGTTATAGCCTCTCCCACACAAAAATGTGATATACAAGGAAACACAATTAGCATAATCAAATACTTTAGGCATAATCCAAGAGGTTATTAAAAAGTGACGGAAAACAAAGTTGTAAACCTGATGTTAGTCTTTGTTTTCTAATTTTACACTTATTTCGACCGGTGCTCATCTGAGCTTACGAAATAGTTTTTTTTTTCTTTTTTAAGCTTACGAAATATTTTTTTTTCTTTTTTAAGCTTACGAAATATTTTTTTTAAAGCTTACGAAATGTTTTTTTTTAAGCTTACAAAATATTTTTTTTCTTTTTTAAGCTTACGAAATATTTTTTTTTAAGCTTACGAAATAATGTTTTTTAAAAGCTTACGAAATATTTTTTTTTCTAAGCTTACGAATTTTTTTTTTTAAAGCTTACGAATTTTTTTTTTTTTAAACCACCAAGCCTTCTCTTTATTGCAAAGCTCTGGAACTCTGCTTCTGTTCTCCCATATCATGATATTCCATCCTTTAATTAGTTAAAACTTCATATTTTTTTTTCAGTTTTGAGTTTTTATTTCTTTTTCCGACTGGTGTAGGAAAGTCTGGTACAAGATACTCTTTCCATTGGTCTTAAATGAAAAACTACAGGGGCACTCAGTAGAGTGCAGACCTCCACCGCGGCAGCTTATTCTTCAACCTTTGACCTTAACATATATTAGTTGGAGTGGATTTTCATACACAAATATGAACCAAGTTTGAAGTCTATTTGACAACGATGTCCAAACTAATGTTGATTACGTGAATTGGACATTTTGCTTGACCGAACCTTGACCTTCCTAAATTTAATAATTTCCGGCTTTTTACGTAACAGCTAATCCCTGTAAGTTTCATTACTGTAGATTCAAATTGTGGCCAGGAAGCAGTTCACAAACAAACACACGTACACAAACAGGGGGGTAAAACATAACCTCCTTCCAACTTCGTTAGCGGAGGTAATAATAGACGATTCTAGGTTAATCGAAATACATGCAATTAGAAATGCTTTCGACTTGCGACATGGTCGAAAGACCTAGACATTTACCAAAAAACGAGAGCTTTCACGTCGATTAAAAATTGTACGATTCGCGAAATGTAACACTTGACGCATTTTGCGTTTCATGCAGTGAAACAAATTTTTCATTTTCACCTTGGCGCTGTGTGTGAATGAGGTCAAGCTAGTGTCATGTTCAAAAAGAGTTCCGTGGCAGGAGAGAAATGACTTCTTGTAAAAAAAAGTTGAAATCGTGCGAGTTCAATACATTTTCTTTTTAATGTATCATTCATTTCACGTATTTTCGTTATAAGATCAGATAATGATTGAATGAATGAATATTACTGGCAGTACATAAAATCAGTGTATGATTAAATGAATAATTATGAGCAAGTCGAGGATAAAAAAACTGCAGATACTGGTGCAGTTTATATATATATATATATTATATATATATATATATTATATATATATATATATATATATATATATATATATATATATATAAGAGAGAGAGAGAGAAGAGAGAGAGAGAGAGAGAGAGAGAGAGAGAGAGAGAGAGACCCCCCCCCAAGTGTATACGCAAGGCAAAACGACAAAATATTTAAATATTTTTCACCTTACATTGCTGGACAGTTTTCTAAAATAATGACAACGTTGAATACATATGAATCTTCAAACAGCCAGTCAGCTACCCTGGCTGAATACCGAGGACAAAATCGGTTTCTCATTAAGAACCCAAAGGCAGGCCTGCCACCCGTCTCTTAGCCAACCATTTGAAAAAACGGGACAATTTTGTACGACGAAACTGCAGCTGCTTTTTTTTTTAAAGGAATCCTTGTGCCACATACGGTAAACTAGCAATATCCATTACTACTACTACTACTACTACTACTACTACTACTACTACTACTGCTGCTGGTTCTGCCACTGCTGTTACTACTCCTGCTGCTACTACTACTACTACTGCTGCTACTACTACTACTGCTAATAATAATATTAATAATAATGGTAACAGCAAATCATTATTATTATTATAATTATTATTACTTGCTAAGCTACAACCCTAGTTGGAAACGCAGGACACTAAGCCCAGGGACCCCAACAGGGAAAATAACCCAATGAGGAAAGGAAATAAGGAAAAATAAAATATTCTAAATACTATTTAAAATAAACATTTCCTATATAAACTATAAAAGTTTTAACAAAACAAGAGGAAGAGAAACAGAATAGAATAGTTTGTCCAAGTGTAGACGAAGAAACTACCACTTGTTTTTAAGAAGAAAAAAAAAAAACCTCTAATAATATTCGATTCAGACGTTTACAACCACCACCTTGACACTTCCATTTCCGCCAAGTCTTTTGCTGCCAGCCACGCCGAAAGGCAAGACGTGCTTGCGCACACCACACCTCCGATTAGCTGCGTTGCGTGTGTACCTGTCACGGCCCAGTGCCAGTCGTGAGTTTCGGCTACCTCCCGGAGGAGTTTTGGGCCTGAACGAAAAGCCACCGAAATGAAGTCTTCTAATCAAAAATTCTCTCTCCTTCTCTCTCTCTCTCTCCCCTTAAAAAATCTAGACATTACATAATCAGTTTTGGGCTTGAATGAAGTCCTCGAAAGGAAGTCTTCTAATATCTCTCTCTACTCTCTCTCTCTCCTCTCTCTCTCTCTCTCTCTCTCTCTCTCTCTCTCTCTCTCTCTCTCTCTCTCTCTCTCTCTCTCTCTCTCTCATTTTTTAATTAAAAATCTAGACATATTTTATTAGCAGTTTTGGGCGTGAACGAAGAGCCACCGAAATGAAGTCTTCTAATCTCTCTCTCTCTCTCTCTCTCTCTCTCTCTCTCTCTCTCTCTCTCTCTCTCTCTCTCTCTCTCTCTCTCTCTCTACTGAAAAATCTAATCACATATTCTATTAGCATTCTCTTTGTATGGACAATACTGTGTACTTTGCAACAGTTTTAACCTATTTCTTAATTCCTTCCTTTGTATAGATAACGACAATACAATATCATAAAAGTTTTATTACCAAATTACAACAGACTATGTAATAACTTAAAAAGAGTTAAAAAAGTTTAGCGGTTTAAAGAAATTGAATGTTCAAAATGAGAAAAAAAAAAATTGTAATCCAATGGCATTGCTTCATCAAGTAATTTTTTTAAGGTGTTAAGAAAGATGGGTGAGAAAGAAGAGCAAAGGCAATTTTATGGGTTAATTTTTAAACAATGAATGGTTTAACGAATAATCATGGGCTATTATTTTATTACCGAGTAAAAAATTTACGTGACATTGCAATACCTACTTGTACAAATCGATTGCATCCAAACTTAACTTTTGTGTTATAATTATATAACATTGAGATGATAAATGACTTACTACAATGTAGTTACAACCAGGTAATTAGAAACAAATTACATCATCAATTCTCCAAGAAAAACCTAACAGCTCCATTTTATCTGCACCGAAATATATTTCAACAACCCTAATCTGAGTCAAAGAACTTTTCAAATTGAATTAGGAAATGTCATATGGCACTTGTTTACTCAATCGATGTGTGACCTGTTGTCCTTGAGCCAAAAAGACTCCTCAGCATCCTATCATGTGACTTATCTTAGGAGAAAAAGTTTTTCCGACTGGACATTCTTTCCCTACAGCTTTAGAATAAAGAATTAACACCGATATGCTCAAAAATTGCTCAAGATGAAAAATATTGCTTTAAGAAAACATTTGTAAAGGAAAGGAAATATAGTAAATGAATGCACATTATAAATACACAACAAAATGTGTATTATACTCTGTCCAAGCTTAAAGCATCACACAAAAATAAACTAAAAAAATATCTTAAATAACAAATAAAAGTATGTATATATAACCGATATGAATCAAATATTGTAAAAATGCATTAACTCTCACAATCTATTATGAAGAAGTATAACTTTCAAAATTAAGTCTTACACATTTTTATCACAGGTGTGGGCCCCTGGCAAAAACAACGGTCCACTGAGGACAAATGCGAACAGTCTCCCTTGACATCGGTCAACAAGTGAGTCACTGTTAACGACCTTCAATTAAGTTATTTATCAAGAGGGAAATGGGATGGCAGAAACACGAGAGAGAGAGAGAGAGAGAGAGAGAGAGAGAGAGAGAGAGAGAGAGAGAGAGAGAGAGGCTAATTGAAACAAGTTACATTAAGTTTTAGTAATAAAATAAACAGAAGAGTATGAGAGAGAGAGAGAGAGAGAGAGAGGAGAGAGAGAGAGAGAGAGAGAGAGAGAGAGAGAGAGAGAGAGAGAGAATGTACTTTTACAATTTTCCTCAAATGGCAGATGATGGTTATAAAGATTACAGTAACATAAGTTTTAGGGATCTTTTAGGGTTAAAAAATTCTATGGTTCCATCCATAATCATATTTGCAACTCAGGACGTGTCACGCAGCCTACATAAGACTGACCTGTTTCGCTCTTTTATATTAGATAAAGCAAATAAAGCTTATTCTATGAATTTATTTTTGGAATATTACGTTTGGAATTAGAGATTAAAATGGAGGAGTGTTAGGAATTTGGGATATATGGTCGGGAACTGATCCAGGGAAGGCCATACAACTCCAAGGTGTAACTGGGGAGAAAACTCATCAGTTGGCCTATGAAGTTAAAGTTGAAAGGTTAGACAGGAAGATGGAAAAAAAAGGGGGAACAGAGATAAAATTTATATTACTCAAGAGGTCAACTAATATTTTCTTCTCACTATTCGATAAAATCTGAATATTTCGAATGAATGAAATCTGGTCACAATTTGGATGGGTGACTAACGAAGATCGAAAAATACATCAGTTAGATCCTGTGAGTTATGGAATCTAAGCCATATTCTGAAGGCAGGGACACCATTCAACATTAATAACTGTGCCAGTTTGTCCTGCTATGGACAAGAGAATTGCAACCTTATTCTAGAAACCTGTGCTATTCCCTATCTCCACAAAAAAAAAAAAAACTTATATAATGGAGAAACAGATGGAACTAGAGGGGCACTCAGTAGAGGGCAAACCTCCGCCGAGGCAGCTTATTTCTCGACACTGACCTCAGATTTTCATACATAAATATGGACCAAGTTTGAAGTCTGTGACAATGATGTCCAAATTTATGGCTGATTACGTGAATTGGTCATTTTGTTTTACATTGACCTTCCAAAATGTAATCATTTCCAGCTTATTACACGACAGTTAATCTCAGCAAGTTTCATTAATCTACAATTAAAATTGTGGCCAGGAAGCTGTTCACAAACAAACACACACAAACAGGGGTTAAAACATAACCTCCTTCCAACTTCATTGGCGGAGGTAATGAGGAAGTCTACTTAGGTTTGCAATCAGCAAAGATCATTAGCAAGATGAAAAAAAATAGGTTTTGTTCGAGTGAGATTCAGTCACTTGCAATTATCAAAATAATACACTAAATACTCATACATTTGACATTCAATAAAAACTAAAATGAAACATTCAGAAACTTCATGCTTATGAACCACTACAGAAACACATTAACAGAATACCAGTGTAAGAGATAGACATAATTAAAGAAAAAGTAAGAGATAGACATAATTAAAAAAAAAATCAGTGAACCAGAGAACTTATGAACCATGTAAAGACATCTCATGACTTTCGATCTGCAAATTAACTATGAAAAAAATATTTACAATATCTAGGTAACGACAAATGATTTAAATATAAGAAAAATCGTTCTGTCGGTAACTCAAGTAAACATTTTATCCAAAACCTAGTTCTCGGAATACTTTGCCAAGAATTTAGCTGAGAATTATGTATATTGGTACACATCGGCATCTATAGATTAACGGAATTAACTACAATGAGAGAGAGAGAGAGAGAGAGATGAGAGAGAGAGAGAGAGAGAGAGAGAGAGAGAGAGAGAGAGAGAATGTTAACTTTCACATCTTTAGTGAGTCTGTATTACAAGTCATGAAATCTTTCGACTTACGGATATAAAAGTCAGCGAGCAGAGAGTATCATCCTCTATATAAATTTACTAAATATACACAAGCACTTAATAAGATGAAGTAATTAACATATTCAAATGATCATGCTAATATATCTACAACTCTCCCTAATGTAATTAACCACAAGGTCAAGTTAGGGGTAATCATGGCCAGCCAATTATCTATAATCACAGTAATAGCAGTATCACTTAATTTCATAACCTCTATAATCACCTGATTATTTAGCATGGCAAGACCCAACCCAGACCTGGTATGTATGAAAGGCTGGATATATAGACATTTCAGTTTGACGTTAACCCCCCCCCCCCCCAACTGGCTAATTACACATTCGGTTAGTAACAAGGATTAAGGTTGGAAAGTAACCAACAAAATCTCTACTGAAGGTCGAAATATTCAAACCTAATAAGGTGAGACCTTGCAATCTAAACTGATGACAGTAAATAAAACTAAAGGAGAAAAAATAAAAATAAATAAATTTAAAATCATCTATCATATGGTGCCTTAGAACTCACATAACCAGTCAATTAACTTCACCAAGAATTGATATAATGTCTGAATTCACATAACCAGTCAATTAACTTCACCAAGAATTGATATAATGTCTCTGAATTCACATAACCAGTCAATTAACTTCACCAAGAATTGGTCTTCAGAGAAGACCCATTCACACATTTTACACAAATACTCACCAAGCCTGAACACCACATTGTCTATCTGTTCAAGTTTTAACTCCTCTTCTAAATTAAATAGATAGATAAAAATTAAAATCTACATCTTACTGCAATACCCTGGAGATTGATTTACCAATACTTTCCTCTCTCTCTCTCTTTGGCACCACCGTGTTGTGGCTAGAGACCGGATATCGACTTACCTGGAAGGAAAAGAAAGAAGAAACATTAGTGCCGACATCCAATCACTGTCTCAACCACACAATCAAACAAACAAAATATCAATAAGATATGAAATTAACTTTGTTATTGCTGTTGTTTTGAAAGAGCCGTTTATAGGGATTACCAATTTACGATTAGGTGCTAAAACGTGTCAAAATTTATTTTCAATGTATGTACAGTAAAATGCAAAAGGGAAATGAAGTATTTAAAACCAAAAATATAAACATACTGCATGTGATTGTAGAAAATTTTAAAGAAACTATAATCTACAATAGTCTCAACTACAATGCAACTATATATTATATAAGTACATTATATATATATATATATATATATATATATATATATATATATAATATATATATATATATATATATATATATACAATTATAATTACATAAAAATATACCTACATAATATATTACATAAAATATACCTATACATTAGATTACATAATATACAGAAAATATAATATATATAAATCGTATACCATCCTTTAATTCCAATCATGCCATGCTTAAAAAAAAACATTTTAACATTAGACATGTAACGTTCGAATCTGAACAGACGGCAATAAAAATCCAAAGACTGACTGACGAAAGAACCCTCGTTGGAAAGTGGCCCACCTGTAGAAAAGTCGACAGCAGGAAAACCTCACATCCGGTAATAACAGGCACAAACGAGCAATTGCCCTCTAGGTCATACTGTTCCTCTCGTGATCATTTTTATATAACGTTCTTTACTATCTTAACAAATCTTTGATTATTACCGTAAATCGAATCAACCACAATTTATAACATTCAAATTGGTTATAAACAATAAGACTTCCACTATCAAGTTGTGGAATGATCTTCCTTATCAGGTAGTTGAATCGGTGGAACTTTAGAAGTTCAAAACTTACAGGAAATTGTTCTTATGTTGAACAAGATTACATAAGTCTCCTTTTATGGTTTATATATGAACGATATTGAAAAGTGTTTTACTGTTGTTACTGTTCTTATAAAAAAACTATTTTAATTGTTTATAATTTATGTAGTTTTTTTTTTCTTCTTTTCTTTCCTCACTTGGCTATGTTTTCCCTGTTGGAGCGTTTGGGCTTTAGCATCCTTCTTTTCCAACTAGGGTTGTAGCTAATAATAACAACAATAATAACAATAAATAATAATAACAAAAATAATATGAAATATGTGTTATTGTTGTTACTGTTCTTAAAATATTTTATTTAAATTGTTTATTGCTTCTGTAGTTTAGTTCTTTCCTTTCCTCACTGGGCTATTTGTTTCCTTGTTGGAGACCTTGGGCCTATAGCATCCTGCTTTTCCAACTAGAGTTGTAGCTTAGCTAATAATAATAATAAATAATAATAATAATAAATAATAATAATAATGAATAATAATAATAACAATAACTATAATAATAACAATAACATCAATAACAATAATATCAATAACAACAATAATAATAACCTTATCTCGCTGCGCAACTTACCAAAGAACGAAATACCCATTAATATAAAGAGAATAAAAATCTCTTAAGACAAAACTCACCTCCTTAGCAAAGCCGATGCCAACGCAGCTCAGCAAGATGGAAGTTCGAGGCATCTTCTCGTGCATCGTGGCAACCACGATATAGGAATCAATCCATCGTACCAATCACACCGAACTGTCGTGTTTTGTTACGAATGTGGTATTCAGTGACAATTGAAATGTTTTCAACTTCACATCCTTCCCTTTAGTGTTCGTTTGGGAGGTCGCTTATTTTTCCTTATTTCGTAGAGTCGTTCGGTTTATAACATATAAAACACTATTTATAAAACCAAGTTTAATAAAATCATTCCTCTTTGGTCTTTATATAATATATAATCAAATCAGTATCGGTTATTACATGCACACAATGTATTTATAAACAAAGTTGAAGAAAATCATTCGCTTTTGATCTTTATATAATATATAATTAAACCATTATCGGTTATTCCATACACAGTTAAAAAAAAAAATTAATTGAAATTCACTTGTGTTGCTATTGTCTTCGCAAAACATACAGATACCGATACTATGATAACATTTATCTTTATGATAAGAGATATCAGGCTCTTTATCATCAAACAGGGCAAAATGGCAGACAATAAAATTATGTTATTACTAGCATAAAGCTATATTTATATTATTGTTATAAACTGGTCTTATACCATCACGGTCTTTTGCATTGAATGACATAAAATAGGAAAAAAAAAATTAGAAATATCAGTTTATGGGAAAAAGGCTAGTAACCTAACAAAAATTTTTACGTCTTCAATTACAGAAAAAATAAATATCTAATTTCACTCAGATGGAAAAACCATCACAAAATCAACAAAAGAAACTCGATTATTATCCAGTGGCATAAGATTTTAATTAAGTAAATAGAAGAGACTAAAAGCTCAATATCTATTCACAGAAATGTTGCACACAAGGATACAATATCTTCCATTACTTACATCACAATCTAAAAATAACCTAACTGGGATTTTCGAGCGCCATTAAAAAAGTATGTAGTAATAAGGGATATAGAGCAAGCTAGAGAAATGCACGCGTTACATATATTATATATATATATATATATATATATATATATATATATATATATATATATGTACATACATACATACATATACATATATATATACATATATATATATACACATATATATTATATATATATATATATATATATATATATATATATAATATATCATATATATATATATATATATATATTACATGTATACCTATACATCTATAAAACAATAGAATATATATACACATAATATACATTTTTTAAAAAATAATAGAAACAATTATTTGTATATTTTATATATAATTACATATACATAAAATTAATAAATCTAAAAGATGAGAGCCTTCACTAAAAAGATTTAAAGCATTGCAATTTACATAACTCAAAGACGACTTTAAATAATTACACCTTTAAAAAAAATGCATTAAAATCTTAATATAATCATTTCCACTATCAAATATGGTAATCTGGAATTAGCGTTACTAAAGCCCTATTGTTGAACCCCCAGTCCAACTGACAATGCCAAAACAAATACATACTGGCATTTACCGGTCTTCCTTTTCCGGCCATGGCCTTTCAGAACAGACAAGACACCTTTCCTCTTCAGAACACCTTTCACTGAATTGCAAACCTATTTTTTTTCCGACGAAGTTCAAGCGTGGTTTCACACCTCACGATGTGCTTTTCCTAAAAAGGGCCATGCAGCGTATTGCACAAGAGCAATAAACTGTGAGCAATAACAGTTTATTAAGTAATTTCAAAGGTTGAGCTCCTTACCCAAACAATGATATTCCTAATCGGGTAGTTGGATCGGTAGAACTTCAAAAGTTCAAACTTGAGGCAAATGTTTTTATGTTGGACAGGCTGACCATAAGTCTTTTTCCAACTAGGGTTATAGCATAGCTTGTAATAATAATTAAAATAATAATAATGATAAAATAATAATAATAGTTGGTTATTCAATAT
>NC_090734.1:138853926-138866426 GCF_036898095.1 Palaemon carinicauda
ACCAGATGGAGTTCCAGCGATTTTGTTAAAAAAAACTGCAAACACTATCGCGGAAGCCACTTGCAATACTGCTAAGACAGAGTATAGATATGAGCGAGATATATGTTAAACATAAATTAGCTTATATAACCCCTATCTTCAAAAGTGGATCAAGACTAGAGGCAAGCAATTATAGACCTGTTAGTCTAACATCACATATTATGAAAGTGTATGAGAGGGTAATAAAAAAGAAAATAATGAACCATTTGGTCAAAAATAATTTGTTTAATATGGGTCAACACGGTTTCGTACCTGGAAAAAGTACACAGACCCAACTGATAGCTCACTATGAAAAACATATACAATAATATGATAAATGAAAAAGACACAGATGTGATCTATCTAGATTTGCAAAAGCCTTTGACAAGGGTAGACCATAACATATTGGAGAAAAAAATGAGAGAAAGCATAATATTGTGGGAAAGATAGGAAAATGGGTTAAAAGAATTCCTGCAAAACAGAAAACAGATAGTGGTTGCAAATGACGAGAAATCAGATGAAGCCCAGGTAATATCTGGTGTGCCCCAAGGTACGGTATTAGCTGCACTGCTATTTGTTATTATGATCTCAGACATAGACTGTGATGTTGAAAACTCCGTAGTGAGAAGTTTCGCCGATGACACAAGAATAAGTAGAGAAATTACTTGTGATGAAGATAGGAACTCACTACAAAGAGATCTAAAACAAAATATATGAATGGGCGGAGATAAATAGGATGGTATTTAACTCCGATAAATTCGAATCAATAAATTATGGAAACAGAGAAGGAATGGTGTATGCATACAAGGGACCTAATAATGAGACAATCACAAACAAGGAAGCAATTACAAGACCTTGGTGTAATTTTAAATAGGAATATGTTATGCAACGACCAAATAGCAACACTGTTGGCTAAATGTAAAGCAAAAATGGGAATGTTATTCAGACACTTTAAAACAAGAAAAGCTGAACACATGATTATGCTTTACAAAACTTATGTGCGTAGTACACTCGAGTACTGCAATGTGATATGGTACCCACACTACCAAAAGGATATTGCGCAAATAGAGAGTGTACAAAGGTCCTATACTGCTAGAATAGAAGAAGTTAAGGACCTTGATTACTGGGGAAAGACTGCAATTTTTAAAACTATACAGTCTAGAAAGGAGAAGAGAACGCTACATGACAATACAAGCATGGAAGCAAATAGAAGGAATTGCTGAAAACATCATGGAGCTTAAAGTATCAGAAAGAGCAAGCAGAGGTAGATTAATAGTGCCAAAAAGCATTCCAGGTAAACTGGAGAAAGGGCGCACAGGACAGTTAATCCACTACGCACCAGCATCGATAATGCAGCGACTATTTAATGTGCTGCCAGCTCATCTAAGAAACATATCAGGAGTGAGCGTAGATGCGTTCAAAAATCAGCTCGATAAATACCTAAGATGCATCCCAGACCATCCAAGACTGGAAGATGCAAAATACACCGGAAGATGTATTAGCAACTCTCTGGGTGGATATACGAGGTGCCTCACACTGAGGGACCTGGGGGAACCCAAACAAAAAATAAGGCAATAAGGTAAGGCTCTCTCTCTCTCTCTCTCTCTCTCTCGCTCTCTCTCTCTCGCTCTCTCTCTCTCTTCATATAAGACCAAATGGGAAAATATTCTCTCTCCCTATGTTTCCTTAGTTGTTTATTAAGTGGGACAATATAAGTTAAATATTCTCTCACTCTCGCTCGCTCTCTCTCTCTCTCTCTCTGCTCTCTCTCTCTCAGCTCTCTCTCCTTCAGTCTCTCTCTCTGTTTCCTTAGTTCGGTATTAAGTGAGACAATATAAGTTAAATATCTCTCTCTCTCTCTCCTCTCTCTCTCTCTCGACGCTGCTCTCGTCTCGTCTCTCTCTCTCTCTCTCTCTTCATATAAGACCAAATGGGGAAAACATTCTCTCTCCCTCTATGGTTTCCTTAGTTCTTTATTAAGTGGGACAATATAAGTTAAATATTCTCTCTCTCTCTCTCTCTCTCGCTCGCTCTCTCTCTCTCTCTCTCTCTCGTCTCTCTCTCTCTCTCTGCTCCTCCTCTCTCTCTCTCTCTCTCCTCTCTCCACCAAAGTTTGGTGAGTAATTTACAATGTGGAAAAATATACGGCTAAAATGTTTCTTTATTTTTTGCTATCTCTCTCTCTCCTCTCTCCCCCCACAACACTTTTCAAGGCATAGTTATACACAGATCATTACGGCAGCCTAACTACCTTAACACACTCGGAACGGATTCTCAGCATCGCCAGGCGTCACTGAGAAAACATTAGCTACGATCCTTTGAAATCTCACCCTAAACATAGTTGCCATTCTCAAATTTCAACTGTCGCAGAAAATATTTCCTCTCTGGTAACAGTGATGTTGTTTATTAACACCCCCCCCCCTCCCTCTCTCTCTCTCTCTCTCTCTCTCCTCTCTCTCTCTCTCTCTCTCGCCATTATTTTTTTTAATTTCTGTTACGTCGAAAATTATATCTCTTGCCATCTAAATTAATAAGAGCGAGTCACAATTTTCAAATTAAATAGATACGCGCAAATCTCCTCTCTCTCTCTCTCTCTCTCTCTCTCTCTCTCTCTCTCTCCTCCCTTATATTTCTATTACGTCGAAAAAATATATCTCTCGCCATCTAAACCAATAAGTGCGATTCATAATTTTCAAATTAAATTGATTAGCGCAAATCTCTCTCTCTCTCTCTCCTCTCTCTCTCTCTCTCTCTCTCTCTCTCTCTCTCTCTCTCTCTCTCTCCTGTATTAAATATTAAAAGAGTACTGAAACAACTTACAGTAAGTACAACTACCAATCAAATCGCTAAGAAACAGCCTCCAAAATCACCTGGAAGATCAAGCAGAATAAAAAGTGATTTACAAATCAGGTGAGAAAACCATATTATCGCACTTGGCAATCATAACCAAGGTCGCGTTGCACCGTCTTATAAGAAGTGACTTCACCTAAATACTCACCGAGCATGATGCACGTACAGAAGAAAGCCAGACAAGAAAATCGCTCCTGGTCTTCGGCAAAAAAAAAAAAAAAAAAAAAAAAAAAAAAAAAAAAAAAAAAAAAAATTGCATATTGCGGTAGACCACCCATTTATCATTATGGTTATTACCACAACTAATGATGGGTTCATTATAACAACAACCCATATATTGGGATAGGGATATACATGACGCATGAAAACCTTATATCCATATAATTTAGTAATTACGGCAACCCTAATGGGGTGATTCGAATTAAATGTTATTAGTTGGTCCTAAAGTATGTCAAGTTCACTGGTATCCAGGTATCCAAAGAGTACAGCCACAGTCTTGAACTCTGGATAACCCTAACGTTCATTTTAAATTTTTTTTTTTCACGTTCTTGTGCATTTATTTCCTCTATTGCTATTTCAGCATGAGTACATAAACATATGGGATTATGAAATTGGAATATTAACTTGCTGAATATGGTTTTACATGAAAAAAGGGCCAATATGTTCAAAAGAGAAAAACATACTGAAGAGAAGTATGATGAGTATTATTATTATTATTATTATTATTATTATTATTACTAGCCAAGCCACAACCCTAGTTGAAAAAGCAAGTTGCTATAAGCCCAAAGGCTCCAATAGGAAAAAATAGCCCAGTGAGGAAAGGAAATAAGGAAATAAATGAATTATGAGAATAAATTAACAATAAATCATTATAAAAACAGTAACAACGTCAAAATAGATATGCCATATATAATAATAATAATACAAGTTGAACTAAAAAAAAAAAAAAAAAAAAAAAAAAAAACTACTGAATTCAGTCCAACAGGCAAGAATGTTAACATCCTACCGCCTAAAGCAAGATTTCCAAAACACAAATAACTCTTTCTCACTCCCATTCGCGAGAAACTGTCACACACACTTTCTTCACAGATGAAATTTATATCCGTGGGTAAATTATCAAAACAAGTATGGTCTCTCCCTGCCTTCCTACTCTCCTTCTAAGAAGGACTCCTTCCTCTCTCTCTCTCTCTCTCTCTCTACTCTCTCTCTCTCTCTCTCTCTCTCTCTCTCTCTCTGTGTGTTAAGAGTATTGTAATAAGCATCAAGCGACGTTTCCTCTCTCTCTCTCTCTCTCTCTCTCTCTCTCTCTCTCTCTCTCTCTCTCTGTTAAAGGCAATATAATAAGCATCAAGCGACGTTTCTCCTCTCTCTCTCTCTCTCTCTCTCTCTCTCTCTCTCTCTCTCTCTCTCTCTCTCTCTCTCTCTCTCTCTCTCTCTGTTAAGAGTATTGTAATAAGCATCAAGCGACATTTTCATATTAACAGTTGTAATAAGTATGTCGGCAAGTCAACTTCACAAGTTTATAAGATCTCTAAAATATGATAAAATATCATAAGAACAACAAAATAACAAAGGGGTTATGAGAAAAGAATGATACTGGAAGAAATAGTAGAGAACGGAAGGATTATAATTGAAAAAAAAATCGTGATACAAGTTTTTTACCTCTTACAAAATATTCAAACCGGTTTATGTCCAGATTTCACGGAAATGCGAACACGATAGAAGGGAAGAAGAGATGTAAAAGGGAATAACAACAAAAGAATGAAAAGGGAAGTAAGAAGAAAGTAAAAAGGAAAAAGTTAGAACAGTAATATGGGGAGAAGGACCTTGGTAAAGGGGACACCAATGAAAATATGCTTGCTTTAGAAAATTACCTCAGGGTCAATCACCAGTTCCTGTGTGTGTGTGTGTTTGTGTGTGTGTGAGTGTGTTTATAACTGATCTTTACATACACTCGTTTATAGGTAGCTTGCCAATAATGATAACCTTACTCTAGTAAAGGTTTAGTAACATTAATGATCAATCATAATAAGAGTTCTAGTTTCTCATAATATCCAGAAGTTTAAAATGAAGAGTAAAAGAAATACATATTTGCATGTACTTTGATTTTTCATCATAATGTTTCTACCCAATGTTTTGATTTAATATAGTCTTTTTTAAAAATCAGTAGGATGAGGAATTACGTTCACTTTTATATAGAAATAAAATCGCAAGTAAAAAAATTCAAATTACAAAGAAAAGTACTTGATAAAAACCTTCTAGTCATTCACCGAGTGAATAATTTCAAACTGTCGCATTGCGGTAGCTAACCATAGATTAGATAGGCAAGACAGGCAGTGAGCGCTGTCAGCAATTGAATAACTAACTCACAGTACTCACTTAAAGTAATGTATGTGCGCGCAAGTATGCGGGGCGTGCACAAGAAAGGCGTCACGAGTACTTAATCCTCACTGAACGAAACTTACTCTATAAAGCCAACAGTATAAACTACATCCAATAAGGTTTTAAAAACCGCAATCAAAAATAGCATTTGAAAATCCATTGAATATTATGTATCAAAAAAAAAAAAAAAAAAAAAAAAAAAAAAAAAAATTCATTAAAGATTTTTTTTTTTTTTTTTTAGATCTATCAGGTACCATGATCTTGGAATACTTACAAAATCCGATTTCCGATTATTCCTCACCAGACCATCAACTTACCTGTAGATAAGAAAAAGTTGAGTTAGTAAAAAGCAATGAACCATCAAGAAATAAATAGCAATACTGTATTCTTTACATGAAATTAATATCACTGTAACAAAAAAACAATATAAATATAGAGCATAAGAAATCAATGGAAATATCGTAAAAAGATCTATAGCAATATAATTACCATCTTGAAAAATAGTTACAGTGTCATGGGAAAGGGTTAAACCTAAACTTTATTAAAAATCAATAAAATAAATAAGGAAAACCGTAAAACTATAAACATCCGCTCAGCCAAAACAATCTACAGCCAAATTAAATTTATTTCCCCATATGATTTACATTCATGTTTCTTAAAAGAAAAAAAAAACTGCACGGTAACTTGTTTCCAGTAATGAGGTTCCTATTTGACAAACCTTTCGCAAAATTACTCGCATAAGGTTTTGCGTAATCGTATAAACAAGTGAAATGAAAAAACCACAACCAAAAACACTAAACCTACTTAACAAATACAATAAAGGTTTAAAGGTTTAAAGGTCGTTCATGAATGACGGAGGCAAGGGAAAGTGACATTGCCCTAGCAATCAGGACAATGCCCTAGAGACTGACCATATATCATATGATCAGCGCCCAAGCCTCCTCTCCATCCAAGCTAGGACCAGGGAGAAACCAGGCAGTGGCTGCTGATGACTCAGCAGATAGATCTATAGGCTCCCCCAAACCCCCCAACCTCAGCTCACAAGGATGGTAAGGTTGCAGACACTAATGGCACTAACGAGTCTGAGCAGGACTCGAACCCCCGACCGGCAAACACCAGGCAGAGACTTATTCAAAACTGGATTAAAATAAGATTATAGAAATTAACAAAATATCACCTAAATTTATTGCAATATTCAATTAGTTCAATCACGAAAAAAAATGAAAATAATACATACGAACAAAGCAAATAAAATATACCAACCTTTGAGATATCAGTTATAATATTATTTGATGGTTATTTCGTATTTTAGGCTTAGAACTTCTGGATTTATAAACATTTACATTTTAGAGCAATTGGCCTCAAAACCCAGTAAGCAAAAGTTCGTGCGAATTATGCAATCGTATAAAACATTATATATATATATATATATATATATATATATATATATATATATATATATATATATATATATATATATATATTAAAAATCAAAATTGTCATACATCAAATAATTATTTCCTGACATCGCAAAAATTGTTACTTTTCGGATTGACAATATATCATGTGGTGCAATCAACCGGAAGTAACCAGGAAACAATCAATTTCTGTTCATCAATCACACAGAAATTAAGTTAATCAATCACACAGAAGGTTGATTTAAGATTATTCTTTAATCCTGCATTTCCTTCTTTAAACTCAGAGTAAACTCCTTAAGAGATTATTTCTGGATTCGGAAGAAAGAATCGGTGAATGATTCGAAATAACCTCAAATTACTATCTAATGATACCTGTAAGCGTAATACCTCCGATTTACTGCAAACTTGTACTCCATTAGCTTAAAAAAGTATATACTCCAGAATGCGGTAATGATAGAACAATAAAAGAGGGAAGCCAATTAGAATATAGCTAGTTCACGCAATGGTAGTATGATGTATTGTACTGTATGTCAAAAGAGATTTTAGATGAAAGTCCTTTTATATAGGGTAGACAATACCTAAAGTGTTGCAAAACTTTATATATATATATATATATATATATATATATATATATATATATATATATATATAAGTATATATATATATATATACATATATATATATATATATATATATATATGTATATATATATATATATATATATATGTATATATATATATATATATATATATATATATATATATATATATATATATATACACACAGGATGTTTCAAAAAATTTGATATCAATTGAAATGTAAATATCACAGGAACTACATGATCAAGGCAAATGAAACTAAACAGGCTTAATGCTTAACATAACATCATAAGTTTTATTCCTCCAAATCTGAATGAGATATTCAAAGGCATGTGGATTCTCTCTCTCTCTCTCTCTCTCTCTCTCTCTCTCTCTCTCTCTCTCTCTATACAGTATATATATATATATATATATATATATATATATATATATATATATATATATATATATATATATATAGTGTGTGTGTGTCTGTGTATGTGTGCGTGTGTGTAAGTATGTATTACTGTCCATACTCAATGGTTATTCATTTAATAAATCCGCATTTTTTAGGTTCGAGAACACTGCTTATGCCAGAAAGTTATGAGAATTACTCTTCAAAGCATCGTGACCTGTGGTTATTTAAGCATCCCCTTGCATATTTTCAAGTGACTGGGGAGTGGTTATGAAACTACTTTCAAGTGACTGCTCAGACCACTTCTGTAACGTTTAAAACGCTTCCTAAAGGCTGAATTTACTTCATGATCTTTGCTCAGACAATATTAAATAACGTTTAAAACGCTTCCTAAAGGCTGAATTTACTTCATGATCTTTGCTCAGATAATATTAAATAACGTTTAAAACGCTTCGAAAAGACTAATTTTAGTGTTCAAATATGAATGAGCAATACAAATCAATCTAATTAAAAATAATGATGTTAAATTATTATTAGTATTACTATTACTATTAATATTATTACGATCATTATTATTATTCGTATTATAATGATTTTCATTATCATCACAATAATAATAATAATAATAATAATAATAATAATAATAATAATAATAATAATAATGGATTATATCTCCATTACAATAATCATAATGGATTATATCTCTATTACTATTATTATTCATTCATCACAAACCATGTGGATGAAAATAATTATTATTACATTTAATAACACAAAAACGTTTTGCTATTTAATAAAAAGAAAAGTTAGAAATAAAAAAATAAAAAAGTATGACAACTAGTACATTATTTAAATTATGGAGCTAAATAAAACTAAATCTCATTAAATATATATTGATTTAGTTCATTCTTTGTTCAGTTAAATGTATATATTCAAATCATTCTTAATATCTTGAAGCCAATGTGATTAGCTTTCTTCATCAAGAAACTCAAAAACACGAATGACAAATATAAATAAGTTATATACACAATAGAAGAGTTGGAATACCAAGGCCTACATGGCTGAGGACTATGGAGCGTGAAGTGGGAGATGATGAATGGAGGAGTATTGATTTACAAGCTCAAGATAGAGACGATTGGTGACATCTAACCGATGCCCTTTGGGTCAATAGGCGTAGGAGATGCTGATGATGATGATGATGATGAGATACACAATGCAGGAAAATGATGCATTAGTTATCAACTGAAAATAACGTGAATGATTAAGAGATACCATAGCACATTTGTTTTTAACTTTTCAGTACTTCTCTTGTAGTTCATTTATTTCCTCGTTTCCTTTCCTCGCTGGGCAATTATTTCTGTTGGAGCCCTTTGGCTTATAGCGTCCTGGTTTTCCAACTAGGGTTGTAGCTTATGTAGTAGTAGTAGTAGTAGTAGTAGTAGTAGTAATAACAACAACAACTAAACTGTGAAATAATCAGGGGGTAGTGCACAACTACATAAGTACGTAAAAAAAAAAAAAAATAAATAAAATAAAAAAAAGCAATTTTCATGCCGCTGCTATCAGTAACAACCGCAAACCACGGCAGTATTTTATGAAGTAGACAAGAATAGAAGAGAGAGAGAGAGAGAGAGAGAGAGAGAGAGAGAGAGAGAGAGAGAGAGAGAGAGAGAGAGAGAGAGAGAGAGAGAGAATTTTTTATGGTATTCATCCAACATCAGTTGATAGATAGAATTATTTTTTTCTATGCTATCCGCCCTAGTAATGTCTAAATCAACTTTCTTTGATATTCTACATCCTATCTGTAAAAGTATTTCTCTGATATTGGACTTTTTTTTAACCGAAATAAGCTGTTTCAACTAAAATATAATAAGATTTTAGTTCTGAGAAACAGCAAATTAAAAAAAAAAAAAATCAAATATCAGAGAAAATACTTTCACAGATAGTTTCTAAAATATCACAGAAAAGTGTCATCATAAAATATGTAGCAAATACAGTATCGAGTATTTTAAACACATTCCTCAGTTCACAAAGCTACGTCTATTTGAACTAGCTCTCACAAGACGAATGATTACAAGTATAACCCTTTCGCAAACATTATAATCCGCAAACTTTCCCAAATTGCGCAATACATAAAATTATAAATTTAAATTCATATTTTATGTTTCAATAATGTCATGAAAAACCTTGTCTTTATTTCAAATCGGGTATGTTCGCTTTTGCGTTTTACTAGTGTGTCATTAAGATTCAAAATATTATTATTATTATTATTATTATTATTACTAGCCAAGCTACAACCCTAGTTGGAAAAGCAAGATGCTTTAACCCCAAGGGCTCCAACAGGGAAAAATAGCCCAGTGAGTAAAGGAAATAGGGAAATAAATAAATGATGAGAATAAATTAACAATATATCATTTTAAAAACAGTAACAGCATCAAAACAGTTATCCTATATGAATTATTAACAACGTCAAAAACAGGTATGTCATATATAAACAATAAAAAGGAGGAGCATTATTTTTCAGTGAATCAAGGTAGGATATAATCCAATAAACAATGAAGGCAAAGGTAAAGGTGTATGGTTTCAGTTCCAGTATCATATTAGATGCTCACCAGAACGTCAGCCGGGCAGGCCAAAACCCCCACTGTGGTGCCCAAGCACAGCAGTGGCCTTCCCAGTAAACAACTTAAACTCACGGTCCCAGGTTGGGATCGATCTGTTGCTATGCGAATCCTAGGCGAACGCGTTACCACTGTACTAGACAGGAGGCTAATACAACGCATACAAAAGATACAATATTTTAATCATAATATATAAGTAGCTCATATCTATTTTTTTTCAATACAGTGGTTGATTAATCTATGACTGTTTATTTAATCTCAAGAAATTTTAACAACTTCGTTTACTTGCTCTGTTTTTACAATTTCATCACATGAGTGTGTGGTCTTCTGACGCAATTTGATCAGTAATTCAATGGCCCTTTTAAATTAATCATCAAAACAGCACCACAAAAAAAATAATAACATAATATTATCAGTCATCACCGTCATTTAATCCACCAATATCAGGTACGAATCATGTGTTACTTGATCTACTTATACGAATCAAATCCAATTACATATTTACGAAATAATAATAGCATAAAAATCTATGTCGATAAGACAGCAAAATGAATTTGTGCTATGATGAAATATACCACCAACCCTATTATTATTATTACTTGATAAGCTATAACCCTTGTTGTAATAGCAGGATGCTATAAGCCCAAAGGCTCCAACACGGAAAATAGCCCAGTGAGGAAAGGAGATAAGGAAATAAACTGTAAGAGATGTTATTAAAGAATAATAACATTAATATAAATCTTTCATAAATAAACTATAAAAACTTCAAAATAACAAAAGAAAGAGAAATAAGATAGAATGCGTGTCCGAGTGTATCCTCAAGCAAGAGAAATCTACCTCAAGACAGTGCTATGGCACTATTCAAGAAAGAGCAGAGAACAGTGGTTTGATTTTGGGGTGTCCTTCTCTTAGAAGAGCTGCTTACCATAGCTAAAGAGTCTCTCCTACCTAAACACATTATGACATTTCATTATATGGAAATATACATATTTAAGATTTAAAGCGACTGAAATAAAATTTAAATATATAACATGAATACAGATGCATACTAAAATATTTCAAAATGAAGTAAACAGCACTTAAGATTAAATACGTGTTATTTGAGAATTTAACAAACGGTATAACTTGGTTGAAATCGACGACACCTAAACATTTCAAACAAAGCCAATCCACATAACATAAGTGAATGTTGACAACGACAACCATTGCTCGCATACATACATACATACATACATACATTCATACATACATACATACATACATACATATTTAACAAACAGTATAACTTGGTTGACATTAACAACTGTTAAACATTTCAAACAAAGCCAATCCACATAACATAAGTGAATGTTGACAACGACAACCATTGCCCGTATACATACATACATACATACATACATACATACATATACACAGACGACAGGTTAGCCAGAGCGTGGCACTGAACACATGCCAAGAGAGTGCAGCCGAATTTAGCACCAGCATGAAGGCCCAGGAGGACACACTATTTTCACCAGGGGGAGGGGGGGGGGGGAGAGGAGGGGGGTAGTGGAGGAGGGGAAGAAGGCCACTGCAAACCCATGAACTTGCTTATTAATGTTGAATTTCATCACGGATATAATAAGGATTCTTCGATGTGAGCGGAAGATTCAAGGCTTGGAAGAAAGGATATACGAGTTGATAGGAGAATAAAGATAGGAAGGAGGAGGAGAAGAAAAATATAATCAGTTGTGAGGTCGTGGTAATTCATAAATTCAAAATGGAATAAACATCTCAAGATATGTTGAGTATAAAAACGACTAGAAAGCAGAAATCGATGTGTGGTTTGGAATAAAGGAGATATTAGTGGATAAGAGAATAAAGATAAGGAAGAAGAGAGGAAGATAAGAACAGTATAATCAGTTGCGAGGTCGTCAAATCAAATCAAATGGAATAAATATCTCTAAATATGTTGGCTATAAGAACGACTAGAAAGAAGAAAAGAAATACTAGATTAGGGGTAAGAGACGATTAAAAGCTAAGGAAAGGAGATGAAAGTATAATTAGGTCATACCTAATGGTAAGTCTTTTTCAGTGAAAAATGGAAATATTGAAAATATAAGCTTTAATAATAAAAGGAACACACGATTGACGCATGATTCTAGGGGAATAGAAGAAAATTTGGACGACAAATAGTGACTTAAGGTAAAAAGATTCCATTTCTTAGGTTTATATGATT
>NC_090734.1:138871426-138878926 GCF_036898095.1 Palaemon carinicauda
CTTTTCTGTTTTTCCGTACCCCATTGGGCATTTTTATAGATTCCTGTGTACCGCTAATATTGAGGAGGAAAAAGGGAAACAATGAAACTGATATTGCGGTATAATTTTATTATTCAATCGCCATGCAGATTTACGTATGTATTGCGCAGTACTGGCTACTCTCTTAGATGTAATGTACCCCTTGAGGAGTAAAAAATGTACTACTGGGGTTACATGTACCATTAGGTTAGGAACCCCTGATCTAAATCATGTTGATAATATAGAATATGCTTAAAATCGCCATTTCAAAAGCACATTCATACATTATGACATACCATTCATATAATTACCAAAAAATTGTAAGTGAAAAAAAAACTAAATTTTTACGTTCGCAAAGGTACGTGACGTCCCCAGAGTGGGACTTTTAGACGTCTCTACTCTCTTTCAATACTATCGTTTTTGAGGTGCGGGTACTCCGGTGACAAAATAAGAAGTCAACAGTAATGATAGCAGTAATGAAGGTGATGATGATACTACTGAAAGAGATATGAATGAAGTGATGTTAATGATATGCAAAGAATGGGGGGGGGGGGTGTTTCAACAACTCATTCGCCTTCTTATTCGCTGGGAAAAGAAAAAAAAAGACTAGTTTAAACCATCTGTAATTTTTTAACCGAAATAAACATTATGCTGATACTGTTTATACTATTAACATCTTACAACAACAACAACTACGACAATAATAATAATAATAATAATAATAATTATTATTATTATTATAATAATAATTCCGTATTATCACAGACAGAGTAAAAGTTCAAATGGAGAGCTTACGTGTAAAAAGCTTTGCTGACATGAGAGAGAGAGAGAGAGAGAGAGAGAGAGAGAGAGAGAGAGAGAGAGAGAGAGAGAGAGAGAGAGAGAGAGAGCATATATAACGAAGGGCGAACCTAATAATACCTAAAGCACTTTCCACCATCGATAGACCCAATTATGGTTCCACTCCACTACTTGAAGACCTCTAAAACTCTGCACACGTCGACCATTACACCGAAAACATTATGGCCATAGGTGCTGTCAAACAACCACCATGTAAAAAGATAAAGATGTCGTTTAAGTCACCCCTAGAACGACATAAAAAACGGGAACGTCTCTCGCAGTATGAAGAAAGGGGAGACATGAAATATAATATGGGAAAATTAATGCTGAAAAAGGGTTCGTTTGACTGTTGGCAAAGAGGGGTCGAGGTGCCAGGGAAGGCCAATTATGATGCGTAACAATGCCCGGATGATGTGGTCTTTTTAAAGCGTTTACGGAGTAATAATACGCAGTTATTTGACTTTTAAAGAAGAGTTATCTCTTAATAATAATGGCCTTAAAATGTAATTCAATTAAAAAGGCTATCACCGAGCAGATTCTATTATGCTACAAATGAGAATGAAGATTAATAAAAACTTACTAACCAAGAAAACACACACACACACACACACACACACACACATATATATATAACGGATTTTGAGCGAAGCGAAAAATCTATTTTTGGGTGAGATAGCCATGTCGTCCTGATGGAAGTTCCTATAGGGTAGCTTCCTAGGGTATATTACAACTACGGCGATATTCCCAGAGAATTTACCTTAAGGTACCAGAATTCTAACTCCTGGAGCGAGTATCCCTCGTGAAAGGGATATCGCGACATATCAGAGGACGTATTCTAGACACGTCACATGGCAATCTACGACCTGAACAGAGATTCGTCTCGTAGGAGGGAGATTGACGAGATACGAATTCGGGAAAGAAAAAGGGGAGCCGCTCCCAAGGCTTCCCTATCCCCCGATTCGTATGCGTGCCTGGCGCCAATCCTGGCGCCATCTGTATTCCTTGTAGCGTACACGAGGTGCTACAGATACTGTATGTAGGGAGGGGTCCTACAGCCCTTTCTTAGAAAGGCAAGGGCGGGTCCATCAGGACGACATGGCTATCTCACCCAAAAATAGATTTTTCGCTTCGCTCAAAATCCGTTTTTTGGGCTCAAGCCATGTCGTCCTGATGGAAGTGTACCAGAGCATTACTGTATCTGTGGATTCTCAGAACGTGCCGTACTCCCCGGAGATATTTATTCCCGGTCGACTAGACCTAGAGACCTAAGATGTTACCGTTATACATCTTTTCAACTAACTATAAACTATGTTAGAGCTTCCTGCCCCCTACAGGGAAGAGTCCTACTAGACTCTGGAAAGTCTCGAAGAGTACATATATCTATGTATGAATACCAGGCAAGCTAATATAGTGGTCTCGCCCTATATTAAGTAAAGCATAGTTTGTAAAGGACCACTGCGTCAATATGAAATATCGACCAGTTTTCCGCACAATACTTGTATTGGCCAAAGGTTTTATATCCGCATAGGAGGAAAACCAATGCAACATAGCTTGCATAAAGGAACAATTCTATTAGAATTATCCCAGATAAGGTACATAGAATGAATGCTCAATTATACCAATAAATTGACACAGGTGAAGGAGACGCAAGGTTCTCAAGAACAAGCTTATTGACAGACAATAAACAGACAGGTTAACCACAATTATACATATATATATAAGAAGAGGATAACCCAAAACTTTAAGCATAAGTATGATAGTAAACAGGGCTTGTTTGTCTGAAAGAAAAACATTAGATGCCACTTTTAAGATACCGAGGTATCAAAGTCATAAAAGCCTGTATTACAAATCAATGACATTAGCGTTAGAAACGCTCGGCACACATGTCTGCACTTATGCTAGGTTCACCTTCGGAAATGGAACAATCTGGATGGGCAACACAGTGCCCTCACTTAGTTTGTAGTACAGTATGTAACTACACACTCACCCTGGAATTAATCGTCCCAATTAAGACCACTGTTCCTCGCAGAGTTAAACAGTAGGGTTAACACCGCGACCCACTGCTACCACAGATCTCTTTTAGTTCCTCTACTTGCTTCGCATAGTGGCGAAAGAACACTCTGGAAGACTTCCTGCCAGTGTATGAACGGAGATGTTCAAAATCCATGCAATTAAAGAAATTTAAGAATGAGGCAACTTTCCTCGGATCGTGACCTGCGGGTGTATTGTCAGGATCCGCTCTGCGAATAAAATATGTGATTTTTGCTCTGAGTTGATTCAGAGATAAATTTGAGCCTGATGTTTCTCCCCTGAATAGTTGACCACCCTTGAAGTCTGAAGTTCTATGAAGATAGACCTTTAGGCATTCTACTGGACATAGAGATGCATCTTCTTTCAGAGGGCAGATTCTCCAGGGACCCCACCTGTTGGTGGGTAACTCATTCTTGGCGAGAAACGTAGGATCCGGAAACAGGTTCAGTTCTTCCCCATCCAGGAACTGAACACGACCTGCCTCTCTCGAGAGGCTACAATTTCACTAACCCTGGCCCCGGACGCGAGTGCAAATTAGGAAAATAATTTTTTTTTTTTTTTTTTGTGTCAAATCCTTTAACGCACATTCTTCATTGCTCAACAGAGAAGCGAAATGAAGAACTTGTCTAAAGACCATGAAATGGGCTTTGGAGGTGCTGAAGGTCTGAGCCTAGCACAGGCTTTCGGGACTTTATTAAAGATCTCGTTACCTAGGTCGACCTGGAAGGCATATAGAATGGGTCTTGTCAAAGCAGACTTACACGCTGAAATCGTGTTCGCTGCCAACCCTTGACCATGGAGGTGGGGAAAAAAGATAAGCAGAAGTCTGTCAAGATCTCCTGCGGAATCTTCGCCTTGATAAAAGGCCACCCATTTTCTCCAAGATGACTCATATTGCCTTCTAGTAGATTTGCATTTATATTCCTCAATGAAGTCTATACTGGCTTTCGAAATCCCGAAACGCTTTCTCACCGCTAGGGAGAGAAAATCATGAACTGCAGGGTCCGGGTTTTCTGTAATGAAGCGCAGACAGTTGACTTCTGGACTCGCTGGGTCAGAACTGGATCTGGTAGTGGTACAAACTTCAGCTACAGTTCCAATGCCAGGAGGAACCACACGCTGTTCGGCCACTTGTGGGCCACTATTGCCGCTACCCTTTGAAGGATCTCAGTTTGTTGAGGACCCTCAACAGAAGGTTGTGAGGAGGGAACAGATAAATCTTGGACCATCTGTTCCAGTCGAGGGACATCGCGTCCACTGCTTCCGCTAAGGGGTCCTCGTACGGGGCACGTACAGGGGCAACTTCTTGTTGTCTTTCGTCGCAAAGAGGTCTATCTGCAGTTCTGGGACTGATTCAGAATGAAGGAGAATGATCCTGCGTCTAAGGACCATTCCGACTCTATCGGTGTGAACCTGGATAGAGCGTCCGCTGTCACATTGCGGACTCCTTGAAGGTGAACTGCCGACAGGTACCACTTCTTCTTTTCCGCCAATCGGAAGACGGCCAACATCACCTGGTTGAGAGGTGGTGACCTCGATCCTTGTCGATTCAAGTATCTTACAACTACCTCGCTGTCTATTACCACTTTATGTGGAACGAATGACGCGGGGAGACTTTCTTTAAGGTAAGGAGCACTGCCCTAGCTTCTAGAAAGTTTTATGAGAAAGGTCTTGAATAGCCTGGACCAAGTCCCCTGGACTTTTTTCCGATGAGAGTGACCTCCCCATCCCTCCTTTGAGGCGTCTGAGTGAATCGTCACCGACGGGGGAGGTGGCTGAAGAAGAACCTGACTTCTTTAGATGTCTGGCTTGGGACCAAGGCCTGAGAAGAGTACTTAGCCGAAGCGGCTGGTTTTCTCAGATCTCTTCACGCGTTTGATGCATAACTTCTCCAAACTCCGATTGCATCCTTTAGCTGTGCTCTTAGCACTGGGTCTGTCACCGAAGCAAACTGGAGAGAGCGCAGTACTCTCTCCTGCTCGTGTCTTGATATCCTTTCGGAATCTTGAAGTCTCTTGACAGAACCCGCTATCTCCTTCCTTTTCTTCGCTGGGGTGGAGAAACGGTGTGACAAAAGGTCCCAGTGGATCTTAGCCACTGGAACTTTTGAGATGGAGAAAGTCGAGACTTTTTCTGTTGATCTTGAAGCCTAGGTACTCTAGGAACTGGATCACTGACTGGAAGCTTGCAAGCATTCTGTCTCGGATGCTGCCCACACCAACCAGTCGTCCAGGTAGGCTACTACCTGAATTCCCTTTAGGCGAAATTGTTTGAGAGCTACGCTCGCAAGCTTCGTAAAAATCCTTGGGGCTATGTTTAGCCCGAATGGCATGGCTCCGAAGGCGTATAGTCTTCGCTGTAGCCTGAACCCTAGGTAGGGGGAGAGTCGATGGCTAATTGGAATGTGCCAGTAGGCATCTGACAAGTCTATAGAGACGGAATATGCCCTCTTGGGCAGTAAGGTCCTTATGTGTTGCAGTGTTAGCATTTTGAATTTGCAATTCACTATGAACTTGTTAAGTGGCGACAAGTCCAGAATGACTCTGAGCTTTTCCGAGTCTTTCTTGGGAACACAAAACAGCCTCCCTTAGAAATTGATGGGCTTCACCCTTTTTCTCCAACCGTTCTTGAACGTACTCCTCCATAACGGGGGTGGAGTGTTGGAAAAAACCGAAGGTACGGGGGTGGAGTGCTGTACCAGCTCCCGCCCAATCCATTCTTGAGTAGGCTGTGGGCCCAGGGATCGAAGGTCCACCGATCCCGAAATTTCAGAAGTCTCCCTCCTACCGGTATCACCTCACTTGAACTGCCGTCCTGAGGTCTTGCCTTCCTGACCACGACCACCCCTGAATCCCCTTCCCCTTGAGGGGCGTCTAGACAAGCCTCTGGCTGCTCCTCTAGGCTTTGCTCGGAAGGAAGTAGACTGCCCTTCGAACGCTGGGGTGAATGCCGTGGACTGTGTCGACACGGCCTGGGGTACCCACTGAAAGGTGGTCGGGGTTTGTGCCACGATCTGGGGCACTGGGGGCAATGGCAATTGCAGTTGCTGTTGCTGTCTAAGAGGCTTGGCTGGCCGAGACGGTAGCCTAGTCCTCATAGTCTTCCTCTTTGGTTGAGGACCCTCATCCGGGGAAGACTTTCTTTTGATAGCCAGGTCCCACTTCTGGAGAAGGTTTCTATTCTCCAAGGTGGCTTTATCAAAAACTTCTTTGACCAAGTCGGTAGGGAAAAAGGTCTTTTCCCCAAATGTTGGAGGAGATTAGTTTCTTTAGCTCGTGCCTCACTGTAGCCGAGGTAAACACGAACTCCCTACAAGCTCTCCTTGCCTTGACGAAGCCATAAAGGTCCTTCGTCACTGTGGCCAGATGAGGCTTGGCCACTACCATGAACATTTCATGGACCTTGGGGTCACTTGCCATCGTCTCGAGAGTAGTCTGAAGAGACATTGAGGCAGTCAGTCTTTCTTTTGTATCGAGCTCACTTCGCAAAAGAAAGTCAGACAGCTTAGGGGGGTCCTTGCCGAACTGACGTCCGGCAATATCAGCCTCCAACTTTCCACTTAGAACGTAAGATGGACGTCCTTCCAATCTTTGTGGTCCATAGGCAGGGCCAGTGACAAGGGTTTACACTCCTCTAGGGAGGGGCAAGACTTGCCGGCCTCGATTGCTTTTAGTACAGCCAGAAACCCTTTCTGTAAAAAGGGGGAAGGCTCTAGTAGGCGAGGACACAAAGGAAGGGAGCTTCCTATTCAATGCAGCTACCTTTGAGTTAGAGAAGCCCCTCTCTTTCATCGAAGATGAAAGTAGAGCTTGAGCCTTAGCATGGTCATCACTATGACCTCCTTCGGCTCTGCCTCCTCCTTTGAAGCTGGTTCCTTCCTCAGCCGGACATAACAGTCCGGATATGGTGCCTTGCTGGGCCAGAATTCCACCCTCCAGGGGAACTGAGCCCAGCATATCCGAGATGACGATCTTTCCAGTCGTCATCGACATGTGCTCAGCATACCTCCATGGGTTAGCATCCGAGCACAAAGGAAGGTCTTTCACATTGAGCTTTTCTGGGGCCCATGTGATTCTGCAAGGCACTGCATTCGCAGTTCCATTGCAGCCGCCTTCTCCTGATTCTCCTTCTGCATTTGTTGGATCATTCCAACAATAGAAGAGAGGGCCTGTCCCAGCTCTACTGGGAGACCGGCCGATGTAGAGGGACTTGAACTTCATCCTGGGCTTCTGCAAGGAGGTCTTCCTCCTGACACCCGTCCACATCAGATATCCTGTCATTTAGCTGGATGTCTTGCATCGCGACCGCGACTTCAGCATCCACCTGGATCTGAACTTAGGGGATCTCCTCTTGAGGCTGGGGAATCACTGCCTCAGCTGATGCCTTAGGGAAAAGATACGCCCTCATCTTCTCACTTGGAAGATAAGGGCCAGAAGTGTACTTTTGGAAGCCCCTTACCCAGGTACGAAGCTTCTTCCTAGCTATTTAAATGTCTCATTAATCAGGTTAGTGCACACAGTACATACCTGAGGGTCCCAATACCGGAGATCATCCTTGGAGACAGCGTATGCTGCGTGTCTCCTACAAAACTCATGTCCGCAGAGGTTCTTG
>NC_090734.1:138893926-138916426 GCF_036898095.1 Palaemon carinicauda
ATTGTACACCGAACACGGAAGTAAACGTCTGATGAGACGTGAGGAGGAGGAGGGGGAGGGGGGGGAGGGGGGGGGGGGCTGAAATAGGGAAGAGTGAGATGCAGGAGGAGGAAAAACTCTACGAGGGGTTGGACGGGATAGGAGAGAGGACCGTGTAGGAGAACTGTCAAAATGCCCAAAAGGAGATCTGAATGCATCACATTGACACGGTAGCGCTTCGCTGTGCGCATCAAGTTCTTACTTAATCAATTTTTTTCCCCCCAAGTCTTTCGTGACATTTCACTATCGTCTTTCAACGTTCCCCTTATTCTCTTATTATCTCCGCGATCGCTGTTCACCCTCGCGACTCTCCATTGTTTTTCTATGGCTCTCCATTTGCCCCACTCTCCCAGCTTCACTGATCCGTTATAACATTTCCTTATTTTCGTTCTTGTTTATGTTTTAGTTCTTTGTTCTCTTGGCTGAATTTCCTTTCCTCAGTTTGAAAAATTCTGTCCGAAATTTTTCGGTAGTTTTTTTTTAATGAAACGGTAAATGCAAAACAATTTAGTTTTTACAATTCAGAAATATATAAATCTCTATTATACTTCATAATTATGCAAGTATAGTCTATTGCTCCTTGAGCAGCCCGAAAGAAAAATAAAAAGTTGCAAAATATCATCCTAACATCTAATTTATTTAGATATTCTATATAAATTTTAAAACTGCCAAGAGGAAATTCAAAACGAATTCTAAATATGTCTGCAACAATGCAAAAAACAGTAACTATACGCTGGCTAGCTATACAAATCTTCAAATGCACCTGAAGAGGAAAGAACCGGGCGGAAAAGGACCGCTTGCTTTTCGTACCTCGAGTTTTTGCTCCATGTTTAATGCCAACTCATTCGTATGACATTATTGCCAGACTCTTCAAATAATGCAGCTGATTCTTGGTGACGTCACACACGTAGGTTTCCCCCTCTAAAAACCAAGATGAGAGAGAGAGAGAGAGAGGAGAGAGAAGAGAGAGGAGAGAGAGAGAGGAGAGGAGAGAGAGAGAGAGAGAGAGAGAGAGAGAGAGACTGATAGCCAGCTGGGTACTACACTATGCTTTTCAGACATTATTTATATTGGGTTTGAAAGGAATGAAGGGGGGGCCCCTTGAAGTGCATTAAATCGTTCATATGGTTTTTATAGGAAGAAGGTGCTGCAACCGTGAAGGAGAGAGAGAGAGAGAGAGAGAGAGGAGAGAGAGAGAGAGAGAGAGAGAGAGAGAGAGAGAGAGAGATTTAAATAATCGTTTTTATTTTTACAGGATTATTACAGGCGTTAACAAATGGGAAAAATTTGGTTGCCGTCTCGGTGAGAGGTGTGCCTTAGCAACTACCAGTGCGCTTGGCAGTGGATATACAATAGATATACAGGTGCAACGAATATAAATAACAATCCAACAACAATCCAAAGCCTCTTCTGCCAAGGCATGAGACCAAAATTAAAAGGATAAGTATGGGATGGAGAAGTATTGGTAAACAAAATGAGATTATGAAATGTTAAATGCCACCTTCTCTAAAAAGAAAATATATGCTAAAAAAGAAAATATATGCTCTCTCTCTCTCTCTCTCTCCTCTCTCTCTCCCTCTCTCTCTCTCTCTCCTCTCCCTCTCTCTCTCCTCCTCTCTCTCTCCCTCCTCTCTCTCTCTCCTCTTTCTCTCTCTCTGTCTCTCTCTCCATACACGTCTCATCTCCATGTATCAGATTTTACTATACAGATTATTGAACAAGACAGTGTCTGAGCACAAACCCACCCAGAGCCAAAAGCAACAACGAGTTTTTAAGTTCCCAAAGGAAAGTCAACTCTGACTTCAGTGAACACAATGAAAAGCTTTCACCTTTCGAAGGAGAATTCCTTTGAAAAATGATTGAGGAAACCCCCAGAGGAACACTATAAGGCTTGAGGGATGCCTCAATCCTTAACTTCTCAAGCTCTTATTCCTAACGCCATAAATATCGTAAGACACAAATATTCATTGCAATATTCACGAATATTATTTTTATCATTGTGGCTATTGTTACTATGTCTTTGGCTGCTTGGGGGAAATGGATGCAAACTCAATTTACAGATACACGGTAAGAATGAAACTAAAGTAAAGCAAAAAATAGTTATTCAAGAAACGAGGGTAACTGCTCTCTAATTATAAAAAAAAAAAATTCATATATCAAAACAATAACCAGAGAATATAATATAATACATATACAGTATATATATATATATATATATATATATATATATATATATATATATATATGTGTATATATATGTATATATATGTATATATATATATATATATATATATATATATATATATATATAAATATATATATATATATATATATATATATTATATATATATATATATATATATATATATATATATTATATATATATATATAAATTAGTTATACAGCTTATAGCATTCTGTTTTTCCAACTAGGGTTGCAGCTTAGGAAATAGTAATAGTAATAATAATAATAATAATAATAATAATAATAATAAGACTAATAAAAAAAATAATAATAATAATAATAATATATGACAAACGAAAGTGAGTCTTACAAACAAATTCAGTGTGACAGGAAGGTTAGCTCTCCAGAAGAATACATCAAACCAATCTAAAGTTACTTAGATCTGTTGCCCAAAATCAAGCAAGCAAAAATGCCTATTTGCTAAAACAACATTAACTGAAACATTGGCAACTGTGAGGCCAAAACACCTTTTGCAACACACTGGCGTCAACAGTTAATAATAGTTGCCTAAATCTATTTCGTTGTCTTATTAAGTATCTGTGCGTTTGATCAGCATGTTTTCATGAGCATATTACAAATATACCGCATACTTGAAAAATACGCCACTATATGAATCATCACCCAGTCTCATTAGCAAACTTAAAAAAACGTAACATACTTAGGAAAAAAGTAAATTTCTTATAAAAAAGGGCATACGTTTAAGTATGTAGGAACACACACACTTCTAATGCAAGATCAAATTACTTTCACTTTAAGATTTCTTTGGATGTGAAATCAAGAAACATACATTCTTTTTTTTTTTTTTTTTTTTTTGGCATGAAGGAAACCTTACACGGGATAAATCCTTACAAGAGTAGTCTAAAATAAACATAACCTAAAGCGACACTAAAGGTGATTTTACACCGTCCTAAAACAAACGAAGGGGGAGAATATGAAGCGGTAGAAAATTATAAGTTTATAAAACATATGAAACATGGGAAACGCAATAAAAATATAAATAGAAACAATAATACATAATAAAAGTTTGCAGTCTAAAACACAAAATACAAAAATAAAAAGACCTAAAGGTAGAATAACAAAACAAAGTTAAAAACAAGAAAGAAGCGAAATAAATTCATTGAGAAATAAGGAAAAGGAAAATATGGCCATAACACTACACAGTTAAAAGATAATCCGAAAACCCACAAAAGACGAGAGTCATAAGCAAATAGCAGGAATAGAAAAAATAAGTAAAAAAAAAAATCAGACGAATTAACTGCAATCCTACAATTTGTGCAAAACACTATATACCGCAGGAGTTGTCATCTCATAACGGTTAAAAAGGAACATAATCTTGAATATCACTTCTTTTGTTTGCACATAAACAATCACTAGGTTTTTTTTTTTTATCATCACGCCCGTTTCAACGTAAACTAGAGGCGTATTAAGTAGAGCACATACCCCTTCCTTCGGCAGCCTATTTCTAGATCTTGACCTTGACCTTTATGTATTAATTGGAGTGGATTTCCATAAACTAGACTCAAATATGAACCAAGTTTGAAGTCTCTGCGACAAGGATGTTCAAACTTACGGCTGATTACGTGTACTGAACATTTTAGTTGAACGTGCCCTTGACATTTGACCTTGACCTTCCAAAATCTAATCTTTTCCAGCTTTATACATAACAGTTATCCCTGAAAGTTTCATTACTCTACGATTAAAATTGTGGTCAGGAAACTGTTCACAAACAAACAACACACAAACAAACAAGGGCGAAAACATAACCTCCTTCCAGCTTCGTTGGTGGAGGTAAATATATTTTTAGTCTCTAACTAAAGCCCTCAAATACTCTAGAGCAGCAATTCCTACGAAACGAAAAAAACGTAAAACTGGAAAGTTTTCCTTCTTTGGAAATATTTAGAAGACCGTGATAAACATTAAGAAACAATGGAATTATTCGATGCACACAACCAATGCTGTTCTCGGTTAAAGTTCAACCAAAAATCACATTATAAGATCCTTAATTAATTGAGTTGAATACAAAAATTAATTTGAAAAAACTAGGGGATCTAATCAGAATGTTTGCAATACTTTATATATAAATAATTCATATCCAACTAAACTTCCTGAAACCAGAGGATTGTGGTGGCCTATTGGATAGGTCTCTAGCTGCCGATCTGCCGGACAGGGGTTCGAGACCTGCTCAAGATAGATAGCTTCTTGTAAAGTCTACAAACCACGCCATCCTTGTGAGCTAGGGGGAGCGAGGGGTTGGGAGAGCCTATAGGTCTACCTACTGAGTCATCAGCAGCCATTGCCTGGCCCCTCCCTGTTCCTAGCTTGGGTGGAGAGGGGGCTTGGGCGCTAATCATATGAATATATGGTCAGTTTCTAAGGCATTGTTACTGTCCCTTGCTTCTGACATTCATGAGTGACCTTTAAACTTTTAAACTGGCAATGAAGTTGCCATGACAGATTCTTGGCAATAAGGATATTTTATTTTCAGTCGATACAGTAAGCGTTGTTGTTATACTACAGTAATGTATATGCTAGATTAACTGTAATTTTTATGAATCATCAAAACGATAATTCGCTATAAAATCAATCCGACGTATAAAATGATTTTTACTTATCAAATTTAATTTTTACGTTAAATCATGCTTATTTTCATCTTTTAGTAAATTGTTAAAACGCATTATTTTACGCTGTCAACCCCTATGATGAAAATATATATTCTTCTAGCTTGTAAGATACAACGTCATTTTATGAAACAACAAAACAAATACAGATTCACTTACAATTAAAATATCTGTAACACGTCTAAGGTAAACAATCCTATACAGAACGGACCAACCAAAATATACTATGCAGACCTTCCATATTTACAATCGCTTCCCTAAATAAACCATTAAATAAAACCCAATGTTTCTCCATCGAGAGAATAAAACAAACAACACACACTGTCTGGTACAGTCTAATCTAGTAAACTTCAAACACCCTAACAATTCCCTGATAAACTTCAAACACAAAAAATTCAGTATCTCTTTCACTTCTGTCTCTGTCAGCCCGTCGGTCCAAATGCTCAGGCAGTCTCTCGTCGCTTGTCTGCAAAAACTTGGGAAAGGAAGCAAGCACACAAGAATTATGAGGAGCAGGTGCAGGCACCGCAAGAGGAAGGAAGGAAGGAAGGTACAGCAGGAGGAGGGAAAGATTATCTAGTAGTAGTAGTAGTAGTAGTAGTAGTAGTAGTAGTAGTAGTAGTAGTAGGTACAGCAGGAGGAATGAGATTAGCGGGAACTAGTAGTAGTAGTAGTAGTAGTAGTGGTAAGATTTTTAAAAATCATCACAATTATTACATGATACAACTCAAAAAAATGTCTCCGAACTAAGGCAGCGAAAGTGGCTGAAAAATCCTGTATGTAAAAATAGTAGCCAAAGTAGTAATTCTTTAATTATTTCAACAGAGAAAAAAACTATAAAAATTAAGTATTGTTAGTTTTATTCCTACTAATATGGTTAGTAAATATTTCTACGTGTTACGCTAAAGTAGGATAATGAAAAATTCGCAGTAGCACCCAAAAATATTTCAATGCTGGAAGAAAAACATTAAATGAGTAATCTGAAGTAGCTGGGTATCTATATCCATGGACCCAACCAACTAAAAAAAAACTATCTTGTGCATAAATGAGATACTTATATGGTTTGAGTTCCGTAGATATGAATTAACAGATTTCAGCTTTTCTTCAATCTTAGTTTCTTACTTCCGGGATCTCTCTCTCTCTCTCTCTCTCTCTCTCCTCCTCTCTCTCCCTCTCTCCTCTCTCTCTCATCCCTCTCTCTCCCTCTCTCTCCGTTCATGGAAAAATTTGCTTGAGTTATTTCTTACGCTTCTGCAGTGTGATAAATGTATAACACCAAAGCCGAAAAGACCTTAAATAGTATAAACTTTTTAAAGTTTAAGTATGTGAATATGCCTTTGCGTGTGTGACTGAGACAGAAAGACAGAGCAGATGAGAGAAAGTTAGCATTTTAAAACACAGGTTAGACAACAACATCGAGGTAAACAAAACCATCAACTCTTTATGAAAACCACAACGAGGGAACGAGCCCCAGTGACGAGAAAGTTAAGCTTAAATTTTCTAGAAATTTGTAATAATTGATATCACATCAAGAAACCAGACAAACATAATCATAAAATGAATATATGCTCATGTAGGGACGTCATTCTAACAGTCCCACAAATCGGGAAGCTCATATACAAAATCACACACTTTATACAATTATATTTTCTGTATATATTTGCATATAGAACACATGTACAATAATACATTGAGGAAGAACATAAGCATATATACATGTGAATTCAAAGAATTCACATATAATTTCTATAGAAAGTAAGCGAATGTGCTAAGATATATCCAAAGACAATTTCATCCATATTGTGTAAAATAAAATGCCAATATATACGCATGTATATAGTGGCTAATATATATATATATATATATATATATATATATATATATATATATATACATAAATATATATATATATATATATATATATATATATATATATATGTACACGAAATCTAATCGAGGCCCTTTGCGTCAACAGGCGTGGGAGATGATATATATATCTATCTATCTATCTATATATATATATATATATATATATATATATATATATATATATATTTATATATATATATATATATATATATATATATATTATATATATATATATATATATATATATATATATATGCGCGAAATCTAACCGATGCCATTTGCGTCAATAGGCGTGGAAGATGATACACACACACACACACACACACACACACACACACACACACATATATATATATATATCATTCAACACAGAATTCTGAAAATCATCTACCTTTAATTATCACCATTCAGAAGAGACACATTACAGAAATAAAACGTATCAGTAGAGTCTTATAGCACTGCTGTTCAAGTTATGTGCTAAAGTAATCTATCTAACACGAACCTCTTCCTCGTATTACTCTCACTCTCTTTGCCCTCGTTGCATTCCTCTCTATCATCATCATCATCATTATCAATATATTATTATTATTATTATTATTATTATTATTATTATTACTTGCTAAGCTACAACCCTAGTTGGAAAAGTAGGATGCTATAAGCCCGGGGGCTCCAATGGGGAAAATAGCCCAGTGAGGAAAGGAAACTAGGAAAATAAAATATCTTAAAAAAAATATTCTAAGAAGAGTAACAACATTGACATAAATATTTCCTATATAAACTATGAAAACTTTAACAAAACAAGAAGAAGAGAAATAAGATAGAATTGTGTGCCCCAGTGTACCCTCAAGCAAGAGAATTCTTATCCAAGACGGTGGAAGACTATGGTATAGAGGCTATGGCACTAACCAAATACTATCTTTGTAGGCTTCAGTCCCGAGACTATTTCTCCCTAACTACTGATACACGAATAAACCAGCAAAGAAAATCAATTTAAATCTTCATTAGTGAACTAATCAGCAAAGATAAATCGTCATTTGTGAACCAATGATAAATACCATAAACTCGGATTTTTCTTCGTACAAATACCTATCTCTAAAGAAATTTTTTTTTTTAAAGCAAATTTTAACTTAAATGGCATATCCCCTTTCAACTACTTTTGGAGGACGGGAGAGTGGGGCTCAATACTACACAGTATTCTAGAAGTTTTATTCCACCAGAGGAATAATCTTCCTAATAGGGTAGTTGAATCGGTAAAACTTTAAAAGTTCAATCTTGCTGCAGATGTTTTTATGTTGAACAGGCTGACATAGGTCTTTTTATAGTTTATCTACGAAATATCTGTTTTGGTGTTGTTACTGTTTTTAAAATATTTTATTTCAATTGTTCATTACTTCTCATATAGTTTATTTATTTCCTTATTTCCTTTCCTCACTGGGCTACTTTTCCCTCTTGGAGCCCTTGGGCTTATACCATCTTTCTTTTCCAACTAGGGTTATAGCTTAGCTAGTAATAATAATAATAATAATAAATATAATAATAATAATAATAATAATAATAATAATAATAATATGAGAGTAACCTGAGTGGTGTGGAAGAGCAAAGCCAGTTGCCCGGCTAATAAGCGGAGGGTGGAAGTGTGAAGCTTATAGATGTAAAGAAGTTTATTGAAAAAAAAAAAAACAGATACAAAGAAAGTCTAAAGCTAAAGGAAATAGTTTATACAAGTAAAGAAGGAAATGAAAACACGGTACAAAAGGAAGACTGAAGACTGATAGGCCAAAATTGTTCAAGGTCAGAGACAAATCTATTAAAAAATTTTCAAGGAATACACAAAACTAGCAGATTGGTTACAATGAGAGAAATGCTTTCATTCAATTCAACTAATATATTTAGAGAATTTGTTTATTTCTTAACATAATAAACAAACTTAACACATTCTGCATTTCAAGCTCTTGGGTGAAAAGAAGATAATTGGCATCTCTCTAAGCTAAGGCTATATCCGAAGCGGATTACTGTCTACGTCTGGTGCATGCTTCAATAACTCAGAGAGAGAGAGAGAGAGAGAGAGAGAGAGAGAGAGAGAGCGAGCAGAGCTCCCTCCGTTGCCAGGTATGCTAAATATGTAAGCGCATATAATAGATCTGCTTGACTACCCAGACGTTTGCACTGTCAAGCGATGGCTCCCTCTCTCTCTCTCTCTCTCTCTCTCTCTCTCTCTCGCTCTCGGGTCTCATATGCCAAGTGACTAAGACTCCTCTTGACAATGGGAGGAAAATATAACGGTTTGGAAACAAGACTAAAATATATATTAGAAACAACACTATAAAGGAAACATTAAAGAAACAGGACTTGGATGTAAAGGTAAGCAAAATAGAACTAAGATTTGACAGATATTAAAAAGATTGAAATGGAAAAAAAAGAAACTTTTAAAACTTAAAATGGAAGAAACAATTTTGAAATGTAATAAAAAAAAAGAAAAACAGCACTAGAAAGAGAAACAGTACTATAAAGGAAACATGTAAGAAACAGGACTTGAATGTAAAGGTATGCTAAATAGAACTAAGATTTGACAGATATTAAAAAGATTGAAATGGAAAAAAAAAAATAGAAATTTTAGAACTTAAAATGGAAGAAACAATTTTGAAATGTAATAAAAAACAGCACTAGAAAGAGAAACAGTACTATAAAGGAAACATGTGAGAAACAGGACTTGAATGTAAAGGTATGTTGAATAGAGCTAAGATTTGACAGATATTAAAAAGATTGAAATGGGAAAAAATTAGAAACTGTTTTAGAACTTGACATAAAAGAAACAGTTTAGAAATGCACAAAAAAAGAAACGACATTGAAATGCATCAAACGAAAAACAAGGCTAAAATGTATACAATTAGATCCTCGGTTAAAACATATTTAATTTGAAACAGAATAGAACATAATCAAGAGGAAAATAACAAGACTGAAATTAACAAAACTGAGAATGGTATTAAAACGTAATATGTAAGAAACAATACTGACCGTGCATTATAAGAATCAGATCTGAAATGTACCAGCACAACCAAAACTGATATTTCGCTTTCTATGACGTAAAATGATTAAAAGTCAAAATAAAGATTTCCCATTTCCTCCCTGGTAATTTGATAACATGGTCTCTCAAAATAAAACATCGAGTTAATTCTTTGAATTCTTTACACTGAAAACTATTAAATTTTAGCAGGGACAAAATGAAAATAGTCTCCACTGGTTTGCTGTGGCCTTATTGGTAACGTCTCTGCATGGTGATCGCCAGACGGGGGTTCGAGTTCCGCTCGAACCCGTTAGTTCCTTTAGTGTCTGCACCCTCACCATCTTTGTGAGCTAAGGATAGGGGGTTTGGGGTAGCCTATAAATCATTAGCAGCCATTACCTGGCCCTCACTGATCCTAGCTTGGGTGGAGAGGGTATTGGACGCTTGCTAGGGCAATGTCACTGTCCCTTGCCTCTGCCATTCATGAGCGGAATTTAAACCTTTAAACCCTGACTCGTACCCATACACAGAAAGCAGGTGTCTGATAAAGGGGACAATATAAATAAATAAATAAATATATAATATATATATATGTGTATATATATATATATATATATATGTATATACTGCATATATGTATATATGTATATATAATGTATATATATATATGTATGTATATATATATATATATATATATGCTAGATTTAGGAAAAATCACAAAGTCCGCCATTGTACGAAGAGAGAGAGAGAGAGAGAGAGAGAGAGAGAGAGAGAGAGAGAAATATGAAGTGCAGGGGCTTTTTAAAAAAGCAATATACCTTGAAGTGTAAGCTCTGTTGTAAATCAAAACGCCCCCAAATGTTAAAGGGATCTCAAGTGTTACTTTGAACAGCAAAAAAAAAAAAAAAAAAAAAATATACTTAAGAAAAGTCTTCATGTTTGGCACGCACCGAGGTCAAGCTGTTAAAGCAATGGTAGCGGAAATACCTATGAAAGGTGAGGAAGAGGAAAACTCTTTCTAGAAAGCTAAAATATATCATTACTTCAGAATGCAATGAAAAAAAATTGGGACGAAATTTCAAATTGCAATAAAAAGGCATATTTCATCGAAGTACCAGAACGATTGTAATATAAAACTGCATTTAGAAAATATACTTGAAATCCTATTTTGATGGTAATGTAAATATACTTAAGAAAAACAATTCCAAAAAAGAAAAGAAAAAAATACAATTCACTCTATACACTGTTTTCTTCTAAGAACAAAAAGGAACAAACCAGTCAACATTAATAACAGATAAACATCATTACAAATTAAAAGTATGTTTCAAACAAATGAAGGAAAAACTATAATCAGAATTAAAAGTTCCATTACAAACTCTCTCTCGTTCGCTCCCTAACTCTCCTTAATAAAGAAAAAAAAAACGTATATACAGTATGTCCTCAAAATACCTCTTCCTCTATCAGGGCAAAATCGGAATAAAGTTTAAGTGTTGACAGTGAAAAGGTAAAGTAAAAGAATTGAAAGATAAAAGCTATCCCACTTTCTTTAAAGGAATACTGACACTTACAGTACATCTGCACAGACAATTGGTGCCAGCCTTAGCAGCGACACGTGAAATGTACCCCAAATTAACTGCTCGGGTATATATATATAAAAAAAAAAAAAAAAAAAAAAAAAAACACTTGTTTCCTACAATTTTTTAATTATTTGCTTGGCTAATCTACCTTTAAAATTACCTTCTATTTTAATGATTATGTCCTTGAACAGTGTTTTCTTAATTATCATTATGTAAACAAATATCTAAATGTTTCCTACTTATCAAAGATTTATTAAAATTTACATCAAAATAATCATCATTCTATTGCATATAATTACCTGTGTATGTGATTGGCACATGATAGCAAACAATGAAATACAAAAAGTAAAATCAACAATCTTGATACAGAACTTCATGTTCTATAAAAAAAAAACGATTCAATTACAAAATGCATAAAATAATTGCTTTTCACTTGGTGAACTCAATTACCTCTTCCATGTGTCCTTACCTTGTGTTTCTTCCTCTTTGTCAAACACTTGATACTCTTTAGGCTCTGTGATAGTCCATATGCAAGCATGCAAAGAAGCAAAGATAGAGTTATTAATAGTTTCAAGTAGGTATTTATATAAAAAATCTTACAGTTGGGCTCTTCATTTTCAATTATACCGGACGTTTTAAATGAAATACGTCTATTTTGTGATAAAATCATATTATTCAGCAAATTTACGAAAAATATAAACTACTTTAAAACCTCCATTTGATTTACAGTATGGTTGACTTACTAAGGTGTAGACTATGAAAAGTCTACGGCAGATTCACTCCAGTATTTATCTCCGAAAATAGAGAAATAAGTAAATAAAAAAAGATAGATATACTGTACACGCACACACACACACATATATATACAGTATATATATGTATATATAGATAGATATATATATACATATATATATATATATATATAAATACATACATACATATACATACATCTACACCTTTATATAATATCTATATATACATTGCGTAGAACTCTCTCTCTCTCTCTCTCTCTCTCTCTCTCTCTATATATATATATATATATATACATACATACATACATACATACATATACATCTATATATAATATCGATATATACATTGCATAGAACTATATATATATATGTATATATATATATATATATATACATTGCATAGAACTTTAATATCTATCTATCTATCTATCTATATATATATATATATATGTATGTATATATATACATACATATACATCTTTATATATATACATTGCATAGTACTATAATATATATATATATATATATATGTATGTATATTTATGTACATTATATATAGATACATACATATATACATGGCAATATAATATATATATATATATATATATATGTATATACACACACATAAACAGTTTTAAATTATCTGCCTTCTGTGCAGCACATTATAAGCACACAAGCCATTTCAATACTAACATCGTTCCCATTTTCCCACCATCCAACAACATACTTATGAAATCAAGCAATTCTTTGTTACCTCAGTATCGACAAAAATTCAGCCAGAAAAAAGTCTGGTGAATATTAAAATTACTGTATCACAAAAAGCTTCCTCTCCAAATATATGCTATCAATAATAATTATTCCATTACACATTGGTTTTATATATTGGTAAAAGATTATACAATCTGAAAGTTACATCTAGTAAGAACAAGATTAATTTTTTTTTAATAAGGTGACGTTATTACTGACATGATTAATTTAGAAAATTTCTAATTATTTTTACAGCACATTTTGTAAATTTGCAAAGCTAGCGTCAGTAAAACAGAATGCGTTTCATGTAAACCAAAGGGGGGATACGTTGACTTCTTTCTCTTTGGCATGCGTCTTCCGACAATGTTCATTTGTTACGGTAAAAATAAAACGTAAACTTTCCTTGATATGACAAGAAAAACAGTCCTCTTTGAAATGCCGGCATAACACAAAGTCGTGTATATTAAAATTGCAGAAAACTCATATGAATATGTGAATAAGTAAAGCTATAGCTGTGTGAGTATACATACACACACACACATATACATATATATATATATATATATATAATATATATATATATATAAATATATATATATACATATATATATATGTATATATACATATATATATATATATATATATACAGTATATATATATATATATATATATACTTGCATGTATAAACATATATCCTTTTCTAAGTGGAGCTACTCTGACGTGGTGAAAGGGTTTGTATATTGCCATGATTAGCAAAGCTATAATAATCAGGGCCACCCACAATAGATTGGTTTGTTGTGAGCAATCAGATTAAAGTTTCTCAACATCACCAATCCCCAGTGACGAGCGTGGTGATGAAAATGACCAAACCCAAGACATACCTTGAAGACATATCTGAGACCTATGTTCTGCAGTAGACTAGAAACGGTTACATTTGTTGTTGTTGTGTGCGTGTGCATGTATTTATATATATATATATATATGTATATATATATATACACACGTATATATATATATACACACACACACAAACACACACACATATATATATATATATATATATTTAGTATCAGTATGTCCGGTGATTAAGTGAAAAGCATCCGTTATCAAGGAAAATGTATATGCAAATTGGAACCGATACCCTTTGAGGTGATCTGGTCATGAGGAGAGAATATGAAACGGACGGAATGAGGAAAAGCCGTACAATTTGATACCAAAAAAAGGGAGGGAAAGACTGAAAAGAAATTTTACAGAGGGCGGGAAATTCATCAGAGAAATTTCTTGCATGGGTGGTAAATGACAGATATTTATTTTCGCCGAAGAAATGCTTGCACATAAAAATATCTGATACCCATATGTATTTCGAAAAGGTAATTGGACAAATTTATACGATATAAATTTTTCTGTAAACGTTCGCAGAAGAAAAAAAATAATATCATCTAGACATCAATAGGCAAATTTGATTTGAAAATAGGATATATATGAAATAAAACATATAAAAGACACTTTTTTTTCCTGAAAATATTGTGTGATATGCCAAGTTTCATTAAAAATACAATTTAATAATTTACATAAATCTTCTTTTAAACATTACACAAAGACGCAAACAGAACCTGTAATAAAATTACCTAAAAGATAAAAATAAACTCTAAGTAGAGTAAAAGTAAAATTGAAATAAATCAGATCCTCAAAATATATCAACTATACCAAAGTTGAAATTCATGATTGTAGTTTTACCCGACCACTCGCAAATGAGTCAACACGTTTATAAAGATTTTTACATAAATGTATAATTGAATAGACTAGAATAAAGAGCGAATCCATATATAAGATAACAGTTACAGCATGAGCATGTTCTCATCTAAAAAGAAAAAAATAGCATTTTCATAAGAAACATCATCTAATATCGCTCTATACAAATGGCTAAAGTGAAGATCGCCATCGTAAAACAATACCTTTTGGATTAGCAATTATTTTAGCGGTCTACAAACAGGCAATCGTCCTTATAGTACGTAGTGATTATCTATAAAATATTGATAAGATGTTGATCAGTAACAAAAATACTACTAATAAATAAAAAAATACAACGCTTCCACTGACCGTTTTATGATATATAACTCTCTGAATCCAAGTGGTGTCGGAAATGCTGCCTTGAACCTTATTGGTATATGGGCGTGCCAGTGTGCTCATCTTGTTGAGCACAGCGGCAGCCCTTGTTGACTTGGAGTTGATAAGGACTTTGAGAGCAGACACAACGTTTATGGCATTGGCATAAACATTTGCAGTTCTCCGGCTGACTCTCCCAGGTGAATCGCCTCCTCCTGACTTCTTGTGGCGAAGTTCACGGGTCAAAGAAGCATACCTGGGGTCGTTCTCGTCGTCAAGTGCTATGACAAACTCATCTTGAGAATAGTCGGGAATGTCGGCATATATTGTTTCGGCATTATCCTCATTGTCGTCCACGTAACGTAGTTCGTCCATACTGATCGAGGTAGGAACCAGAGCCTTCTCTGCCTCCAGCACGTCAGTCTCATCAGCTTCTTCCACTCGTCGAAGATTTTGGGGGATGTCATAGGTGGACAGAAGTTTAGCCAAAACTTCTTTCTTTGATTCGTCAGTGGTTACAGATGCACTAGATCCAATTCTACGACTAACGGCTTCCAGTTCATGAGCCAATTCTTCAACAAGCTGACTTAATTTTGCACGACCTGTTGACTCTGTATCCGAGCTTTCAACTAAAGAAGTTTCTGAGGCAACCAAAGGACGAGGGTCTGGCGATGCTACAGTCTGTGGCAATTCACCAAGCTTTTCAATTACTCGTATTTCTGATGTCTGCGTGACTGACTTTGTCATGGAATAGCCCGATGTAGACATAGTGGTCTTGGAGGATGCTGATGGCCAAACAAGTGTAGAAGGCGAAACTGGTGATATGGGTGAAGAAGGAGATAGAGGTGAAGCCCCATCGATTACTGTAGGGGCCGCATAACCTGGGTTATTAATGGTGATCACTGCTGGCTTGCTTGGTTGAGTTTGTGAAATTTCCGAGGCCCGCACTGTTACTTTGCCATAACAATCTGCTGTGGAAGCAGAAATAGCCACGGTAGTAGGAGGACACCCAGTAATAAAGCTCTCACGTTTCTGCAAAGCTTCTTCCCGAGGAGTAAGGGGGAGAGGTTTCGCATATATGGGTTCCTTGGGTTTCGTTTTACTGTAAGTGGGATCTTTTGAATCCTTGCTGGACAATTTGGCAATTTTGCGAACCTTGCTGTATATTGGCTCCTTAGGCAATGTATTGCATTTAGTATCTCTGGTATGAAAATCATCTGAGTTAGATCTGAGACTGGAAAAGGGACCAAGTGTGCCATACTTAGAAACTGAAATTACTTCTTCTCCAGCTCCAGGGCTGACTGGACTGGTAGGACTTGAAGGATATGAAAACCCTTGTAAGATACTAGAACCTGGACTCATGGGACTTTGAGGGATAAACGGGGCATGGGGGTCCCTAGGATTGACTGTGGTATATTTTGGTTCAGGTTTAACTACTCCAGAAGTACTGGAATTGTTTTTGGCAGCACTAGGCTCAATAGGCTGAAAGCTTGTTTCAATACTTAGCTTTGGTTTAACTTTAGCATATATAGGTTCTTTTGATGGATCCTTTTTCTTAATAATTCTGCTATAAATACTCTCCCTCTTTGAAGATGTAGCGGGTTTGGTTTCTTGATTAGAAACCTGGGACCCAACCACCGTATTTTCAGATGTAGAAACACTAGAAGTAATTTTAGTCGATATAGTTTCAGATGACATTTTGGTACCAACCTCAGTAGTTTGTTGTCCCGCTGATGATGACATTAAAGTGGAACATGTAGATGTTGCTGTAACTGCTGCTTCACTTGAATGTGCTATTAACATTTTAAAATTTTCCGTTTGCCCTTCCAGAGGAACAGCAGGAAAAGAAAATCGATTAGTTTCCTTATGCTCAGGAGTTACAGGAATAAAAGCAGATCTCCTCTTTTCAGTAGTTTCTGAGAGTAAAGAAGTAAATGTTGATTTTGAACCGTCACCTTTTTCTGATAACATGATATCCGAGTCTGAAAAGTAACCCGAAGTCAGACTTTCAGCCCTGCAGGTTGAGGCTATACTGAGAGTTGTAGCGGAACTCTCAACAGCCTTCCGTAATACAACCTTACTAATCTCTGCAGGTGTTTCATCTGCTGATAAAACAAGCGTCTCATCACTGGTGTTAAGCAAAGTCGAATCATGAGAAGGCATCTCGCTTTCATCGGATGTGTCCAGCAAAGGCAACTTATCACTTACATTAACTAAATTTTCATCATCCTTCTTCAAACGCTTATTTCGAACATCATCAGTATTATCTGTTATTTTCTCTACCTCTTTCATGACTTCATCCATCAAACTTGTACTTCCAATGTTCGTTGGTGTGCTTTTAAGCTGCTTATCACCAAGATTAGGAGCCAGTGTGGCTTCCCTTGGACTTGCAGGCATGTCACCACTCTCCATCTCGATTATCTCTTTCGTTATGGTGTCCTGTGTTGTATCAAGATCAACAGTCCCTGAAGCTGCACAAGCAGCTGCTTCACCCACTGCACCATCCACCCAGTCTAGGCATGCACTGTCTAAAGTATCTGCTTCGCAATAGCTACTAGGCCGAGAACCAGGTGCCAAGCTTAATTCAGTGGCACTGGTTGGGCGGGAAGATGGGGGTTTTATCCAATCTTAGAGTGCCAGGGATATCGCTCTCTGAGAAGGGGGCATTACCTAATGGCATACTCTTCCTCTGCTGAGATTTCGATCTTCGAGAGGTTGACAGTTTATCAACAGACATACTAAGTCTGTGTTTGAAATTTCGAATTTTATCCATAATGCTTTAGTCCCCAGACCTAACATAAAACGTAAATGTAAACACAGCTCATGTAAGTTAAAACACAATGCACAAAGCTTTAGAGCAGTTTTTATTTTAGCCCTGTAATTTCCAAAAGGGCCATTTGATGTCCAAGAGTCAGTCATAACCCAATATGTCACACACACCAACGTCTACATAGTAATATGAACAACAACAAATCTAATAATCACCAATGCAAAGTCGTATTCCTTAAATGTGATATAAATCGAACTTTTAACTGAGCTGGTTAATTTTGTCCTTGTCCACATATGAGTATTGCATATTCTTCGCAAATCTTCCTATTCTCGTCGAACGGTCTCAGTAGTTACAGTATATGAACGGCAGCCGAAGTGACGTAGAAAAACTGAGTTTATGACTGCTGGGTCATATTACAACACTTCCTACTCCTGGCTGGACGACATAATCCCTCTCGCATTCCCCAAAGCCGAGAGTAAATTGAATTAACAGAAGATGAAGACCTACAGTAAGAGGATTCAAAAGAGCGAGGGAGAGAGAGAAAGAGAGAGAGAGAGATCGAATACTCCTCCCCTCGCTCGATACTCCTATAGCAGGTACTTCAAACACGAGGGGAAACACGAGACATGAATAGGATTGTCACTTCAAACATGACTCACTTTTAACGGCCTTTCTTTTAAAGCGGAATGAACTTCCCAATCTCTTTTTAAAATCTTCCAGACGTTCGATTTTTCACAATCCAATCAGCAGCTGGGCATTCCTTTTCCACAAGGACTAAAGACTGACACTTCGTTTCTTCATCATCAGCGAAGCCGTGCAACCATAATGATTCTGCCATTCACAGAAAGTTCAAAATTAGCGATTACAGCAATACATTACTGTATAATTGAGTAACCATCCCTCTTCCGACCCCTAGTGTCTTCTCCACAACTGTATTTTCTACAGAAGGCACCGAAAATGGGGAAAGGAGGGGTGGGGAGGGTCAGGGACTGCGAAGAAAATCGGCGAGAGTTTCGAATGTTCGACCGATTCGCGCACTGGCCTTTCGCACTCCAGCAGAACCCGGTAACTAAAACTTCTTCAGCGCCCGTTTGCCCTCCTCTATCCCTAATCTCATGGCGGTGTCCCGGTGCCAGACTCAAGAGATGCCAAAGCTATGGGGGAAGAAGCCGCCCTGCCAGGCGCATAAGGAAGACGGTGCCAAGGTGGGCGGAAAAACACTCTACTATTGTCAGTTTAGGTCAAAATTACTAATACTCATGAGATTGATATTCGTCATATTATGCAAAGACTTAACATGACGACCATCTTTGTGTGTGAGAGAGAGAGAGAGAGAGAGAGAGAGAGAGAGAGATGAGAGAGAGAGAGGAGAGGAGAGAGAGAGAGAGAGAGAGAGGATGAGAGAGAGAGAGAGAGAGCAAAACCCATATCATTATAGAAATTTGTATTGACAAAAATTGTAAATTTCGGATATCACGAAATTATCTATTTATATACAATAGAAAAAAAAAAACTAACACATTGAGACAGAAACAATCATATTCGGAACTGATATAATTCCCAGAACCTATAAACCAGCATTTGGGAATACGAAGATCTAATGGGAGTAAACAGATTTCTTTTATAATCTACGCCTGCTTTTTTTTTCTTTACTTTATAAAAAACTTGGGCGACATTTTACGGAAGGTTATCAAAATAATATAAAATAATAAAAAACACAAGCTATATAGAATTTATTGTAGTATGACTGAAGTACGTTATTTACTATTATTATAATTATCATTATTATCCTTAATAATAATCCTGATGATATTATAACAACTATCCATGAGATTATTAATTTTTAATTATTCTTATCAATATAAAAAATTAGAAAACACAAAATGGCTATCAACTTGTAATTCAGAGTTCCACAGAAGAAAAATACCATTTATGGAAAAAGTTAAAAACACATAAAAGATATCGGAAAATAGACAAATCAACAACCAGGTAAATATATTCGTCTAAAAAAAATTATACAAAGCAGACAAACACAATTTAAGACAACTGAATACGCCCCTTTAAACTTATATATTGACCATTCTTCACTTGCGATTAGGTTAACTTCTAAATGTCCATTGAACTAAATTGAACAAAAGATTTCTGGCAACTCAACAAAATATAAATATTGATTCAAATGCACGTACTTCTCAACTTAAGTATGTATTACATTAAGTAGAGAGAGAGAGAGAGAGAGAGAGAGAGAGAGAGAGAGAGAGAGAGAGAGAGAGAGATTTAAATATCTATGGAATGATTTCACACCTACCACAGTTGAGTTACCTCGGTGAACCGACAGAGAGAGAGAGAGAGAGAGAGAGAGAGAGAGAGAGAGAGAGAGAGAGAGAGAGAGATTTAAATATCTATGGAATGATTTCACACCTACCGCAATTAAGGTACCTCGGTAACAGAGAGAGAGAGAGAGAGAGAGAGAGAGAGAGAGAGAGAGAGAGAGAGAGAGAGAGAGAGAGAGATTCTAAGAAAACTAAAGCAATCACACAAACTTCCTTCTCCTTCATATTTATCTACCCTTTCGGAATACACCTGCTTCTTTTCGTAAACAACAATACAATGGAATTCCAATAATATCAATCGTTCATCAACCTGTCTGATGAGAAGCTCGTCACGTCCAGGAGACTCTCTAAGGAGGAAATGCCTCATTGATTCCTTGTTAAAGGATTGTGCTAAACATGCCTCTTGGGGTTCGTTGCTCAGTTTGTTATTCTAAAGGCTGAGATTGAATGGAGTTGCAAAACGACCTATGTCTATTCTAATATTGTTATTCTTCTTAATATAACTTATTTGAATTGTTCATTACTGAGTAGTTTATCTTTTTTTCTTATTTCCTTTCCTCACTGCGCTATTTTCCCTGTTGGAGCCCTTGGGCTTGTAGCAACCTGCTTTTCCACTAGGGTTGTAGCTAGGCAAGTAATAATAATGATAACAATAACAACAACAACAATAATAATAATAATAATAATAATAATAATAATAATAATAATAATAACTGTTTTATAAAGAACGGAAAGGATACCAAATATAGTAGTTTTTATTTTGCTTTAAGCGCTGAAGACAATATAGCCCTCATTTTTAAATGTTATGATAATAGAGAACAATCACATTCCTGAAGAAAATAATTACTTTCTTAACAAAGGAATAAAATGAGGGAAAAAACTCTTATTCATACGAGAAAAAGGGTGTCACCTTTTCATACTTAAGAGAGGGAAAGAGAAACGAAATATCTATCTTAAACTCAACTTAAAACTAGAGTAGTGTTTGGAATGGCCGAGACAGTGAATCCTATTCCAATCATTCTACAGTTTTAAAACAACGATTTCATTAACATTCAATTGTGAATTGAAATTTTATAATCGGCCATTCAAAAATCATATCTTAGAAGGACGATTACCAACCCTTCAACAGTTGACAGCAACGTCAGTGTAATATGTGGGCGTGTGCGCATGACAGAAGAGAGAGAGAGAGAGAGAGAGAGAGAGAGAGAGAGAGAGAGAGAGAAATTTCCCCCAAGCACATGCCTTCCAAGTGCATGATCGCATGCGTGCACAATTCGTGTGCCAACGAGCAATACACAAGAGAATGGTAAAACGAACAAACATCGAATCAGACAAAGAATCAGCGGATATGCGCAAACATGAATGAACGCACGACTTCGTTCGTCTTTACTTCATTCATGTTTGCTTGTGGGCAATGGGGAATGAATAACCATTAAGAGAATGGGTTTCGAAAATTACGTATTCGCTTCCGTTCGTTCTGCGCCTTTCACCCAAAAAGGAAAAGTTGGAAGATCAGGGAAGTTCGACAACCGCATCTGTAAACGGTGCAGAAAACCGCATGTGTGTCACTCAGGAATCATGTGGAAATTTGCAGAAAAAAACATGCAAATATATAAATTTATCAGAAAAAAACATGCAAAAATATTAATTTTCAGAAACAAAACAAAATATTAATTTACATAAAAAACGTGCAAAAATATTAACATAAGAAACATGAATATTAATTTATAGAAAACACGTGCAAAAATATTAATTTACATAAAAGAACGTGCAAAAACATTAATTTACAGAAAAAACGTGCAAAAATATTATTTACAGAAAAAACGTGCAAAAATATTAATTTACAGAAAAAAACGTGCAAAAATATTAATTTACAGAAAAAACGTGCAAAATATTATTTACAGAAAAAAACGTGCAAAAATATTAATTCACAGAAAAAAACGTGCAAAATATTATTTACAGAAAAAACGTGCAAAAAAAATTATTTACAGAAAAAACGTGCAAAAATATTATTTACAGAAAAAACGTGCAAAAATATTATTTACATAAAAGAACGTGCAAAAATATTAATTTACAGAAAAAACGTGCAAAAATATTATTTACAGAAAAAAACGTGCAAAAATATTAATTTACAGAAAAAAACGTGCAAAAATATTAATTTACAGAAAAAACGTGCAAAATATTATTTACAGAAAAAAACGTGCAAAAATATTAAGTCACAGAAAAAAACGTGCAAAATATTATTTACAGAAAAAACGTGCAAAAAAATTATTTACAGAAAAAACGTGCAAAAATATTATTTACAGAAAAAACGTGCAAAAATATTATTTACATAAAAGAACGTGCAAAAATATTAATTTACAGAAAAAACGTGCAAAAAATATTATTTACAGAAAAAAACGTGCAAAAATATTATTTACAGAAAAAACGTGCAAAAATATTAT
>NC_090734.1:138921426-138928926 GCF_036898095.1 Palaemon carinicauda
ATTCACGGACATGTTGCTGAGAGGTAAAGAGTAATTATTTTACGTAAAAGTGAAAACAATATTAATGTAAAAAGCTACACAAAATATCCCAAACAGATTAACGTACAATGAAAGAACTCCCATACGCTTCAAAAAAATTACGAACAAAATGTTAAATGAAGTATGCGGAACTGTGAATTGTACATAAGGAAAAGTAAACCAGACAGACTTTAACCAATGTTTTCACCGGTAACCGACCCCCCCACCCACCCCCCAACCCCACATACGACAATTACAATTATTGACGTTTGAAAATAACCATCTATTTAAAATGATACAGATACTTTGTTAAATTCGGCAACTCTCTCTCTCTCTCTCTCTCTCTCTCTCTCTCTCTCTCTCTCTCTCTCTCTCTCTCTCTCTCTCTCATACGTTTTTATTTTGCTAGTGACTAAGAACTAGAAAATTAAAACTTATATTGCGAAGCGACATGGGAATTTGGCTGTTCATTCCATTGGATTCCACAAGAAATTGAAAATCACCCATACAAGTCTGTCTCTGTAAATACCTGCCTCACCATCGGGACTGGCAAGGTTCATTTCTCTAACGAGACGAAGAGATTTAGGCATGTTCCGATACGCGTTCAACCTTGAAATACGTTTCCAAATGTTTCGACGACTAACGTTTTCTGCTATATGAGGAAGATGAACAAAATCATGCCTTCGCCATTAAAGAATAGGACAATGATAACAGTGACCTGTTTATTATCGTTATTTACAATCGACTTGATTATTCATTATTAAAAGATGATGAATGGAGAAGTAATGAATTAAAAGGTCAAGATAGAGACGACTGGTGAAATCTAACTTATACAAGAAAGATTAACAAAATCATGCCTACGTCATTAGGGAATAGTATAACGATAACAAGAGACCTGATTATTATCGTTATTTACAATCGACTTGATTATTCATTATTGAAAGATGATGAATAGAGAAGTATTGGATTAAAAGCCCAAGACAGAGACGACTGACGAAATCTAACTGAGGCCCATTGCGTAAATAGGCGTAAGAGTAGATGATGATGATGCGGATGATGATGATGAAAAGGAGGTTAACCAGTCCAATGAGTCAAACTCCACTCTTACAGAACTGGCCTCTGTAAAAAAACACTTAGCATGTTCACAGTTTCTTATGACATATCGATTCCCAATGAAGTCTTCTTTGACGCAATATTAATAATAATAATAATAATAATAATAATAATAATAATAATAATAATAATAATAATAATCACAAATGAAAACCTCATTACAACCTGCCTCATGTCACACTTAATCTTAGAAACCCAGCGGGACGGCTTCTAACTTTGAACGCGATCCAACAGTGCCAAAAGTGGATAACCCCCTTTAGACGAGGGGCGTGGCACCGTCAGGTTTAGCTCGTCGTAGGCCAATTCTTAAAGGGCACCGACGATGACACTCTTTAGGCTTACCTCTAATGATAAAAATTACGAAGGTGTTACGGTCATGGCTAAATATAACGATTCGACAATGGCTATGTGACCGTGAAACCGCGTGGACAAAAAAAAAAAAAAAAAAAAAAAAAAAAAAAAGTTTAGTCGCATGAACAATAGTGAAAAATGTATTATATTTATGATCTATTAGCCTCAAGGCATATCTGCTGAATAATCGAATACTGATACCTGTTATCAGTATATCTACCCAAAATATTTGCAGTAAATGTGCAAATATATATGCATATATACACATAGAAGTATATATATATATATATATATATATATATATATATATATATATATATATATATATATATATATATGTATGTATGTATACATACATATATATATATATACACACATATATATACATATATATACACATATATATATATACACACACACACACACACACACACACACACATATATATATATATATATATATATATATATATATATATTGGTCTTTACATGTATCCTCAATATACATGTGTAGACAAAGTCTGTTAATTCAAAAAAGTTGTTGTACGTAAGAATCACAAGCATTTAAATCAAAGCATCTTGTGCGCACACACAAACAAACACAGAGAGAGAGAGAGAGAGAGAGAGAGAGAGAGAGAGAGAGAGAGAGAGAGAGAGAGAGAGAGAGAGAGAGAGAATTATGAATATTTGATTGGTTTCACCACGGTAGTATGAGGATAAGCTCGTCTAAGCTCACCCGATTTTGATGGCATACAAGTGCTATGACGGATAGAGAGAATAGGCCTCCTTACGTTATGTTATACCTATCTTTTTATCTCCACCCTAGCTGTGACCCGGAGAGGTCTGCTGATAACTATTACTCGCTGCTTAGATGAAAAGAAGCAATCTCAATCTTTATGAATGTACCCATCTGTCCCCTCCCTTGTTCGGTCCGAGACTCGAACGCGGTGCCATAGATGCGCTATCGAAAGTGGAGTTACAAGGATTTAGGACGTCTCAAGGACTTTTCAGTCCATCTGCGGAAACTCCATTTGCTCTTGGGTAGAGGGAATTAGTTTAAACGTTTGCATTTTTTTATTCTTGTCTAACTTATTCTTGAATTCGTTTACCGTGTTAATGTTCATTAGATCCGCTGGAAGTCTGTTCCGTGCACTTGCTATTTTAAGTGTAAATAAATAACCACATTGAGTGGTGTTATATCTTTTCAATTCCACTTAGTATTCGGTACCTCTGGGCTGATTTGTGCAAAGAGGATGTTGCTGTCTACATTTGTTAATCCTTTAAATATTCTGAATGTCTCTATTAGCTGTCCCATTAATCGTAGAGTTTGTAGATCAAATAAGTTCAAACGTTCCATTCTCCGTCTGGAGAGAGAGAGAGAGAGAGAGAGAGAGAGAGAGAGAGAGAGAGAGAGAGAGAGAGAGAGAGAGAGAGAGAGAGAGAATTATGGTTATAGCTAAATAAATAAGGCTTCAATTAAGAAAAATGTAATAAATAACTTCGCATCTACCAGTTTCTCTTCGCTGTCACATACTTAAAATTGCTAAGCACAGCAGCCTCCAATCGTGCTATCTACGAGTCTCATGTGCTTTTTGATCTTATGAAAAATGGCATCTCGAACGAAGATATGTAGGGAGGCGTGGGCATACTCAAGACCATCTCAATGTTTATCAATTTTTTCCTTTGATGCTTTATCCTCCAACAATTTTCATAGCAGCCTTTTCTCTCTAATCTTAATGGTCATGTATCTAGGAATATAATTCATTTAATAAATAATAATGTATCGCTATCTGACACTGATTATTTATGTTACTTTTTCTTTTATATATTTTATTTTGTTATTTAGTGTTATAATTGAAGTAATTCTATATATAGGACCCTGGTTGGCTAGTCTAGCGGGATTTTTAGAAAACTGTAAGACCATCAAGTATAATAATAATAATAATAATAATAATAATAATAATAATAATAATAAATAAATAAAAATAATAATGGCAAAATTAAATTCAACAAGGTTCACTTGTAATAAACTACAAATATAAAATATCCTGCCTTAACCTAACAACAACAACAACAACAATAATAATATCATTCTATTGCCCAATAAAAAGTTAAATTAGGTAGTTACACAATCCATCATTATCGATAAATCCAGGTCAACAACCATAACAGGACGTTTATGGCAAACAACAATTTCAGCATTGAAATATAACAAGATCAATTCCATCGCGAGATGGCGAAATGACGGGTGGGCCCAACAGATGATGATAAAGGTTATTGTGATGTCGTCTGTGAGGAAAAACAAATAAACTGAGAAACTTCGAATGTACATTATTGGACTTATAAACAAATTAATTTTAAAAAGTGTAAGATCACCAAATTAAAAATGAAATCTTTAAAATAGTTTGTGATGTATTATTTTCGGTACTAAATAGAATTTTTCTTTGCATATGAAATATACACTTAATTTTTTTCTGAAATTTAATACAAAATCGGAAATATAAACCCATCAGCGGAAATTACAGTTACTAACATTAAAAGGACTTAAAATAGTGTAACAATTAAATGCATAAAATCAGAAAAAAAAAATGATTGCGTGATGTATTTTCTTATTTGTGAAAGATATTTTCAGAATGAAGAAGGATAGCTTGCTTATTTAAAAAATTCTTCGAAGAAACAAAAACAAACAAATATCTGGTTGCTATCTCGTATAAAAAGAGAGAAAGTAAAGATCTAAGACCAAACTTTTACAATGGGAGACTATAACCTTTGCAGACATTTTAAAATAAGACAAACTCAAGAGAGGTATGTAATAAAATCTTCCTTTCTGTAACAAACCTTTAGTTTTTCGGTAGTTTGGACGACCGGCAACTATTTACGGTATTAGAGAAGGCCTGTTGGTGACGAACAACGGATGAATGTATGGTATGGAAGAAGAAGAAGAAGGAAGAGGAGGAGGAGGAGGAGGAGGAGGAGGAGAAAGAAAGCAAGGAAGGTGGCACCTTCTCATTAAAGAGCAAAGTAGAAAGAAAAGTATGAAATCTTTACTTGTAATACTGTATTCATAGTTGTGCAATACCATCTAAACAAACATAAACATTTACAATGTAGGCTAAATAGATTTCAATGTTCTATATAATCTAAACAATACCAAAATAACATTTATAAACTTATTATTAACTTACATTCAGATAAATACCCACAACACAGTACGCCAAGTTACGATACGTATAAATCCGATACTAGATTTCCCAATAGCATTGAATTCAAATCTACTTTTACTTCCAGCATTTCCACGGGATAAAAGAAATTTCACCCACTTCCGGCGATATTACAAGCAGAAAGTTGTACACCGGTCTTGGATGAGATGGCGTTCCGGAGTGTGGTTCAAGGCAACTTTCCTGCATATGGTGTTCCGAAATACACGTGCATGGCAAAGGCTTATGGCAACAAACTCGTCTATCAATTTTTCGTAGAAAGCTTCAATCATATTAAAACGTGTGGAACCTCTTGTTTTGTTTAAAGTGTTTATAGTTTATATAGGAAATATTTATTTTAATGTTGTTGCTGTTTTTAAGGTGTTTAATTTTTCCTTGTTTCCTTTCCTTACTTGGCTATTTTCCCTGTTGGGGCCCCTGGGCTTATAGCATCTTGCTTTTCCAACTAGGGTTGTAGCTTAGCAACTAATAATAATAATAATAATAATAATAATAATATACTTAAAACGTGTGGAAATATAAGTAAGGGTAAAGATATGTCTACAATGGTAATAACAATAACAATAATAATTAACTACAAAACAAAGTCCTCTCCAGTTTTCCAAAGAACTAATAATCCTCTACTATTTACGTCCGCCAACGAAGTTGGAAGAAGGTTATGTTTTAATCCCTGTTTGAGCGTCTATCAATTTTTCATAGCAAGCTTCAATCACATTAAAAAGTGTGGAAATACACGTAGGAGTAAAGATCCTCTTTTTATTACCTCCGCCTACGACGTTGGAAGGAGGTTATGTTTTACCACCTGTTTGTGTGTGTTTGTTTGTGAACAACTTCCAGGCCACCATTTTAATCGTAGAAAAATGAAACTTGCAGGTATTAACTGCTATGTAAAATGCTGGTATTGATTGAAATTGGAAGGTCAAGGTCGAAGGTCAAGTCAAGCAAAATGTCCAATTCACGTAATCAACCATAAGTTTGGACATCCTTGTCACAGAGACTTCAAACTTGTTTCATATTTAAGTGTATGAAAATCCATGCCAATTAATACGTTATAATCAAAGTTCAAGGTCAAGGTCAAGGTCGAGAAATAAGCTGCCGCGGCGGAGGTCTGCGCTCTACTGAGTGCCCCTCAAGTAATATACTATGTTTCCACAGGAAGGTATACCAATTCCACTCTTCCTTTCACTTTCCTTTCCTTCAAGCCTGAGGTAGATCACATTCAATCAATTTTTTCCCTAAGAAAGTTACAAATCGCCACGAGCATCATACGTGATAAGTATAATTCATCAATACTGCTGTGCAAAGCTACCTTTGGGGCAAAATAGATAAGCCCTTAAGGGAGACATCACCGTGAGAACGCACGATCATCTGTGAATTTTCGATCCATAAAAAATCTTCTGCATTTTCCCGGTAAGCCAAAAGCAACCCTGTCACGATTTGGCATGATATGTAGATAGTTCTAAGTTGATCTAATCTATATGCATTTTATAGTGTTATATGTCAAAAAAAAAAAAACGTTTTTCTAACCGAAACTATATTAACAATAGTAGAAAATCTTGTGACGTTTTCGTATACCTCGTGATAGTATAACAGTCCTAAGTTTGAAACACCATAATCAAAATGTTGGTATTTCTTGTACCTCATCATATGGCAATACTAATTATGTATGTCAAGATAAAAAACGTTGTTCTAACCAAAACTGTACTAACAATAGAAGAAAATCTGTGACGTTTTCGTATACCTAGTCATAACATAAGTCCTTAGCTTGAAACAAAATAATTAATATGTTGGTATTTCTTGTATCTCGTCATATGGGAATACAAACATTGTTCTTCACACTTTATTCCTATTTATCTAGTGTATCTCTGAATCGACCAAGGGTGTAATGAAATCCTCAAATAATATAATATCTCTGATGACCTGAGCAATGAATTCTGAGCATGATAGTTAACGGACTGTGGCAGGAGACCGTAACCAGGGTAGATGAGGGTAAGGGGTCAGCTACATTTGTAAACAAATTAGTGGGAACCAAAGGTTGGCACCTTCTGGAGCCTTTCATCAAAAGTAGGAAGATGATAGCGTGTGTGAGTATTAATCTATACACACATACATACACACACACACAAACACACACACACACACATATATATATATATATATATATATATATATATATATATATATATATATATATATATATATATATATACATACAAAAGTATATGTATAAATAATATAAACATTCATATACATACAGCTGTCAGTTCAAAGGTCATATGGTATAATCTTTCCAGATTAAACACCAACACCTCCCAAGGGTCTTGGCATTAAAATTCTATAAGGGCGACTGAGAAGGGCAACATTTCGGCAGTAATCTGATTCTTTCACTGTATAAGTGTCCCTTAACTGTACCGCATAATAATGACATTACCATAACCATACTTAATAAAAGAGAAAATAATAATAATAATAATAGACAATAACAAAAATAACAATAATAGTAATAATAATAATAATAATAATAATAATAAGATAATAAAAATAACAATAATAATAATAATAACAATAATAATAATAATAATAATAATAATAATAATAATAATTAGCCTTTGCACTTTTTCCTTTCATGAGGCACTTCATCTATCAGTCATTATAGGCCGTTTAATTCAGGCACACCCGGCAAGGACAAGTGGAAATAAAAGCTATATATTTTTTGTCTTCTCGTTTACATGTACATTTACCTTATCTTGATACTTAATAAGAAGAAATGGTAAAAATACTTATAAACTGTCTTGATAGAG
>NC_090734.1:138931426-138936370 GCF_036898095.1 Palaemon carinicauda
ACAAATTAACGAAACTTTCAAGTGAAATTAAAAAAAAGACATTAGAAACTGCTAACCATTAGAATTTGGAAAATCTGGAAGATTTCAATAACCTGAAATATTGAAAAGACCATTATGGGTGCAAGTAAAAAATAAGATAAAAATTTATCTTCTCAATACATACCGAACAAGAATTCGACTAAGACTTCAGATTCTTTAAGACTGTGAGGTGCGAAAGAACGACTATATACAACCGCTTAAGAAAATATTAAAAGTGAAAGGTATAACTAAGGTAATTAGAACTGTAGATATAAAATTCAATGAAAGCTACTAAGTATGTAACTACATTAAGAAAAATTCAACAAATGCCAAATCTTCAATACAGAATAAACACACGAGAGAGAGAGAGAGAGAGAGAGAGAGAGAGAGAGAGAGAGAGAGAGAGAGAGAGAGAGAGAGAGAGAGAGAGAGAATCGTGAACGAAAAACAATACTGCACGGAAAACATGCCATGCCAGGATACACCAATGCTAAGACTGAAAGCATGCCATTTCAATTCTGCCAAGGGCACAGAATTCATTTGAATCCTATCAAGTTAATAAATGAAGAAAAGCCTCTCACAAGTGGGTACTGATCAAAATCATACAATTTAGAGTATATTATACAGGAAACCATCCTATAATTTAATAATCTAGTGCTATTTTTGCATATATTTCTCTCAAACAGAACTTCAAGCGCTTACTGATTTGCATGAATGAAAACTGCGATCTCTCTCTCTCTCTCTCTCTCTCTCTCTCTCTAGGAGCACAGTCAGTATAACATGTACAGTAGCCAGCGATTTACCAAAGTATGCACCGTACATAAAACATTCCTTACATAGCATTCTTAAACTGTTCGAGAAATCTTCCGTATGCTGTAGAATAAATGAAATGTTTTACCTTGGAGTTCTGCCAGGCAATAGCTACTTAACAGAATCAGACCGCTGGGATATAAGTAACACACACACAAGTAACAAAGCAGTACAGATGTACACCTGGGGCTCGTATACCAGCTACTAAGTAACTATGTATCCACTACATGGCTGCGGCCAGAGTAGAGAACACGATTTTGAAGATAAGGTGAAGAACTTAATCCATTTAACTATTCAATACATGCGAAAACGAATTAGTATATACCATTAACCAAATTCGTATGTACTTATATACATATTTACAATAGATATTACACATAACATATATATAGATACGCACACATACATATCTACGTGTTGGTTTGGCTTCTGACCAGCAGATTTAAGTACCGCGTTATAGTAATTCATTTCATAGATCATCAGTACATTGGCTATACTTCATTATAGATGACATGTTATTTTCAGATTTTTGCATCCTCTTTCTTCATTTCTTTAAAATACCTTTCATAAACCTTTCAATTGATATTCCATAGACACTAAAGATATCTATCTATCTATATTGTAACACATATACACACATTATATGTATATATATATATATATATATATATATATATATATATATATATATATATATACACACATCCGTTATAGATTCCTTCTGAGCAAATATCTAGCAGCAATTTTACCATTCTGATAAAAAATCTGGCAGTGATAAAGCCTTCTCGATGCGTTGTTAATGTTATAGATGCTATTTTAGCATAGATCAGACAGTAATTTTAGCCTTCTGGAAGCGATGCAAACGTTATGGAAGTTGTCTAAGCAAAGATCTGGCTATATATATATATATATATATATATATATATATATATATATATATATATATATATGTATATATATATATATATATATACATATATATATGCATATATATATATATATAATATACTGTATATATATATATATATATATATATATATATATATATACACACATATTAATATATATATATGTATATATATACATATATATATATATATATATATATATATATATATATATATATATATATATTATATATATATAAAACACACGTTTGTGTCTGTATGTGTTTTCCATGCGTCATCAATTACACAGTTTTCACCATGCCACACAGCTCGGTGATTACAGAACCTGTAAGAACTCAATCTAAAGACGTAAGCGGAGGAAAAAAGTTTACCCTGCATATCCATGCGGCACAGAGCCTCGCTTAACTTCTTTTCTACCAACAGAAAATCCGTTAAGCAAACAGCGAAGGTAAAGTCTCTCAAGACCACAAAGAACATCCACATGGGGTGAGCAACTTTCTCCCTCACTATTACATATGAAATGAATATCTTTTGAATGGTTTCCACCCTTCCATTCTTTTCAAGGTATACGAGTGTTAGGAGAGAGACAGTCTCTCACGTCAGTGTTCTTTTTCTCTCCAACCTAACTGCGACCAACAGTCGTTGGCTAATAGTTAGGTACCTAACTTGCTTTATAAGTGGACAGATTCAATCTTGAGTTTTTAGGAATGCACATATCTATTCCCATTTGTCCGGTCCGAGACTCGAACGTGGTCCCATAGCTCTGCCAGGTAAACGCGCTGAGAGGAGAGAGAGAGAGAGAGAGGAGAGAGAGAGAGAGAGAGGAGAGAGAGAGGAGAGAGAGAGAGAGAGAGAGAGAGTGAGAAATTGAAAACTTAACAAAAACAATAAGTAAATTATCATCAAAATCCCTCTCGGCTAAAGTTTTTATTGAGAACCAAGTATATGTATCTATAATTTCCTGTTTCCTGCATGCTGCTCCCACCCACTACAAACACACATACATACATGAACTTTTCAAGCCTATCTAAAACAAGTTCAACATATATGTTTGATGAAACAGATGACCGTCATAAGAAATTTGACAAATTTTTCGATATCATGAAGCGTATCTCCAAGATTTCAAAAAAAGACTAAAAAGAAGGGAATAACAGCCAACAAAAAATCTTATAATATGCTTTGATCAAAATTATTTCCATGATACTTCTGATTTCAACATTGAATTTACCCACCACTAACTGTGATGTATCTCGACAGACCTCAATTACACTAGAATATATAATCATACACAACTAAATTACATAAAAAAAAACCAGTAATTTTAACCGTAAATTATCCGTAAAAAAAAAAAAACATACTGTTCTCAGCCGTATTTTAGTAAAATACAGGCGACCGTAATTTAACCATACTTTGTTATTATTTCTTACTGGTTGGTGACCGTAATATCACTCCTTTACGTCAATACATCCGTTTTAAAACGGTAAAAATCATGGAATGAATGTTGCCAGACATTTGCCCTTTTTTTAAATGCAAAATTTCTAACAATGCAGGAGAGGAAAACTATGTTGGCGTCACCTTGATTTTTTCTTTATACAATCACACACTCCTTTCTTTTCCTTCTGGCTTTGTCTAGGCATAGATTAGCCCAATATTGCACGATGTAAACCCTAAGAAAGTACATAGTACATACAACTGGACATAAAACGTCACGAAGCATGAAAATATATATAAAACCATACAATCCAGTAAGACTTTTCTCGTATAGTGTTACGAGGTAGATCTGTCTGAACGCGTTCTCCGGTTATTATAGAAGGTTTTCCAATTCAAGCGTGGCTACTTCTTGTACGTATAAACTACAATTGTGTGTGTGTATATATATATATATATATATATATATATATATATATATATATAATATATATATATATACATACACACATATAATATACACACATATATATTACATACACATATATACACACATATATATGTATATATATATATATATATATATTATATATATATATATACATATATATATACATACATAAATTTTATACACATGATTGTATCTATCAAATGATTATGCATAAAATGCATAGCTAATCCCCTGAATAAAGGCATCATGTATGTATGCATGCACACAAATATACATATACATATATACAAACCTTTTATACATAAAATTGCATGTCTTGCAAATGACTAGGCATAAAAATACACAATGAATCCCTTCAACAAAAGCATCATGTACAGTATGTATGTATATGTGCGTGTTTCTTCATATGCATAGGTATTTCGATTGTACGTGTATATATACAGTATACATACATATATATATATATATATATATATATATATATATATATACATATATATACATACATATATATCTATATATATATATACTACATAATATATGTATATATATATGTATGTATATATATGATATATATATATATATATATTATATATATATATATATATATATTATATATATATATACAGATTATACATATAATATGCAAATTAATCCTCCCCACATTAAACAAAAATCTACAATATATATATATATATATATATAGTATATATATATATATATATATATACTATATATATATATATGTAATTCCAACACGAGTGTGCGTAAACATGGAGAGAGAGAGAAACTTTCGACCCAACGTAACTCGAGAGAAAGACCCCACCTTGTCAAGAACCAAAGTTCACAGAACAGGACACCAGTCATCGGTTCGATCTCTTTACTCCTCGAGTTCTTTCGAGGATAAGCTGCTTCCCCTTTGTATCACAAATGAATAGGAGCTTAAAACTAGATTTATAATCTATATCAAAATTCCATGTTGTAGAGCTGGGGGAGACTTTGGTAATATTTGTTGGGTACTTGCACATATTTTGAATAATTTGGAAATGCATAGATTAAAACTAATCCCTCAACATTTCTCCTGAAGATTATATAAATGGCAGTGTAAATATGCTTACAGATAAATGAAGATGGTATTTTGTGATGAAAAGAAGCATTTTTAAAACGAACTGTTTACCAATGTAAGTAAAACTGTATATTTCAATGTACTATTACCGTAAAAAATATAAACAAATAATGCTTATAAATGACAAAAAGTATATTTCCTGTGTCTTTTTTACTTGCATATCTATCTATCTATCTATCTATATACATGTATATACATACATT
>NC_090734.1:138936870-138939370 GCF_036898095.1 Palaemon carinicauda
TCTATGGCCTTTTTCCTAGGCCTGGACTACCCTATAACAAAGCTATATATATATATATATATATATATATATATATATATATATATATATATATATATATATATATATATATATATATATATATATGGTGCCTCTGCCCTACAACCCTTCCCCTTGCGACTTGCATATATTCAGCTATGAATATCCTATTGCCAATTATTTTCAAAATCTCCCCCAATTTTTGTGTCTTCACATTTATACTGCAGGGAGATATAGAGATCTTACATACACATCACGTTTTACATACATACATGCACACACACAGCCACACATACACATATATATAATATGTATATATACACATATGTATACACATTATATATATATACATATATATGGGTGTGTGTGTGTGTGCACGCAGTGTGTGTGTGTGTATATATATATATATATATATATATATATATATATATATATATATATATATATAGATAGATAGATAGATAGATAGATAGATAGATAGATTTTAAGTTGTTGGTATTGGTATACAAAAGAAGATACTGGTTAAATCAATTAGCAAAAAATTGTTGACCGAGATGCAAATTCAAGACGGAAAAAAGTATCATGTAAAACTAATCATATATTACATTAACAATATACAAAACACAAGACTAGAACATATTGTCAAAACGCAATACTAAAACCTATTGTCAAAACGCAAGACTAGAACATATTGGCGAAACGCATTACATACTAGGAAAAAAAAAGAAGTAACAAAGAAACATGATGTCAATGCCAAATCACGTTTCTTTTTTTTAATACGAAACTGCCGCATCAGTGCAGAGTGCAGCCAGAGAAATCCAGTATGCCAAATCAATATTCACGAGCTGCACAACTGTGAAGACGCATTTTACTTAAACCAAATGGATCAAATCATACTTCGACATATTGTGAAACTGTTAGCACTTCCTCATATGAGAGAGAGAGAGAGAGAGAGAGAGAGGAGAGAGAGAGAGAGAGAGAGAGAGAGAGAGAGAGAGAGAGAGAGAGAGAGAGAGAATCAAAATATTGAAAACCCACATGTCTTCGTAAGTGTGTCAAACTATATTTCTCTGACAAGTGTAATGCTACAATTGCATTCCAAAAATTAATGCAAGTGAAGAAATCACATTCCTAGAATGTGAAAGTTCTGACGCAGACTCATCGCGCAAAAAAATAAAATAAAAATATAAATAAAAATTAAATCAGGCTTATAGTACATTAAAACGTTCTTTTAGATTAAGTTAAATTAATAATATTTAATTACCTAAAACTCAGTTATATGTAGCGTGAGGAATCAAGATCAGTATAGCCAAGGTCTAAGTATGTATATAGACATTGGGTACAGCACTATCATCAATACTTCTCTAAATGCGAATCTTGGCCTGGCCATGAATGCTGCGTGCACTGTATACTGGTTAGGCAAAGGAACAAAAGAAGTGGAAAAGGCTGTATATTACAGCATCTAAACAGCTATTAGCCTTTTCTTGCTTATCTATGAAAACCGATGAATTAATGTAGTATTGCTTATCTAAACTTTAAAGTGAACTCAAAGACAAATATATCATATTTGCTTCTGAGCTTAAATATTCCATATAAACATTCAATTTGCTACTTATTGTACCCACATTCAAGTAATATTCACATTTCACTGGGAGAGAGAGAGAGAGAGAGAGAGAGAGAGATATTCAAGGACAAAACACCTCAACAATGCAGTAACAATAGATACGACATTGAACCCTGCACGCGATAGCTCTAGATACGAGTGATTGATCAAATGTTTTAACGCTATAAATCAGCAGCATGGAAACTAAGGTCATGAACCCAGTTCTAGGAGCAACGAATTAACGGAAGTAAAGGATAGGAAACAACATACTCTTAAATGAGTTAAGTACAAAACGTTCATAACTGCGATAGTTTATTCCAGAATAAGAGTGCTCTTGTCGACAAAATCACAGTAATATAAAAGGGTAACGAGGGATTAGAAGGGAGACTAAGAGATTACTAGAGTGCCATATGTGGATGAGCTAATGGTGAAGGGTAGATAGAGATGGTTTAGGCATCCCCAAGAGATTAATTAGTTCACCAAACTTGCAACTGGGCTCCACAAGCCACTAGAAGAGTTGGAAAACCCAGGCCTACATGGCTGAGTTCTGTGAATCGTGAAGTAGGAGATGATGAATGGGTAAGTATTCAATGAAAAGCTCAAGATAGAGACGACTAGCAAAATATAACTGAGGCTCTTTGCATCAATAGACGTAGGAGATGATGATGATTATGAACGATGGTAGATTGATCTCGGATTGGACGATATTCAGGCTAAACGCAGAGTTTAGTAGTCGTAGAATATCATTGTGCCACTTAAAATGAATATACACGCATACGCATTATGTTTCATTGGTTGGACACTAATCTCAATCTTAAAAAGAAGAGAAATGACCGAACACAGGGATATTTTTCCCTGTTGGAGCCATTGGGTTTATAA
>NC_090734.1:138944370-138949370 GCF_036898095.1 Palaemon carinicauda
AGTTGCAGGAAAAAAAAAATTTAGACGTTGATGTCCGAAAGGATTACAATTCCTTTAAAAGAGAGCATGCATACTCGGAAACACAATACTCTGGAAGAAACGGTACTAATTGGATCAGTCTATGGTACAAGAACGAAAGGAAGGCCTAAAACTAGATTGAGTGACAATATCAAGGAGATGTGCGGGCTAACGATGGTGGAGTTGGAAAGGAAGGCTAACGAACGGAATGAATGGAGATGTTTTGTGCAAAGGGCCACGGCCGTTCGACATCGAACACCCCGTACTCTATGATGATAATACTCGATCAAGCAGAAAATTTACAACTTTTTCTAAAACTAAAGAATGCATGCACATAAACACACACACACACATATATCTATATATATATATATATATATATATATATATACACATATATACATATATATATACAGTATATATATATATATATATATATATATATATATATATATATGTATATATACCATCCTCTCATACGCCTATTGACGCAAAGGGCCTCGATTAGATTTCGCCAGTCGTCTCTACCATTCTGTAGTAGAAGGATATATTTATATATATATATATATATATATATATATATATATATATATATATAATGAACAGAAGATATCCCATATGCATACAGTATATATAGTTAATTCACTGCCAAAACCACCAACAATTTAGAGCAGCAACCCAAAGCGAAATTGAGAATAAGATACATAAACAGACACGTGTGTGTGCGGGTGGGATGTCAGAATATGTACATTGAATTGTATTAAGCTTCCTTTAAATTAAGCAGCCACTTACTGAAAGTGAACACTAATGGTGAGATAATAAATGGCCGAATTAGACTAGAAGGATTGGACTGGATTGTTAACAGGAAATTAGCAGACCTAGAGTATGTTGATGACGCTGTCCTTATTAGCATTACACCGCAGGACTTGCAAAGCTTGCTTACAATTTTCAAAGAATGTTAAAACATATCCTTAACATATTGCAAACTTTTGATTTCCTTTTTAAACAAAACACTTGCACCTATTCCTTGCACGGCATACATCATCATTAGTTAAAGCATCAACATTCTATCAGCACATGTTTGACGTCTATAAAATTTTAAACAAATCGTGCAATAAAAATCAAATTATTACCTGCAAACAAAAGTATCCTTTTAAATGTAAATGAGTCGATAATATCTATAAAAAAATAACGTAATGGAAGCTACAAGTATTGACCATAATTGAATTATCAAACCTACAAACGACAGATAGGCATTTCCTATACTTCATATTTGGTTATACCTTATCAAGTAGAAAACATACGTCAATAATAATAATAATAATAATAATAATAATAATAATAGTAATAACAATAATAACGGCAGAACTTTACCTAAATCTGAGTTATATTAAGTGTGTAAATAAGAGATTTTAAGCAAAATTTTATCAAAGGTCATAAATCTTTTTAACCTTCAGGATTATTATACACACAAACAGGCATACAAACACGTGGAGTATATATATATATATATATATATATATATATATATATATATATATATATATATATATATATATATATATATAAGATGAATAAACGAATACTGAATTTACAAACATGCAAACAGCTGCGGGTCAAATTTGTGTTGATAAGATCATCCTGTAGCTTCATTTTAACTTGCTTAATACCTTCGTCCATGCCAATCGAGGAGTTATGTGGGCATTACGTATACCATTTGGCCACTACATCGCTGTAAACATTTACAGCATATAGCATCTCTGGACATTACTTTATCATAAAAACATAACCGCTATAAAACAAATGATAAAAAAGAAAGGGGAGATTGTATTACATAGTCTCAACCGTAACCGCGACAATAAAGGTAAACATGTCTGGTTTCAGTTTCAATGAGAATAGATGCTCACCAGAACGTCAGCCGGGCAAGCCAAACCCCCAATGCGGTGCCCAACCACAACAGTGGCCTCCCTAATATACAGCTTAAACTCATGGTCCCGGGCTGGGATCAATCTGCTGCCACGTTACCACTGTACTAGAATAGAATAACATGATTTAGTTTCGTCCCATGAAATATAAATACAACGTACCTTAAGTAACCACTGATATGACCATGTAAGCTCTTCAAGCCCATCATAAAAAAAATAAACTAATTATACAGCAGCGGTGTGATTTGGTTTAATTCCTATACTAACGTGAGAAATAGAGGCTTCTGATATGGTCTACAGTCTACGATTGTAATACCGATTTGAAAAAGTACTTGGTTATGTTTCCATTCCATGTGTTTGTGAATAGTCAATTTATGCTAAAATCTATAAATGAATACAATTGTTTTATGAAGCAAGCATAGGCCTACTAACTGTCAAATTTAAAAATAACGGTCATACATCAATAGCAATGTATAACAAATATAAACATGCGCACATACATCATCTAAATATATATATATATATATATATATATATATATATATATATATATATATATATATATATATATATATATATATATATATATATATATCTATCATCATCATCTCCTCCTACGACTATTGACGCAAAGGGCCTCCATATATAACTATTTATACACATACATAATTTTCACACAACAGGAGTTGACTCCGGAAAAGAACAACACATACCTTTTGTAACTACTGAACCGTGGATGAACCAATGTACAGTAAAAACTTCCATGATATTAATCTCTTGAATACAAGCAAAATCAAACCATTGTTCTCTAGTCTTGGAGATTGCCATATCATCTGTACCATAGTCTTTCACAGTCTTGGGTAGAGTTCTCTTGCTTGCGGGTACACTCAAGCACACTATTATATCTTATTTCTCTTCCACATGTTTTGTTCAAGTTTTTATAGCTTATATAGGAAATATTATGTTATTATTGTTACTGATCTTAAAATATTTAATTTCCCTTGTTTCCTTTCCTCACTGGGCTATTTTCCCTGTTGGAGGCCCTTGGGCTTATAGCATCCTGCTTTTCCAACTAGGGTTGTAGCTTAGAAAGTAATAATAATAATAATAATAATAACAACGCATTGAATCCCTTTCATCTCCATCTTGCTCGTGCGGTACCTGGACATAGGCCTATACGCCCTTCCTTTCCAATTCAGTTTTAGCACAATCTATCGAGGCAATCCTCCACCTGACTCGTAGCTCTTATAAATTCCACTATACAATATTTTTCACTAACTTATACTGGTCTTTTCTTTCACCATGACTGAACCACCTCAATATATTCAGTTTCACCATTCAACAGATACGAAGTTTTTCTACCACTTGTGTTTATCTAAATTCTTTTTTCACTAAAAATTCTCTTTACACCACAGGAAAAGTTCATCTAAACGATATCAATAATTCTTTCTTTCATTCATGTTCAACATACATAGGCTACATCACTACCATAAAGGAGAGTTAGTTTAACAATCCCTTTGTGCATTATATATATATATATATATATATATATATATATATATATATATATATATATATATATATATACACACACACACACATATATATATATATATATATATATATATATATATATATATATATATATATATAATTCTCAAGAGGAGCTAAGCTTCCTCCGTAAGACAGTTGTAATGAACATTGTAAATCAGATAATTCCCGGACGAATAAATGAACAAATTAACATATATACTTTGCCGCTCAACAGTAAGTCCAAAATACTATTGCATTATTAGCCAACAGTAAATAAGATTTCATATAAGCCGTATGCGTGTGAGTGCGTGTCTGCGTTCATTTCAGTGTGGACTGATTAAAGAAACCGAAAAACTATTTTGAGTTTAGTGCAAAAACTCCTCTAACCATCGTTCAACCTATATCAAACAGTGACATACCAGTGTGAGTATAGTGCCTATTTTACTATAAGAGTTTAAGGGCTAATTTCCAAGTTCTGTCACACAGAAAAGCCATGTGCCTTGCAAGATAAACATCATATGGCGTAAGCGTAACTAACGTAAATCATAATATTTCATAAATACGTACATAGTATACCTTACATCCGGTCACTAAGCTTACATACAATATTAGTATTCACCCCAGATTTACTGTTGGTTTTCATAAGCCTAACACCTCCAGGATTTACATTGATTAGCTTGGTCCAACGCATCTTTATTTAGAATGATAACGTGACTGACAAGCCTAAATGATGACGGAATAATAAACCTGGACCAGCCTGGAAATAACAAGTAACTGACCTCTACACTTCACTGACTGTCATACGTCAGTGCATGATGAGCCTAGGCCTAGACCTTGTTCAACGAGTTTACTCAGGAAACAAAATAAGACTTAGATTACATTTAGGCCTTAATTCTTGGGAAAAGAACATGCATTAGAACAAGACTGTAGTGACCCACACAAAACTAAAGAGAAAATACTAGGCCTACAGCTTACTTACCCAAAATTTATCCTTGAAGCTTGTCAGCGCAATGGAGTTCATGTTGAACCAGTTTTTAAAATCCACGAAATAGAACCCAAATTATTCTCGCATCACACTCGAACCATTATATTCCAGGCAACGTTTGTCAGTCTAGCCTTATTTAATATATTAACAATCCCACTTGATAGTTTCATTAACAAAATCTCCCGCAAATGAGACTAATAAAAACTCAAACACGCCGGAAAGCCACCAACATTCTCACGGTTATTCACACGTTTATCGGGTTAGATTGCAAGGAATGCTGTCACAATACTTTCATGGATATTGTGGATACACTGTCTTAAATCCAGTGTTGTCAAAACAAGTTATTTGCGGAGATCGCGTAGACCCGGAATCCGACAGGTGGCCGCGAGGTGGTTGACTGGAAGGCGAGAGCACATCTAACACCGACGACATCCGCAATACAACTGAACTGAGAAAGTCTGAGTTACTGAACTTGACTCACAGATGCAAACTGGATTATCGTACATGAACCTTAAAATTATCGTTTTTTTTAACCAATA
>NC_090734.1:138962963-138987963 GCF_036898095.1 Palaemon carinicauda
GAGAGAGAGAGAGAGAGAGAGAGAGAGAGAGAGAGAGAGATTTTCTTAATAATTCAATATGATACCTGTAGTCTTGACTAACAATATATATAAGGGCAGGCTAGTTATATTTCAAAAAGAAAAAGAAAAAAAAATAAGCATTTTCCAAATTAAAGCTTAAAAAAATACATAATAATCAATAATGAACGTTAAAGCAATTACTTGACATTATTCTCAACAGTACCTTCCATGGCGTCAGCAGACGCCTTCGTTTTCCGAGCAGCTAGGATATCTTCATAAAGACCCGGATTATTTTCTTTCAAATTCTTTTCTTCCTGCTCGTCCATGTCTCCTGCGACCCAACGCCTCATGGATACCTTCACGCCCTCCACCATCCGGTCCTTGGCCCGTTGCATGAAATTTGAATCACCACCAGTCTAACAACAAGAGCACAATAGTAATAATAATAATAATAATAATAATAATAATAATAATAATAATAATAATAATTTAAAAAGTAATCTTGAGAAGGTAATAATAATAATAATAATAATAATAATAATAATAATAATAATTTGAAAAGGAATCTTGAGAAGGTAATAATAATAATAATAATAATAATAATAATAATAATAATAATAATTGAAAAGGAATCTTGAGAAGGTAATAATAATAATAATAATAATTATAATAATAATAATAATAATAATAATTGAAAAGGAATCTTGAGAAGGTAATAATAATAATAATAATAATAATAATAATAATAATAATAATAATAATAATAATAATAATTTGAAAAGGAATCTTGAGAAGGCAATAATAATAATAATAATAATAATAATAATAATAATAATAATAATAATAATAATAATTGAAAAGGAATCTTGAGAAGGTAATAATAATAATAATAATAATAATAATAATAATAATAATAATAATAATAATAATAATAATAATAATTGAAAAGGAATCTTGAGAAGGTAATAATAATAATAATTATAATAATAATATTAATAATAATAATAATTGAAAAGGAATCTTGAGAAGGTAGGAACCCATACAGCCCCAAGACTTGTGCAGAAGTGCGTGTTACTTGAAGCCATTTGCCTAGCGAGAAAAGTGAAGGATTCCTAAGGAAGCTGGATGTAACCCAAAACCCCACAATATAAACCACTAGTCTCTGCAGACTGTGATTGACAATAATAATAATAATAATAATAATAAGAAGAAGAAGAAGAAGAAGAAGAAGAAGAAGAAGAAGAAGAAGAAGAAGAAGAAGAAGAAGAAGGAGAAGAAGAGGAAGAAGACAAAGAAGAAAAGGAAGAAGAGGGGTGATGCTAATAACAATTGTAATGATAAATAAAATAAGCCTACAAAAAGAAAAAAAAACACTTTCCTTTACCGTAAATTGTGGGTTTATTTTATATATATATATATATATATATATATATATATATATATATATATATATATATATATATATATATATATATATATATACACGGAAATTGTATTTTGATGTAATAGCAATGAAAGTTATTAGTATTATCATAATAATAACAACATACAGCAGGACTTAAAAAAAAAAAAAAAAAAAAAAAAAACACTTCCTTTATCATAAATTGTGGGTTTATTTTATTTATATGTACACGAAAGTTGTATTTTAATGTAATAGTAATAATAGTTATTAGTATTATCATAATAATAAAAGCATACAGCAGGACACCATTCAGGAAAAAAGCTGATGTAGATGTGCTTTCGCTCGATCGAAGAGTTTGTATTAAATATAAAGTCCACACCGAGTTTTATGATGCATTGAGTAAGGAATATTGATTTGCTATAACTGAATAAACCACTGATTTATTAAAGTTGAATTACTAGAATTCAATAAAACATAAAATACTGTTTATAGTTTTGGAACTTGCTACTGTACACCGGCCATGACTTCTGAGGTGTTTAATAAAAATGAAATTAGCAATTTTTCTTTGAATAACTTGATGATAAGATGAGATATAACAGGATAATAGAAAGAAGCTTAGCATAGATATACACACATTATATATATACATATATATATATATATATATATATACATATATATATATATATATATATATATACATACATGAGAGAGAGAGAGAGAGAGAGAGAGAGAGAGAGAGAGAGAGAGAGAGAGAGAGAGAGAGAGAGAGAGAGAGAGAGAGAGAGAGAATTTTACTCTACCAATCATATGAGAGAATTTTACTCTACCAATTATATCTGAGAATTTTATTCTAACAATTATATCTGAGAGAGAGAGAGAGAGAGAGAGAGAGAGAGAGAGAGAGAGAGAGAGAGAGAGAGGAGAGAGAGAGAGGAGAGAGAGAGAGAGAGAGAGAGTTTTACTCTACTAATTATATGAGAGAATTTTACCAATTATATCTGAGAATTTTATTCTACCAATTATATCTGAGAGAGAGAGAGAGAGAGAGAGAGAGAGAGAGAGAGAGAGAGAGAGAGAGAGAGAGAGAGAGAGAGAGAGAGAGAGAGAATTTTACTCTACTAATTATATCTGAGAGAATTTTACTCTACCAATCATATCTGAGAGAGAGAGAGAGAGAGAGAGAGAGAGAGAGAGAGAGAGAGAGAGAGAGAGAGAGAGAGAGAGAATTTTACTCTACTTATTATATCTGAGAGAATTTACTCTACCAATTACATCTGAGGGAATTTTACTCTACCAATTACATCTGAGAATTTTATTCTACCAATTATATCAGAGAGAGAGAGAGAGAGAGAGAGAGAGAGAGAGAGAGAGAGAGAGAGAGAGAGAGAGAGAGAGAGAGAGAGAGAGAGAGAGAGAGAGAGATATTTCAGTCAACTGCTTCTTAATGTACAGGTAAAAAACACCGAAAATAGTTGAAAAAATACGTAAAATAATAGCTTTATTCAGACAACCAATTCATCAAAGAAAAATGACTTCCTTACCTTAGCAACTGACTCCCACTGTTCGACCCCAAATTCTCTCAATTCATCCATCAGGTCATCCAACTCGGATGACAGGGCATCGAATGTGTCCCGGGTTAGATGCATGGCATCCTCTTCGGAAAGGATGCCATCCGAGTTGGCATCCAAGAGGATGAAGATGTTACTAGCGGCAGTCTGGCATTCCGGGGGACAGTCAACCAGGTTGGGGAGAATGATTCGATCCTGTGTAAATTTTAATACTGATAATTATTGACAAAGACAATACTACTACTACTACTACTACTACTACTACTACTACTACTACTACTACTACTACTACTACTACTACAGACATGTCTTTTTATAGTCTGTATGTTGATTATCTGTTTTAATAATGTTAATGTTTTTTTAAAATATTTTATTTTAATTTTTAATTACTTCTTATATCGTTTATTTATTTCCTTATTTCCTTTCCTCACTGGGCTATTTTCCCTGTTGGAGCCCTTGGGCTTATAGCATCTTGCTTTTCCAACTAGGGTTGTAGCTTGGCTTGTAACACTACTACTACTATTACTACTACTACTACTTCAGGCTGACATAAGTCTTTTTATAGTCTGTATGTTGATTATCTGTTTTAATATTGTTAATGTTTTTTAAAATATTTTATTTTAATTTTCAATTACTTCTTATATCGTTTATTTATTTCCTTTCCTCACTGGGCTATTTTTCCCTGTTGGAGCCCTTGGGCTTATGATATATTGCTTTTCCAACTAGGGTTGTAGCTTGGCTTGTACTACTACTACTACTACTACTACTACTACTACTACTACTAATAATAATAATAATAATAATTAATAATAATAATAATAATAATGAGAATATAATATTGCTAATACGTCTACTATTACTACTAATAATAATATATCTAACTTCTATCACAATCATTATTTACTACCACTGACACTGATCACCATCATTTTACAAAACAATTACAGCTTATTACCATCAGTATCTAATGTTTCTCTACTCATTATCATAATTATCTAGTAGTGCCTTAAACGGTAACCAATATCATCATCTCAATAAACCAACATGCATTATTAAGATTACTATATGGCAGATATATTCCATAAAAAAGTTGTATCATTCAATAATAATAATAATAATAATAATAATAATAATAATAATAACTTTTGTCAATTTATTTTTTCGGATTAAATAGCAATTAAAATAATCTTACAATTCTAAGGAAATAAGTTTAACAAATATAAAGAACACATACTCACTAGCTTTTGTAACCGTGAGATCCCATTTACATAATTCACTAGTAAAAATATCACGTTCGCTACATATATATGTGTGCGCGAGGTATTAATATAAAATTAATAGCCATAACAGCCTGTTAATTTCTACACTTGCTTCGTAGTGGCGTAATAGTTAAGAATTAACCTTACCTTTCTGACCACCGTGAGTCTATACCCCAACTGGGAAAAATATTTCCATTAATTTCCTTCAAAAGATAACCAATATATTAAGAAAAAACACGTTTGCTACATATATATGTGTATGAATTTTAATGGCCATAGCAACCTCTTAATTTCTAAACTTGCTTTGTAGTGACAGAAATTTAAGAATTAACCTCAGCCTTCTGACTACTGTAAGTTCATATCTCTTAATTCCTAAACTTGCTTTACAGTGGCGTAATTATTTAAGAATTAACATCAACTTTCTAACCACCGTGAGTTCATATCCCACCTGGGAAAAATAATTCCTTTAATTTCAACGGATAATCAATATATTAAGAAGAAATACCATAGATCATTGCGGTAATTACAGCAATACAGAACTGGCGAACGCTATCAGGATTCTCTTTAATATAAAAGCAAGACGGACTTACATATATGAAATCATGAAGGAACTCCGTCGCGTCCCTGCGTTGACTGGACAGAAGGTAGAACCGAACTAGATGGAGTAGCGGGTTCTCGCTTGACCATAAGACTGGAGACGATCGCCGGAGACCTTGAGGGAGGACCTCCCAAATTGTTCTGGAGGGTCGTCTTCTCATGTTCTTCTTGCGATAAGTTTTGTTACTTTTCAGATCCGTGGAAGAGAAGCGTCTTAGTCAATTCTATATTCATTAAAAATGGTCTCTTCAATATCTAACTTATACTTTCTCTTCTCAAATCATGTTCAAATAAAAAACTATCTTCATACATCTAGTTATTATAACAAATAAAAATTGAGATTATGATGAAAACAATAATTAATCACACACAAATAGTAATAGTAATAGTTATTGCTATAGTCATATAAATCCTAACGTTAAATAAATATGCCGCTATTAAAAATAATAATCTAAAGTATAATCATACCTCCAATAATCATGAAGATGATACAAAATTCTTACAGTTATGACGACTAAAATTCTGAGAATGCTGATTTCTCATCACTAATAACAATGGTAAACTCTGACTACCATTCAATCTTTTTATTGTTGAAACTGATCTGCAAAATATATAAAATCCACATAGGATACTGCACAGGTCCAAGAATACTGCCTAGAACTAAAGGATAATGTTTTATGAGATACCATCTAGATCAAAGATACCGACAAGAACACGGAGATACTATCTATATCTAGGAGATACTACATATAAAGGAGATCTTGAAAGATCCAATAAATAATAAAAACGATACCGTTAATATCCACGAGAAATTATGCTAGCCCAAGAGTCCCGATCTATGTGAAAGTAATACTGCTAACATCAATGAATTGTTCCCTGCTTCTAGCAAATACAATCAATTTAATGGATACCACCTGAAAACAAATATTACCTACCTCCACGAGCTACTGCGGAAATACAAAGGATGAAATATAAATCCTGAATATACATTATTTCCTTAACTAAGCAAAGAGAATTCAAGAGATTTTAGAGAAAAAAAAGGGGGAATCCACCAAGATCAAGCCGACCCAATTAAGTTACTGATATAACAAAACCATCACAGTTTAAAGGCCATTCATGAATGGCAGAGGCAAGGGACAGTGTCACTGCCTTAGCAAGCAGGACTATGCCAGGCAATGGCTGCTGATGACTCAGCATATAGACATATAGGCTACCCAAAACTCCCAATCTTTATTATTATTAATTGCTAAGCTACAACCCTAGTTGGAAAATCAGGATACAATAAGCCCAGGAGCTCCAATAGGGAAAATAGCCTAGTGAGAAAAGGAAACAAGGAAAAATAAAATGTTAAGAACAGTAACAACATGAAAATAAATATCTCCTATATAAACTATAAAAACTTTAACAAAACAAGAGGAAGAGAAATAAGATAGAATAGTGTGCCCGAGTGTACCCTCAAGCAAGAGTGAACTCTACCCCAAGCCAGTGGAAGACCATGGTATTGAGGCTTATGGCACTACCCAAGACTAGAGAACAATGGTTTGATTCTGGAGTGTCCTCCTGGAGGAGTTGCTTACCATAGCTAAAGAGTCACTTCTACCCTTACTAAGAGGAACGTGGCCACTGAACAATTACAGTGCAATAACCATTTGGGTTAAGAAGAATTGTTACCTTTCCATATCTTCGCTTAACTCGGACTCCTCGTGGATATCGTGTTTCATCTCGCCTTCAGACAGAATGCTATCCACAACATCATCGCGAATGGTTAGATCATCCTCCCAGATCATCCTCAAAGCAATAGAGTCGACAGAAGATGATGCTTGCCATATCCTATAGAGAGTTTCAACTTTGATTTACGTCATAATATCAACAGTAATCAACGCTGTAACCTTTGGGATATTGACAAATATTTTTGTTTGTTTGTTCAAGTGACATTTAAAAATTTTATTTACCAGTATATGATTTTAATAAAAATCGAGACTATAACGAAATTACAAATTGATATTTACAAAATGCATATATTGGGACAAATAAAAACTGACTTAAAGGTTATGACAATGAAAATTTCAGCAAATAAGCTCTACACAAAATAGATTTGTTTTAGTTTTCCTATCTCTCTTATTGAAAACTCATTCTTCAAATATATACAAAAAATTTAAAAATGAATTGTTTACTTTCTTATTTTTCTCTTGGAAAAGTCCACCCCTAGAGCATTTAGGTATACAGTACTTATCTTTTAGCAACCCCTCTCTATGAGGTTTTATGAAAACCTCACTATATATTATACAATTAATAAAAACAGGATTGAAATTTTTCACTATTATTGCTCTTTGAGAAAGCTCACTCAAAAGACTATGACAATTGATCTACCCTCTTCTCTCAATTTGTCAAAACATTGCTTATAATAAAAAAAATCTTACTATAGTCAATTTCTTTTAGCAATGCAGATTTACACCGACTCGCAGCGGTGCCTTTTAAGCTCGGAAAAGTTTCCTGACCGCTGATTGGCTTGACGAGATAATTCTAACTAAAAGGGCACCGCTGCGAGTCGGTGCAAATCTGCCTCGATAAAAGAAATGGACTATAGTTCTCCCTCTATTATTTATAAAAAAAATAAATTATCTCTCTAAAGAAAAATAATTCCCAATAAATTGATTTCAATTTTATCATTATCAATCTATTTTTTGTCTATTCGAATTAATTCAGATAAAAAGAACTCTAATTATAGATACTAAGACTTTATCTCTTCCGTTTTCTTCCCTTTAAAAAAATACTCAACTAAAGCCATAAAAACACACCAGCAAAAGATGTGAAAAACTCACCATTCCAACGGCAAGAAGAGGCAGTCCCTCTGATCTAATTCAGCCCGGACCAAAAACAAATCCTCGTGCATTTCATCGGGAGTAGACTTGCCTACCCTTAGGGTACAGGTGTCCTCCTGGCACTGTAAAGGTTTAACGTTTAAAGACCACTCATGAATGGCAGAGGCAAGGGACAGTGACATTGCCCTATCGAGCAGGACATTGTCCTACAGACTGATCATATATACATATGATCAGCGCCCATGGCCACTCCCTACCCAAGCTAGGATAAAAGAGGACCAGACAATGGCAGGTGATGACTCAGTAGATAGAATTATAGGCTACCCCCAGGCTCCCCAACTTTAGCGCACAAGAATGGTGAAGTTGCAGCGACCAAAGGAACTAACGAGTTTTAGCAGGACTCAAACCCCAGTCTGGCGATCACCAGGAAAGGACGTTACCAACAGGCCTCCACATTTCATTTATATATGAAAAAATTTGCCCAATACAAAAAAAAAAGAAAAAAAAAATCTATTATCAATGAATTCTTCGAAAGGTAATTTTTCATATTTGGCAAAATAAGGTCTTTAATTAGCCCAGGCCTGGTTGATGATGGAAGATACAAATACTATGGGAAAACAAGAAGAGAGTTGAAACAACCAATTTCATCATTTAAGATATTGCTAATTGCTACCTATGACATTACGGAAAAAAAAATAAAGAAAAACCTATTTGAATACGTTAGAAATACCTTGTCAGGTATCGTATCAATAAAATATTACTGCTTCTGATGTATCATTGAAAGTTTAAGACCTTTTCTAGGAGTTCTTCTAAAAATTCAATTAAAATATATAACATTTCTTCCTTAAAGTACTAAGTTTATGAGCATGTTACATGAATATTCATATAAGAAAACGAAAGCAGTATACAATTTATACTGAAATTTCAGAAATTAAGCTTGAGACATTTAATAATAATAATAATAATAATAATAATAATAATAATAATAATAATAATAATAATAATAATGTTTCATATTACTGATCAAAATATACAAAAGCTCTAACCATACAATATTTATGACCAATAAAGTTAATACTTTCTCATTTTCCTATTTATAAATCAATCGTTTGTACGGGAATAATTCACTCACAGTCATGTACTCCCACTGTACTGGGAACGGCGTCAAATATACAGAAACATGTCCTTCCAGGATACAAACAACTGAAGCGCTATGGAAGGATCTGCTTCTCCTATCGATTTGTGATAGCCATCCTCTTCGCGTGTAGTGTAAGCCCTAATAAAGATTATAATTTGTAACATAAAATATGTATATATATATATATATATGTAATTTATATATATATATATATATATATATATATATCACTAACACTCGTGATTCTAATCAATGTAAATATCAAGCACAATGGCATTTAATACCAAATTTTACCTTATGAAAATATATATATATATATATATATATATATATATATATATATATATATATATATATATATATATATATATATATATGTATATATATATATCCACTGGAATTCATTTATGGTAATAGCTTCTGGCTGGGTAGAGATTCGAACTCGTGCCCCTTTCTCTTCATAGCTCCGTTGGTAGAGTCCTCGCAGGCATGGGTTCGGCTGAGTGGCACGAGTTCAAATCTCAGCCCAGTCCGAAGCTATTGCCATAAATGAATTCCAGTGGATATATATTCCCAAGGCAAAATTCGGTATTAAATGTCATTGTGGTTGATATTTATACACACAGACATACATACACACACACACTATATATATAGCAACAACAACAAATGCAGCCGTTTCTAGTCAACTGCAGGACAAAGGTCTCAAGGCATGTCAATTCGTGTGTGTGGTTTGGCCAGGTTTCATCAGCATGCTGGCCAGTGCGGATTGCTGGTGGTGGGAGATTTTCGTCCGATCGCTCGGAGCAAACCAACCTAGTATGAGTGTCCCCTACTAGTACAGTTTTGCTGATTATGGCGATATACAAACCCCTTCTCCACATTAAGGTATCCCCACTCCGAAATGGTTTATATATATATATATATATATATATATATATATATATATATATATATATATATATATATATATATACATACTGTATATATATATAAATGGATAGATAGATAGATAAAAAGATAGACAGATAGATATTAGTTAATATATTGATCGAATACAGTGAAGAAAAATTACTAAATCGGGTTTAAGTCTAAAAGTGTTTCAGAGAGGTAAAAGTTAGGAGCACTCGAGTTCATATCTATCTGGAGTACCATAAGATCTGTTGCGAACAGATGGTGACTGATAAACATTCATAATGGGTTTAGTATTGGATGAAGCAAATTGATTCAAACATGAACAAGAGCAAACACTGCAAACAATATTTCGTACCTCCACTGAAAAGAAAAAAAAAAAAAAAAAAAAAGTTTCTTAAACTGTCCAACTATAGTAAAAAAAAAAATCCAAGGATTTTATTCTTATTTTTTCTATTTTTATGTGTGCAGTTTTCATAATATATCGATAATTTACGCATGTATTTGAATAATATCCATAGCCAAATTATCGATTTATCTCATGAAAAACACAAACACAATTAATTAATAAAATAATTAGGGAAAATTGGTTGTATGATGATGATTATAATATAAATAAAAATCATAACTTTAAAAGTAAAAATTTCAAACTAGTTTAACAATACACCTTAGTCAATAAATCTCTCATTTCGGACAATTAAAGAAACTCACCGCTCTAATGACAGCATCGAAATCAAACCACTCAAGAAATTCCGGCAGCCTGAGTAGTTTCCTAAAGAGATATAGGGATTACAAGAGCAGTTACCCATTTGAAAGGTTAATACAAGAAAAAAAAAGAAAAGTTAAATGTAAATAAGGGCAATAAAAAAGGAAATTCATCATTCAGAGAAAAGAATAAATTCTATAAACGGTAAATATAAAATACATTATTGAAATGAAAGTGAAATTGAGCAATTTTGTAAAAACTGCTCTTAGCTGTATAATGAAGCTCAACCCTAATGCAGTTTCTCTCTCTCTCTCTCTCTCTCTCTCTCTCTCTCTCTCTCTCTCTCTCTCTCTCTCTCTCTCTCTCTCTCTCTCTCTCTCACACACACACACACATATATATATATAATATATATATATATATCTATATATATATATATATATAAAATTTATATATATATATATATATATATATATATATATATATATATATATATATATATATAACATAAATGTGCGCATTCAAAACATTATACACTCCAACGCGCATATACAGTACATACATAGATATTCAACATACACACTAAAAGTATAAATGAGGTACTTCATTTACCCAAAATCTTTTGTAACGTTAACAAACGCTTCACCAGAAAACTTATTGGCCTCTAATCCGAATCTCCGGAGAGACACTTCTACTATCTCCCAAGATTCTTCTTTCACTTCATTATGTGTCTCTTTCATTTGTTCATATTTTTTTCTTTCCTTTTCTTTATTTGCATGTACGTCTTTGCCTCTGTTTTGTTTTGATTTCTTTTCATCGTTTACTATTGTTTCCCCCTTTTGGTTTTCATTTTTTTCAAGTTTGTCTCCCTTATTTTCTTCAAGTTTCTCTCCCTTATTTTCAAGTGTCTCTCCCTTATTTTCAAGTGTCTCTCCTTCCTTTTTTTCAAGTTTCTCTCCTTCATTTTCATCAAGTTTCTCTCCTTCCTTTTTTTCAAGTGTCTCTCCTTCCTTTTCTTCAAGCGCCTCTTCTTCCTTCACTTCAAGTTTCTCTCCTTCCTTTTTTCCAAGTTTACCTCCTACGTTTTCTTCAACTATCTTTCCTCCATCAGTTGCAACTGCACAAAATGTGGTTGCTGCTTCCAGACTAGCATGCAATCTGGCAAAACTCCAGGGGGACAAGTTACGGACGGTCTTCTTGTCGAGGGCGGCCGTTATCATCACAGGCTGGTAACTATTATCTATGAATTCCTCCATAGAGATGTCTTTGGCTGATGCCTTGTAGACATGCACTAATGGCAGGTTGATGTAGGATTTCGGACGATCTCTGTCAAAAGTAGCGTCGCTGACGAGGAATAACAAACAAATGACAGTCGATATCAAATACATTGTGGAAAGTTTATGGTATTTTAATTATTTGGGTAGCAATTGCTATACCTGGAAATCAAATGGAAAGATAAACAGTAGGAAAATGCATTCATCAACATGCAATTTTTTTTTTAAAAGGTTAAATTTTTAGATCATATAATAACCCAAAAAGGTATCTGACCCTGCTCCAGTAAAGTAGAAACTATTAGAGATTTCCCCAGGCCACACACCCCTAAGAAAGTAGCTATGCTCCTTGACTTCGTGAACAAAATGTTCCTTATTTCTGACTTCGTAAATGCTACTTCCATCACTCCAAAGCAAAATTAAAGAAATTCTATCAAGTAATATGGTTGAAACTAGTTAATTTATCTTTATATACAAAAGAGATGTGGAGTTTCAGAGAAATATTAAACATAAGTACAGTAAATATGAAAATCAAAAATGAAATTGCAATTATTTAGTAATTTTATGTGTGTACTAATTAATGAAATGAATCAAATTGCTGCTAACTTCAACCAATCTCATTGATTTTAAATTTGCACAAATTTAGGAAAAGCATTACCTAAATAAACCTCGCTATTGTAATATACAAAATTTACTTCAAACACTGAATATAACATTCTGTCAAAACTGATGATAAATAATTACATCAAAGAATTAGGCACCAATGTTTTCGATAACGTTTGGATTGCACTGTTAAAAATTTGCTGAAAAAAAAAGTTGCCAGGCATTTACCGTTTTAAAAACGGATATATTGACATTAAGGAATGGTATTACGGTCACCAGCCCGTAAAAGATAATAACAAAGTAGGGTAAAAAATACGGTCGCCCGTATGTTACTGAAATACCGCTGAGAACAATATATTTTTACGGAGAATTTCCGATTGAAATTACTGTTTTTTTAAGAGTGTGCATATAATACACCAGGAAAATGTACACAAATGTTCATAAATAATTATGGGAATTCACAGATAACACTATTGAAAACACCGTTTAAAAAAAATCACTGGGAAACGGGACATTTCATCATTGGTTTAAAAAAAAAAAACACTAATTTTCGATATTTTGAAAACTTAGGATATTCACAAAACCTCCAGAAATAAAAAAAAAAGAGAAATTTTTCCACAGAACAGTACACGAGAAGATGAAAACTACTAATACTTCTACGACAACTTCTATCCTTATCAGTATAGAAATTCGTCGTTATCGTTGTAATCTCTTGGGGAACGTGTCATCTGTCTATCTCTCCATCTCTTCATTTATCTTCTCGACTTTTTATCAGCCTTTCTTTCTCATCGATTATTTCCTATTGACTTTCAAGTTCCGATAATGTTGTTCAGTGTGACGGATATACTGAAAATATCAAATAATTTGCGTGGAGAGAGAGAGAGAGAGAGAGAGAGAGAGAGAGAGAGAGAGAGAGAGAGAGAGATCTTCGAGTTGAAATATTTCATGGTGCGAATGTATATATATATATATATATAATGGGAATAACACTAAGAGACAGAAAAAGAGCAATATGGATACGAGAGCAAACTAAGGTAAAGGATATTCTAACATGTAAGAATATATAATGACAATGTCAGACAATAAATTGACATAAAGAATGACAGAATGGGTCCAAAAGATTGCAAAAGAAGTAGGGGAAGGGAGAGAAGATGGATTATATGTATATATGGTCAGTCTCTAGGGCATTGTTCTGCTTGATAGGGCAATGTCACTGTCCCTTGCCTATGCCATTCATGAGAGGTCTTTAAAACCTTTAAATAAAGGAAGCTTTGGCTTAGTGCCCACCTTAAGGATGTGTGGCTTAACTGCTTGGCTTAAAAGATGCTCAGCTCAAGAGCCCTTCTTAGAAGATATTTGGTTTGGTTAACTACCAGTATGGAATTTACACCCTACCAAATGGGAACACCATGTACGAGTCACGTTCGATTTAATAATATAATTAATCGAATTACCAAGAGGGAATCATTGCATATGTTACCACAAGAACTCTTATACTTCATTAAAGAGATTTGGAAAACTGAGGTAAAAATAGAATTTTCAAATTGATTAAATAAGTGAAGTGACCACAAAAGTTTTCAAAATGAATAAATTCTCGGTGACATCTACACTGTACTAAAACGTATTTTGGTTTGATATCTACATGGCAAATTTCATTAGAAACGAAAATATAAAATAAGTGACAATGAAATTAGAATATAAAAATTCTATTCTTTTCATTTTGGAATAAAATCTATATAACAGCAAATATGGCTAAAATTTAATCCAAATATACAAAACATATAGAAACAATGAAATTAGAATATAAAAATTCTTTTATTTTCAATTTAGGCTAAAATCTACAAAATAATTTTTTTTTAAATGTAATTTTTTTTTCTTGGTTACCTTACAGCAAATCTCCAATCTTTGGTTTTTATCACCCATATATGTTTTCCAAATACTTGTTATCCATAAATTTCTAAATACAAAGCGGATCATTAAAAATAGTTATTCTTATTTTCCTAAAACAATATCCCAAATTTATTTATTGCGTTAATTCCCTAATTTTAATATACAATATATTCGACCTATGAATTATGTTTTGCTATTTATTTCGACATTATTACCTTTACATTTCTCCATATTCGAACCCTATTAATGCACGTCACTCTAAGATTAATGCAGTGTTTTCCGTAGGATAGAATATCATAATAAGAAAGAATAAAGAAAAGTAGAAAATAAACATAATATAACATAAGAAAAATGTAATAAGACCATATAAACGAACACAAACGAAGAACAAGAAAAACACCAGCTCTCCGGACCAGCCCTCCTTCTTCGCCTCCCTCGCTAGGCGCCAAGGATCTCGGGCAAATCCCTCTCCCTGCCATTGTTTGTTAATGTGAGGGAGGAAAGGGTCACTGTGATAACATTTCTTTTTAATTATACAATTATGATCGTCTCCTGAATCGAGAAACAGACTTTTTTTTTTCCCCTCGCCCACACTAAGCCGTTCATCATAGCCATTATTAAACTGACTCGAAGCGAACAGGGCCATTTGACGTCAGTGTCCTGCTATGGTAGATAACTTCACTTTGCTGATAGTGAAGTACAGGGTTCGCAAGGTACAGTTGGATGCAGGAATTCTTGGTACACCTTGCTCTGAAGAAGAGCACCCAGCCACACTCCAGAAAGTTATTGGAGCGAACATAATATTTCTGCACTCCTTTAAACTTGAATATTTACACAGCTCTCTATTTCAAATAAGGTTGACTTTATAATAGAGAAAATTCTGAAGGATTAGTTAAAAAAACTCTCCTTCTAAGGTACATCACGAACCCTTCCCTGTTTTAAGAACATTAAAGTTTTAAAGGCCACTTAAGAATGTCAGAGGCAAGGGACAGCGACATTGCCCTATCGAACATGACTATGCCCTAGAGACTGACCATACATACTTATGATCAGCACCCAAGCCCCCTTTCCACCCATGCTAGGACCAAGGAGGGCCAGGCTCTGGCTGCTGATGACTCAGCAGATATACCTATAGGCTCCCCTAAAACCCCCATCCTTAGCTTACAAGGATGGTGAGGTTGCAGCGACCAAAGAAACTAACGAGTTTGAGCGGGACTCGAACCCCAGTCTGGCGTTCACCAGTCAGGGACGTTACCACGGCGGCCACCACAATAACAGAACAGTTAAGTCATTGTGACTTCAATAATTTATTAGAATTATGAATGTGACAAGCAGATTTTTCATTTAGTGATTGTCACTTAAATTTTCAATATATGACTGCAACTAGTTTTAGAATAGGTAGAATTTTGCAAACATTTCAAGTGTTTTATATACTTCAGGAACTTTTATAAAATATAAATTCGTGGTTTCTACAATATATATATATATATATATATATATATATATATATATATATATATATATATATATGTGTGTATATATATACACACACACACACACACATATATATATATATATATATATATATATATATATATATATATATATATATATATACTGTATGTATATATATATATATATATATATACATACAGTATATATATATATATATATATATATATATATATATATACTGTATGTATATATATATATATATATATATATATATATATATTTATATATATATAAATAATTAAGAAATTCTAAAAAAGGGCAACTGCGCAAATTAAGTATCAGAAATAAATCAAGACAAAAATAAAGTGTATATACAAGAAATTTTAATCGAATAAAATTTACGAAATAAAAAACAAACAATGATTACATTATGAAGGAAAGAAAGAAAATATAAAATAATATACGATAAAAATAAAACATGAAACTCAAATGAAATAAGAAGGCTGATTAACCATCACATCCTTCCCTGCCCACCCATTCCCCACCTTCGTTCCGCCCGCAACCGCCCACTCACGCCCACCTAATAACCGAACAAAGCCACAGATTAATAATGTTCATCTTTTGGTCAGGAAGAAAAAGTCTCGGGATTACACCACAGCTTGGGTTGTGGAATGATCTTCCTAATCGGGTGGTTGAATCAGTAGAACTTCAAAAGTTCAAAGTTGGAGCAAATGCTTTTTTGTTGACCAGGCGGACATGAGTCTTTTTATAGTTTATTTATGACATATTTGTTTTTGATGTTGTTAATAGTTTATATATGACATGTCTGTTTTGACGTTGTTACTGTTTTTAGAATGATTTATTGTTAATTTGTTCTCTTCATTTATTTATTTCCTTATTTCCTTTCCTCACTGGGCTATTTTTCCCTGTTGGAGCCCCTGGGCTTATAGCATCTTGCTTTTCCAACTAGGGTTGTAGCTTGGATAGTAATAATAATAATATTAATAAGAATAAGAAAGGTTATCAGGATGAGAGGAGTAATTAGTTTTAAATGTACAAAGAAAACTTTTTGTCAATTAGATTTTTAAAACTAAAAATTTGAGTTTTTAAACAGTTATGTACTTAAAAAGTGTTTTTAATATTGACAATGTTAGATATAAATATCGTGGTCAATTACTTTTAAATGTATGAAGAAACATTTTATCAATTAGAATTTGAAATATGGTTATGTACTTAAGAAGAGTTCTTAGTATCCACGTTGTTAAATATAAATATCTTGTTCAATTAGTGTTAAATGTAGGAAGAAAACTTATTATCAATTAGAATTTGAAATTTGAAAATTACAATTTTCAATGTACTTAAAGTGTTCTCAATATCAACGTTATTAAATATAAATATCTTGGTCAATTAGTTTTCAATGTATGAGGAAAATATTTTATCAATTAGATTTTGAAATTTGAAAATTGTCATTTTTAATCAGAGTTATGTACTTGAAAAGTTTTCTTAACATCCACGTTGATAAAGTAAATATCCTGGTTAATTAGTTTTAAATTTATGAAGAAAACTTTTTGTCAATTAGAATTTTAAATTTGGAAACTGGAATTTTCTATCAGGATTATGTACTCAACCGTGTTTTTGATATCCACGTTGCTAAATATAAATATCTTGGCTAATTAGTTTTAAATGTACCAAAAAAAACTTTTTGTCAATTACAATTTGAAATTTGAAAATTATAATTTTCAATGAAGGTTGTATACTTGAAAATTTTTTCAATATCCACGTTGTTAAATACAAATATCTTTGATCACTAAAGGTAGAGTCGATCACTTTAGTTTAAAGCCTTCTAAAATATGAATTGTAATTATAATTATAAAAGTATAAACCGTGCAATATCCACAATTTCTACACCGTAAGGTACCTTGAAGTTTGTTTTATATTCATATTTTCAGAATCTGAATTTAATTCTTCCGTATCAGAATCTTAATTCTCAAGTCATACGGACAATATATCGCCCAGTTTATCTTACAACAATCTATAATTGCATCGATGAAATTTTTCAATTGAATAATTGAATTGTTTAAATTACTACCTATACCTAAGCAGCTCTTCTAGGAGAAGGACACTCCAAACTCAAACTATTGTTCTCTAGTCTTGGGTAGTACCATAGCATCTATACCATGGTCTTCCACTGTCTTAGGGTAGAGTTCTCTTGCTTGAGGGTACACTCGGACACAATATTCTATATCATTTCACTACCTCTTGTTTTGTTAAGTTTTTATAGTTTATATATAAAATATTTATTCAAATGTTGTTACTGTTCTTAAAATACTTGATATTTTTTCTTGTTTCCTTTCCTTTCTTTTCCCTGTTGGGACCCCGGGGCTTATAGCATCCTACTTTTCCAACTAGGGTTGTAGCCTAGTAAGTAAGTAAGTAAGTAAGTAAGTAAGTAAGTAAGTAATAATAATAATAATAATAATAATAATAATAATAATAATAATAATTGCATTCAAATTCAAATGTCTCTATCGATCATGTTGGCTTTTCTTTTGTGTGACCTTCGACCTTCAAGAAAAAATATTAAATTACTTTTTTTTTTTGGAGAAAATAAACTCTCAACTCATTATTATATAATTTATAATGAATACTGGTTACATGACCATCTTCAACGCAATCGTATCATTCTCCTTTAATTTCTCGAGGTAAATATTACGTATTAAAGTACCAACTCTTTCAAAATAACAGCCATAAACTAAAATCTCGTGTTTTCTCATGTTCCAGACTGTCTATCAATATTCACATGGCATCTCTATAACTGCCGATTCTCTTGCAGTGTAACTAGATATGTGATCATTTAATTATTGCATATCAACACTCATTTAACCTTGAAACTTCTTAATCTTTTTATTTGCATCGCCAAACTAAACCTATAAACGTCTCTTTAGCCAACTTCAACACTATTTTGACTTCACTAACAAAGTCTAATTTAATTTTCTTCCCCACCCTATAACATTATATCTTTATACGTCATTATGTTGCTGCTTTCGCTTCCAACCTTAACATAAATTCATCTACACAACTGAATTCGGCACCCTTCTAGTCATGTCACTAAACCCAGCATCTTTCTATCTTCAAAACCTGAAGTAACATATTTTTCCATAATCATATTCGAACTACAACATGTTTTATATATATATATATATATATATATATATATATATATAAATTTATATATATACATATATATATATACATACACACACACACACATATATATATATATATATATATATATATATATATATATTCTTTTTTCTTTTTTCAGAAACACCAACATCAAATATCATCATCTCTTGGAAATGTCCCTGCCTGGCGATCTACTCCACTGGAGTTCGAGAACCGCTCAACCTCGATAGATTCTTGTAGTGTCTGCAAGCTCACTATCCTTATGAGCTAAAGATGGGGGGGGGGAGCCTAAAGGTCTATCTGCTGAGTCATCAGCACTAATTGCTTGGCCCTCACTGGTCCTAGCCTGGGTGGAGAGGGGCTTGTGCGTTAATCATATGTACATATAGTAAGTCATTGGTCACTGTCCTGCTAGGGCACTGACACTGGCCCTTGCCTCTGCCATTCATGAGAGACATTTAAACTTGATTCCTTCGTGTCAACCAACACCCTTAAAAACAAACCATTTTAAACTATGATTCCCAACATCTTTCAGACTCATCAATCAACCTCTCCAATTTCCTCTTCTTCAACTCTACAGTATTTACTCCTTGTCCCGGCTGTAATTTCTTCACAAGCCACTTCTCCCCCCTCTTCATTTATCCTCTTCTTCCATCTCCTGGACTATTTTAGCCCTCTATTATATAATTCCTCTCGTTTCTCTTTTGATAAATACCGTTCGCGTGTCCAGGGAACACCTTCGCCTCCCTCCTTCCTAAATTGGGGCCATTGTTCTCGCTGGACGAAAGAGGCGGCCTCGTATACCCGAGCAGACTTCATGACTAGCTGAACTACTCTGCTCTTTGCCCCCTCACCCCCCCCCCCTCCTGGGGACGTGGGTGCATGAGAGCTTGCGCGCGTACACTCTTGCAAGCACCCGCGTGTCTGTATGTGTGTGTCGGTGTGTGCCTCGCTGATGATTTCTGTAACATACTCGTACGTCGTGTATGTATGTTGTATAGTTCCAACGTAAATGGATGATCATAGGTTTGTGTTGACTGGCTTTATACAAGGAAAGCGCTAGTGTGTGGAACTGGCACCTTAAAAAACGAAAATAATACGCAGGTATAACCAATTGGAAACTTATGATTTATGATAAAAAAAAAAAAGAAAAACTTGACTGGGATTTTGAATGTGTGTACGGTATGGTCTTGGACAATGCAAATGTCTGATTATAAGGTAATTAATGCATAAGTATGAAAGGGTTTTTTAGAAAGGATATGAAGATGAAATAATAAAAATAAAAACATCGATGCATTCACTTAATAATGCAATTGGTTTCCTTTCTAACTAAATTCTTGGTATGCAATCTGCAAAAACTTCGTTGAGTATAATATATCAGATTTTGCAACGAGAAAATAATTTTTAACATAAATACAGGCATGACAGGAACATGTGGTAGAAAAAAAAATGATGTATTTATTAACAACACTTTAAACCATACTTCAAAAGGTTGAAAATATGAAAATTCGAATGTTAGTTGTCACTGCCCTCAACAAAAATTGAATAACTCATCATAAATCCATTGCTAAGAAAGACAATGAATAACCTAATAAATGAATAAGAGAAAATAAATATACCTTCGAATGAAGAAAATAACTTTTTAATTTAAAATCAACTATTTTTATTAATCCACCATTTAAACCTCTAAGTTACATCTTTATAAATACAATTATGTATAAAAATGAATTCTTAAAATGAAAGCATTCAGCTCTCGATACAGGCGACAGAGCGTATGAGTACTAGACAAAAATGAATGAATAATCAGTGAACACAGTAAGACTTTTATGGATGAGGCGTTATTAGCCATTCTACTGGGGTGCGTTCGAGTCCATTGTTCTGGCTACCTAATCCAAACAGGTAATTCAGAACAGTGTAATTAATCTCTCTCTCTCTCTCTCTCTCTCTCTCTCTCTCTCTCTCTCTCTCTCTCTCTCTCTCTCTCTCTCTCTCTCTAATACACACAAATACAATGTTCATGGGTATCTGAAAGGTGAAGGTAGGAACCAACTCTCTCTCTCTCTCTCTCTCTCTCTCTCTCTCTCTCTCTCTCTCTCTCTCTCTATATATATATATATATATATATATATATACATATATATATATAATATATATAATTTCTCTCTCTCTCTCTCTCTCTCTCTCTCTCTCTCTCTCTCTCTCTCTCTCTCCTCTCTCTCTCTCTCTCTCTCATGATATAAAGGCAAGTATATCCTTTTGAGCTGAGGGTAAAAATCATTATTACTATCACTCTAAATATAAGTTTAAGCATTTAGTTGCGAAGTAAGTGTGGGATTAAACAATGTTTTGGTTTTTTAATTTGTTATGAAAACGTTTTGACTAAATAAGATACGTTGTCCAAATTACAAACACCTACGTTTTAGGTAAAGGACTTGAATTCACGTTCACCGTACTAAAAATACAAATGAAAACACCCCAGTATACGCATGTAAGATGAATGACTTCATATGTCTTCCAAGCAGCAAGACGTCAAATCAATGTTGCAAGTTGGAAGAGCAGAAGGAGGTGGAGAACGGATAGAAGAAGGGGGAGACGAGGGAGAACAGATTGGAAGAAAAGGATGATAAGAGGAGGAACTGGGTTGAGGAGAAGTAACATGAGGAAGAGAGGGCTGAGGGAATACGAGGGGAAGGCTAGATAGATATATAGATAGATATTTTATTGACCACAACCATAAAATAATTTGCAAGAGAGCACTTGTAGTCCAAATTACAAATAAATGCAATATATTTAATACAATCGTTGATGAGGAAAAAAATGGATCTCAAACTGAACTGACATTGTACTATCATTATATCACTATAGTATTGAACTTTACCATCAACAAGTCTCACTGATTACTATCTATTTAATATATATATATATATATATATATATATATATATATATATATATACGAATATATATATCGGTAATAAACATTTCAGTATAATGAAAGAAGCTTATGTACAATTGTAAATACTACTTCGTAGTTAGTTCTTGTTAATAACAACTATAAAGCAGTAGTAATATTATAGGTAATATAACATTATATATATATATATATATATATATATATATATATATATATATATATATATATATATATATATATATATCGATAATAAACATTTCAATATAATAAAAGAAGCTTATGTACAATTTTACATACAACTTCGTAGTTAGTTCTTGTTAATAACAACTTTAAGGCTGTAGTAATAGTATAGGTCTGTTTAACCTGCAAAGGAAACAGGGCAGTTTTCAATTACACGAGGAGGAGGTGGGGAGCCAAAGGAGGAAAGGTATTGAGGAGGAAGGAGGATTGGTGTAGTAGGAGGAGGGGGATAGTCCTTCGTGTCACAAAAATCGCGTGACCTATGATCCATTCACCTGAGTTGACCTGACCTAATACGATGGCATCTGGCGGAGTGTCTGGGGGATGAATCAAGGTGATTAAGGGGGTCGAAGCCCCACCTCGTTCCGCTGATTGATTCACCTTCCCAACGAGGTGAGTTTTCGAGGAAGATTTTTGTTCACCGACTTTGATGTTCGCGAGTGAATGGTTGTTATCGATGATGGCGGATCTAGATATGACAGCGGCTCTTGAATTAAGGAGCTGATGCCACAATAGGGAGGCCCTTACCCCCCCTCCCCCACCCAACAAAAAAAAATTAAAAAGGAATAGATGGTTCGTTAAAGAGAAAATATGGATGAGGGACGGTTTAGATAGTATCTTGTAATAAAAATGGTCTAATATATATATATATATATATATATATATATATATATATATAGATATATATATATAATGTCATCATCAGCCGTTACTAGTCCACTGCAGATCAAAGGCCTCAGACGCGTCCTTTTCCTTGCATCTGTTTATGGTCTTTCTATACCAGATCACACTCGGAAACTTTCTTATTTCGTTTATACATCTTCTTCTCTTCTTTCCCCTGATTCTTTTGCAATAAATACAGTGTATATATATATATATATATATATATATATATATATATATATATATATATATATATATGTATATATATATATATATATATATATATATATATATATATATATATATATATATATATATGTATATATGTGTCTGTGTGTGTGTATGTGGTCATATATGGATTCATACAGCCATGCCTTGTCATTTTTGCGACATGTCTTGTCTCTTTACTTCACAAAGTTGAACTTTTCATCTAGGATGAACTGCCAATACTTTTAGAGAGAGAGAGAGAGAGAGAGAGAGAGAGAGAGAGAGAGAGAGAGAGAGAGAGAGAGAGAGAGAATGTGTGTGTGTAAAAATACTACCACCGTACGTTCTGCATGTCTTAGAAAGCGACTAAAGGGACAGCTGCTGCCTTGTAGTCTTGCTTTTTAGCAAAAGGCTAGGCCTACTACCAATAATTGTAAAAATGGCTGCCTTGCAGTTACTGGCTAGATCAACAGCCAGTAACTCGTTGATGAATGCATAAACACTCTGTCACATTATAAATCATGCTTTTGACCCCTTAACGTAGGGATAACGGTAGAAAAAAGCAGGTATATATGTAGAGTATATAAAGTATATATATATATATATATATATATATATATATATATATATATATATATATACATACATATATATATATATATATATATATATATATATATATATATGTGTGTGTGTGTGTGTATGTGTGTGAGGGTGGGTGCTCCTCCCAGGATTCTAACGTTATTACTGATCTTGAAATAATTGATATTCTTTATTCATTACTTATATAGTTCATTTATTTAAAAGTTTAAAAGTATAAATTTCGCTAATGAATGGCAGAGGTAATTGAAAGTGACGTTGCCCTAGCTAACTAGGACCAGGGAGGGCCAGGCAATGGCTGCTGATAACTCAACAGGTAGACTTATAGGTTCCCCCAAACACACACCCCTCTCTTTAGCTCACAATGATGGCGAGGTTACAGATACTGAAGAAACTATCGAGGCTGAGAGGGACTCGATCCCCAGTTCGATGAGCGGCAGGCAGGGACGCTTCCAATAGGACACCTTTTTTTTTAAAGGGCTATTTTTCCATGTTGGAGCTCTTGTGGTTATAGAATCCTGCTTTTCCAACTTGGGTTGTAGCTTAACTAGTAGTAGTAGTAGTAGTAGTAGTAGTAGTAGTAGTAATAATAATAATAAATACTAATAACAAAAATAATAAAAAGAATATTGGTAGTAGTAGTGGTAGTAGCAGTAGTAGTAGTAGTAATAATAATAATAATAATAATAATAATAATAATAGGTCCTTCCTTTCCCATACCTCCCTCATTCCATTTACCTGGCATATGACAGCCTTTCCTATCCTTCCTCCTAATATTACCAATTTACACTCTCTTCACCAATCTACAAATTTTGAATTCCTTACTCATGATCGTCACATTTCTTACCCATTCAATTTTTCTTTTGTCACATTCACTATAAAGCTTCCACCTTCTTTCTTTCATTTGTATTGTGACGGGCCGAGAGCAAGGTTGTGACTCAAAAGCAGGAAGCAATCAACTGAGTAACTTTATTAAAGAACACTCTCCTTTATATACAAAACCTCAAGGCAACAGGAATTTTCATGTTCACAAGACAGACAATGTTACAGAGGCGATACGCAGACATGTATATTCAGGCTCTTTTTAGTGCGAGGGAAGAGCGCAGATATAAGCATAATATATACAAAATAATTTATGTACGATCGTGTGACACACGGTTGGTACAGTATTTATTATCCAAACTTCCCTTCAATAAAGGAGTTAAACCAACTATTCCAAATATGTTCTCCATTGATATTCATAGTTACCTCCCTGTGATTTTCGGATAACTTCCTTTTTTCAAATATTCTGTAACCTAAATCTTTATTCATCTTATAATGAATTGAGAATTTCACTGCAAGACACTTAAATCTACTGTTTCTACTCACCCCCCCCCCCTCAGTACACATTCCAATTAATTTCGTCATCTTCTTGAGTTCCACTTATTAACCTTAATCTTGATTATATTCACTTTCAAAATTTTTTTTCTTTTAAACATCTAATACTTTCACTAGTTTTACCATCTCCAATCAGTAATGTATCATCTGTAAACATCAGTAATTCCACAATTCTTTTCTGACAATT
>NC_090734.1:138992963-138995463 GCF_036898095.1 Palaemon carinicauda
GGCTTTTACACGTGCTTGTGATGAGTCTCTAGTGTATATGTCCGTATAAAATTGATATTCATGGAATATTCTGCGGAAGAGGCTCTTCCTCCCTCATAAAGCTGAATACTACACAGTATTCTAGAAGTTTTATTCCAGTTGAATCGGTGGAACTTCAGAACTTGTAACTTGCAGCGAATGTTTTTATGTTGAACAGGATGACATAAGTCTCTCTTTATTGTTTAAATAGCATATCTATTTTAACGTTACTGATCATAAAATATTTATATAAATTATTAATCCTTCCTTTGTAGCTTATTTATTTACACATTTCTTTTCCTTACTGGTCTATTTTTCCCTGTTGGAGCCCTTGGCTTATAGCATCCTGCCTCAACAACTAGGGTTGTAGCTTAGCTAGTAGTAGTAGTAATAATAATAACAATAATAATAATAATACTGTTATTGGATGACCGATTCATAGAAAATTCTATAAGATATGTAAAACAGAAGAATGGCAGATAAAAGAAAAGAAACAAGATGCATAAGAAGAAAATGCTACAAGAAATACTAAAAACTCAACAATCGAAAAAATATGAACTAATTACAAAAAGATAATACCAGAGAAATAATTATTAAGTAGAATTGTTATTGGAAAATAATCTATATTTATCGTTTAGTATTCTATAGATAAATCAATTTAATGGAGAGAGAGAGAGAGAGAGAGAGAGAGAGAGAGAGAGAGAGAGAGAGAGAGAGAGAGAGAGAGACCCAATGATTATGCCGTCTCAGAAACGAATTCCATTATATATCTAATGCCGTAACATTTAACAACAAAAAAGTTAATTGCGTTTTGCATACCATTAATACGATGATGCCTATAAAGCAGCTAGCCCATACGCCATAGAGAGAGAGAGAGAGAGAGAGAGAGAGAGAGAGAGAGAGAGAGAGAGAGAGAGAGAGAGAGAGAGAAGAAATGTCAAATGTATTGATGCTTAAGATCTAATTGCTTTTCCAACTAGGGTTGTAGATTAGATAATAATGAGAGATAATAATAATAATAATAATAATAATAATAATAATAATAATAATAATAATAATAATAATAATAATGAAGATTAAGAAACGTGGCATTACGGAAGCATCATAATACTGAACTAGTTCATTAAATGCTTTAAAATGCAAGGGGGGGAGGCTAAGAATGGGAGGGGGAATTTGGAGGGGGGAGATAGTGGGAATTCAACCCCATGAGAGAGAGAGAGAGAGAGAGAGAGAGAGAGAGAGAGAGAGAGAGAGAGAGAGAGAGAGAGAGAGAGAGAGTCAAGTCTGCCTCATAATTGAGGTGCTCACTCTTGATATCAAGTCAGATTAAATTCTCCAATCTAAATGCCACAGTGATACGGGGAATCAATTACCTTTGCGGAGCAGGTGTTCGCTCAACCAAGGCAATGCGGTGGGTGGTCAGTGCCAAAGGTGGGCGGGGCGAAGGCGGAGAGTGGGTGGAGACGTGGGCGGGGCCAGAGGAAACGTTCCGCTGATTGGCCGAGCGGGAAGATCATCAATCACTCGCTAATGGACTCGCCACTGCTGACACAAGGATGCGCTGTTCCCTCGGCCTCACCTCCTCCCTCCACACGGCGATTTCATTGGTCAGCCGTGTGACTTCCACCTACTGCCTCCACCTGCAATCGCCAACCGCAGGGATCCGCAATACACCCAAAAACTGACGAGATGAAGCAACAGCAAGAATTTCTTACATTCCGTTCTGGTTGAAAAGGGAAAGAAAATCCGAGAGACGTATTTAGCTAATTCAAAGTCTTGAGAAACGTGAAAATTTCTAGAGGTACAAAGTAAACACAACTCGAGACTTACTGGGAGCAAAAACTGCATGAGGCAGCCTCTCTCGTCGTGATTCAAGTGTTGCTTGAGAAAACTCTTTTCTCAAGCAATGGAGGTTTGATTATTAATGCCTTCGTAGGCGTGTGTTTCTAAGAGTGATTCTAAACGAAGAAAAAACAGAGAAAAAAAAAGGACCAAATCAAAGACTTGCGTCCATAATTTGCGTGTGCGCGAGAGGTCCCATCCGATGTGACAACCAGCTGGTCCAGCCATTAATAAAGGAATGCGAGGGTGAAGTGACACAGTGTAAAGGGTGTAGCTTAAATCATGGGCGTAGGCGAGTTGTGGGTGCCAGTCAGGGCTCTGTAGGAGACTCCGCCCACTGCCAAGTGGGCGGCAGGGACCAGAAACCTGCTCAGTTGATGCCCCACAATTACAGTGTATCGCCGCGACCTTTGGGGACTGTAATCTCGTGTGCCGCATTATTTCGCACGCCCCCCGTCGAGTCGGCTGCCCTCTAATCACGAACTCTCTCCCAACACGTACGCCCGCATCAGCACGTGAGCTACCACGAGCAGTGGATGGGGGAGAAAAGCACACGTGCCAGGCGAGAAACTTAGGAATTGTTTGATTGAAAAAGGTCTTGGGGGTACCACTCGGGGAGTTGGGGATTGCCCTGTGAGAA
>NC_090734.1:139000463-139002963 GCF_036898095.1 Palaemon carinicauda
AATCCACGTAATAATGAGCTAAATTTAATTCACAGTAATGAAAAAGATAAAAAAATAAATAAAAACTAATAAAAACTGGCAATCAATAAGCAGACACAAATAAACACATGTCGAAAAACCATTCAGATAAAAAATGAGACAAAATATTATGGCACTTATGAGCTAAACAGTATTTACGAATTCATTACGTAAGCATGACCTGTTCGGCAAAACATTCACATAAAACATAAAAGTACAAGTGGTTGATAGCACACACATATGGTTGACACACTTGCCCTTCAGTTAATAGAAAGGATCATATCCAAATTACTAACACGAGCGCACACAGATTATATATATATATATATATATATATATATATATATATATATATATATATATATATATATATATATATATATATAATATATATATATAGTATGTGTATATTTTTCTTTTACAATACATCATTTGTTGCTGGGAATACACACACACACACACACACACACACACACACACACACACACACACACACATATATATATATATATATATATATATATATATATATATATATATATATATAATAATAAATCTATTTTCATCATAAGACTTATTAACGAGTTCAATTTGTGCATCGATGAGTAGACAAATCATCGTAGCATACATTTTCAATAGCAAAACCTTACAATTTCTCAACTACGCACAAATTATTTATATATATATATATATATATATATATAGAGAGAGAGAGAGAGAGAGAGAGAGAGAGAGAGAGAGAGAGAGAGAGAGAGAGAGAGAGAGAGAGAGAGAGAGAGAGAGAGAGAGAGAGAGAGAGAGAGAGAGAGAGAAGCCTATATATATCAATCTCTGTCAATTACTCTAAGAACGCGAAAAAATGAGTCAAAAAGTTTCGAGGAAGATCTTACGACAAGGTCACACCTCACAATAACCTTCTGTCATCACATGATAATACATAACTAAAGATAATCGATAATTGATTTTCTTTCATGTTGGTTACGCATAGATTTTATGAAATTATATGTTCCATTTTTAATAAATTTTGTCAATTGGTAAATTCCATTCACTGCAATGTCAAATCAGCTATGTGTAATTTTGTCAATTGGCAAATTCCATTTAGTGCAGTGTCAAATTAACTATGGGTAATTTTATCAATTGGTAAATTCCATTTAGTGCAGTGTCAAATTAACTATGGGTAATTTTGTCAATTGGTAAATTCCATTTAGTGCAGTGTCAAATTAACTATAGGTAATTTTGTCAATTGGTAAATTCCATTTAGTGCAGTGTCAAATTAACTATGGGTAATTTTATCAATTGGTAAATTCCATTTAGTGCAGTGTCAAATTAACTATGGGTAATTTTGTCAATTGGTAAATTCCATTTAGTGCAGTGTCAAATTAACTATGGGTAATTTTATCAATTGGTAAATTCCATTCACTGCAGTGACAAATCAACTATGTGTAATTTTGTCAATTGGTAAATTCCATTCACTGCAGTGTCAAATCAACTACGTGTAATTTTGTCAATTGGTAAATTCCATTCACTGCAGTGTCAAATCAACTACGTGAAATTTTGTCAATTGGTAAATTCCATTCACTGCAATATCAAATCAGCTACGTGTAATTTTGTCAATTGGTAAATTCCATTCACTGCAGTGTCAAATCAACTATGTGTAATTTTGTCAATTGGTAAATTCCATTCACTGCAGTGTCAAATCAACTATGTGTAATTTTGTCAATTGGTAAATTCCATTTAGTGCAGTATCATATCAACTATGGGTAATTTTATCAATTGGTAAATTCCATTCACTGCAGTGTCAAATCAACGATGTGTTTAAATTCATACTTCATATTTAATCACTATTAAACTATTAACACTACCATTCGCTTTATTACACGTATCCAGTACATGACCATTATTGCAAAAAAATATGAATAACAGTTGTACACAGCATACGACCTCGTATATATGTCTTCGAAGTGGCTGATTACGTTGTTAGTTCCTTCCTCATGCGGCCAAATTATGAGACCCTCCTATGCTTTCGTTTTCAAAGGATGCTATAAGCATTAAGTTTTACTCGGGGATGGGCCTATATCTGCTCTCGGTGTTCAAACCAAACCCTTTTATACTTGTCTCCATTATATTTCAGTAGAACTGGCTTTAATTCAAGTATGTAGGATTTCTTTTTGTCTGATATCACTCTGATTATTGTAATCGTATATTTGTATATCATCAAATCACATCTTTAGAAAAAACATGATAACTTACTTGACGAGGAAAATTCCACAGAATGAAATGACGACAATGTCTTTTGACGTCAAAATGCCAGAGAAAACTAAATCAATCATTCCAAATAACACGTGACCACTGAGGGCAAAATATGTTACAATGCAGAGAGATGGGCGAAACGGTACATCCAAATTTAGCAGAAGTGACTCAATGAAGAACCAAACCTTACATGCAAAAAATTAAACGAGCTATGTATATTAGCAAATATGAA
>NC_090734.1:139012963-139015463 GCF_036898095.1 Palaemon carinicauda
ATATGAAATACCTGATTCTGAAATACGCAAAAAAAAACACTAAACATGAAATACCTGATTCTGAAATATGCTACAAAAACACTAAATATGAAATACCCGATTCTGAAATATGCAGACAAAAAAAAAAAACCACTAAATATGAAATACACGATTTTGAAATATGCTAAAAAAAACTAAATATGAAATACACGATTTTGAAATATGCTAAAAAAAACTAAATATGAAATACCTAATTCTGAAATACGCACAAAATAAAAAAAACACTAAACATGAAATACCTGATTCTGAAATACGAAAACAAAACACTAAAAATGAAATACCTGATTCTGAAATACGAAAACAAAACACTAAAAATGAAATACCTGATTCTGAAATACGAAAAAAAAACACTAAAAATTAAATACCTGATTCTGAAATACGCACAAAATAAAACACTAAATATGAAATACATAAATTTGAAATATGCTAAAAAAACACTAAATATGAAATACCTGATTCTGAAATACGCACACAAAAATTCTTCATCAAGTATTAAACAAAATTCCATTAAGTACTACATGAAAAACTAGACGGGCACTCAGTAGAACGCAGACCTCCGCCGCGGCAGCTTATTTCTCGACCATTTGCTCGAACGTGATCTTGACCTTTCAAAATTTAATCATTTCCAGCTTTTAATATAACAGTTAATCCCAGCTAAGTTTCATTACTCTGCGATTAAAATTGTGGCCAGGAAGCTGTTCACAAACAAACACACGCACACAAACAGGGGGTAAAACATAACCTAACTTCGTTGGCGAAGGTAATAAAAAGATAAACACTACACGAAAAGTGTAGTGTAGAGTAATATATTTTTATATAGTCCTGCAATTTACCAACAGATACAAAATTTATTTTGGTAAAAGAGATTCCAAACCAGAGAGTCATGTCAGCCTTATGGAGATCGTTTCGATTATCGTATCATAAACTGAATAACTGGACACAGGTGTTGGACGTCTAAGGCCCCTCTATTAATATCACAGAAATAAACATAAAATTACGCTTCATTTCACAACTTATCATTCAGCCTGACGAATTATATTCAAAATAGTAAATAAAAGTGTAGCCAAGGGCGGTTTATATCTGTATACTTAATGTCAACTACAAAAATAATTTTAAATATATTCCGATAAAGGTTTAAAGGTCGCTCATGAATGGCAGAGGCAAAGGGCAGTGACACTGCCCTATCAAGTATGACGATGCCCTAGAGACTGACTACATTACATATGATCATCGCCCAAGCCCCTCTCCATCAAAGCTAGAACCAAGGACGGTCAGGCAATGGCTGCTCTTGACTCAGCAGATAAGACATATAGGATCACTCAAACCACCCATTTTTACCTCAAAAGAATGGTGAAGTTGCAGCGACCAAAGGAACTAACTAGTTTGAGCAGGACTCGAACCCCAGTCTGGTAATCACAAGGCAAAGACGCTACCACAAGGGCTCCACAACCTTAAAAAAATGTTAAATATATTTTTTTCCGTTAAATAATAAATTCTCGTCTATACTCACAAATACACATTTAATAGTTAAGGATTTAAAAGCTTCTCTGGCTATAGCGATTCATAGAATCTTAATAGTATTTCATCGTTAATCATTAATAATGTTAGTAATAATAGTACTTCGATACCATAGCCATCTTTTTTCCATATCTTTATTTCCCATAAACAAGGTAAACTGATTTGAATCAAAACCTTTTCCATCTTCACAGATAAGTACTGATTTACATGTATCACACTTGTGATGTTTGAGAAGTTTATGGCATACATATCCTCCTATGTAAGTTACTGCATTTTTCTCTATCAAATTGTGTCTATAATCATATAGAGGCTTTACTTGTGTATGAATTACATCATGGATTACAGTCAAGTTTAACAAAACTACAGAATAAATAATAAATAATTAACAACCGACAACACAATGTTTAAACACAGTCAACAAATCTTAAGGGGTAGTATGATAGATATAGATACATCAACAACAACAACAACAACAACAAAGGCAGCTGTCTCTAATCCAGTGCAGGACAAAAGGCTCTCACATGTCCTTCTTAATGTCTGGGGTTTGGCCAGTTTCATCACCACGCAGGCTAACTGCGGATCAATGATGGTGGGATACTTCAATCTGATCGCTCACAGCCTACTAACCTAGTACAGTTTTGCTGATCATGGCGATACACAAACCTTTTCACCACGTTAAGGGGTCCAATCAGAAATGTGTGTTTACTATTATTATTATTATTATTATTATTATTATTATTATTATTATTATTATTATTATTATTATTATTATTATTGTTTTTATTATTATTATTATTATTATTATTACTAGGTAAGCTACAGCCCTAGTTGGAAAAGCAGGATGCTATAAGCCCAAGGGCTCCAACAGAGAAGAATACATACATACATACATACATACATATACATGTATATACATGTGTATATATATGTGTGTATATATTAT
>NC_090734.1:139020463-139030463 GCF_036898095.1 Palaemon carinicauda
CTTAAAAAAAAAAAAAAAAAAAAAGTTGAAAGAGAAATACCCAAAATGAGGTTTTAAATGGTGATTAATAGTAACACGGCGATAAACATCGTCTTCAGTATTATAAAAATATATATATAAAGTATTGCATAACTTTATTTTCATGAACAGTATAAGCAATGTATGCATATGTTGGGTATATCAAGATTACTATCATATAAATAAAAATATCATACATATACATATATATATATATATATATATATATATATATATATATATATATATATATACACATACATACATATATGTGCATATAAACTCAGAAATAAGCACACACGACCACATCTTATATAAATATATATATATATATATATATATATATATATATATATATATATATATATATATATCATATATCTACATATATATACACACATATGTTATATATACATGCTATATATATGTATATATACTCTAAATTGAGTAAAAAAACCATAAAACGGATATGAGACAGAACCGTAAGAGAACCGGATTGGAACAGAGTCAACACCTACTGATCAGGTTCGTTAACCAATAATAATTTGACTATTACGCATAAACTATTTGATACCTCATATATGTTCATATATGAGGCTACCTTCTTTTTTGAAAGACCTTGCTTTGGCTTTGGTGTAGACCGTTTACTCCCGATCAGCTGCCCTGCCTGACATCGCTTAGACCTCGGTAGCGTATGTTCAGTTGTACCAGTCACCACCAACGTCCTTCTTCACCTATTCTCTAGGTGTGATATACTTTCATACTAACTTCATTCGTTATTTTTGCTAGCAAATATACTTAATAAACATACTATTCTTGTATTCAACCTTCCATTCACTGGTCCATCTTCCTGCTTTATTGCTCACCTTCACCATCGTATTTTTTTTTTCTAAAAATACTTTCAAAAAGTTTACCTAACTTCTGCAGTTTCTGGCTGCTAAATAATTTATATCAAAACTTGAACCATTGCACGATCAAATTGTAATCTTATACTAAAGCCAAATTTATAAATCCATCTTTTCTAATTTCTTGCATCACTCTCTTTAATGATATTGAATGGATGATATATATATATATATATATATATATATATATATATATATATATATATATATATATATATATATATATATATATATATATATATATATATGAGACACAATATCTTGATAAATTCGCTATTTCCTATAACTCGCTTTCTATTGAGTGACGCTGAAGTCCGAGAGTTCATGAACGAGGCAATTTGTTTGTTAGTGATTCGTTATAAAATGGGTTATGCACTAACTTAGGACCCATTAACATGGAATACAGAATTTTTGCATATATTACCATCAAGAATTAAAAATATTCCAGTGGAGAGCTTATCACAAAAAAAGTATAGAAATATTGTGTTCATATAATATCTATACTGTGTATACATACATATATATATATATATATATATATATACATATATATATATATAAACATATATATATATATATATATATATACATATAAAACCATAAATTGATCTTTAAAAAAAATTAATAGACTTGGGTACATAGACAATTTGGGTACGCGCAGGTCAACCGTATACCAATACGCCTTTAACATGCCTCGACTTACGTTTGATATACAAAAGCGAGAGGACAAGTCATTATCCACAATCTTATGTGAAAATGTGTGCATAGACTGCAAACGAAATGACATAATCAACAAAACACCGCGTTCTCATATCGTAATATATAAAAATTGCAAAACATTTCAAGCAATACACTTTACTATATAACATCCTTTATGTCTACCTTAGTTACGAACATAAAATATCCAAATGTAAATATATATTGTGTCACCGAATTTATTATCCAATATAACTGAATAATTATAAACAATGTAAATAATTTTTTTGTTTTGTAATGTAATTTTTGTTTGATTTTAGGTCAGGTCTAACTCTGAATAACTATAAACAATGTAAATAATTTGTTGTTGTTGTTGTAATGTAATATTTGTTTGATCTTAGGTCAGGTCTAATTCTGAATAAATGTAAACAATGTAAATATTTTTTTGTAATGTTATTTTTTTTTTTTTATCTTAGGTCAGGTCTAACTCTGAATAACTGAAAAAAAATGTAAATATTTTTCTTTTTTTTAATGTAATCTTTGTCTTATCTTAGGTCAGGTCTACATTTAGAGTTCATTAAAGACAACGAACCGTTAAAAGATCATAATCATTTAATTGAGGATCTTTACCACCTATATGATTTACTGAAGATACATATGATTTTCAAGCACTGACTCGCAATTACTTAAATATATAAAAAGTAGAATGATAAGTACTTTTACCATAAATAAAATAGGATTAAAAACTTCTATTTAAAAAATTATTCACGAGTCGATATATTCTTTATTCAAAAACATATTTAGATAAATATTAAGAATTGCAATTGCAAATACAGTATACCTATATATATATATATATATATATATATATATATATATATATATATATATATATAAATCATGTAAGTATATCATAAATTGTAATTGTAAATGTGTATTTCCAAAGAAAAGATAAAAAAAAATTTAATAAAAAAATGAGATGTACAGTATATTTGCAACTGTATAAAATGTAATAATTATTGTCAATAAATAAATAAAAATAAAAAAAAGAAAAAAACTCATAATGGACGACACACTTGACCCAAATTCACAAATACGATTAACGATGACGAACCACCCCCCCCCCAAAAAAAAAAAAACCCCACCCCCCTAAAATAACCCTCCAATAAGCATAGACCACTTCCCTAAAATAAAGACTTGATTAATGCCCCCCTTGGACCAATTAAGCTCGGTATTTACTTCAATTCGAATTTTCATATTCATAGATTCATTAATTTTCCTTTTCATCGGGAGAGAAGCCATTCAGATGGAATGCATTAATAAATGCATAATCTGACATTACTTGCTCGTAAACCCTCCACAATTTCGTATGATGGTAATGATGCATAAGAGGCCCTCGAAACTCTAAAAACCTTTTGGGCTTGGGGAAGAGAGATAGGGGGGTGGGGGTGGGGGGTGGGGGGAGGAGAAGCCATATCATACGAGTGTGTATCAGCAATTGGATTCGAATTAGTAAATATCGTAATTATTACTTACAAATCGTTTAATGAGCTCGAGCTATCAAATTAAGTAAGGCAACTTCGATCAATAACATTAAGCTCTAAAGGATTTTAAATCGCATTTATAATTTCGGTTCGTTGCATTAAGACATCTCCTTTGAAAGTTTTTTTTTTTTTTTGGAGGTCTCATTGCCACATTCGGTTAAAGATAGGTTTCCCCTCAAAGGCCATTGGGATTCTCGCCTTTCGGAAGCTCTCCCACAAGGGTCATACTGGAAAGACTGCCGGTCTGTAATGTATCCTTAAGATAACTTAATATACAAGAGCCATTTGGATCATTTATATCATTAATGAGGTGTTTGGCTCTGTATAGCATACAAATGGAAGACACCTGCGTCGAATTAACATGTGAATAAGGCGGGCGAGCGCTAATTCAAGGTACACCTGCCCTTACCGGCTCAATGACACGGGTCATAGAGAATCCTCAAAAACTATTTTAGACTATCTATACAAGTTCACTTTCATAACTGTAATTTCAAGTTGTGGCTAACTTTCCAATTCTTTAACCTTTCATTATTTACTAGAAATACAATATTCCGACTCTAATTTCCTTCATATTCATGAGATAATATAGAAGGTTTGTGTACTACTTCCCAGGTAAATCTCATTTGGAATACTTTATACCTGTCGCATTGGTCTGAAATATGTTTTCTCTTAAGAACACTCTTATAAAGATGGCGAATCTAATAAGTTTATAAAAGAAAAAGAGCGGAGATGGTTTTGTTGAAATTTTTATTGTTTGTGTAGAAAATATTTGTTTTACCGCTGTTACTGTTCTTAAAATATTTTATTTTTCCTTGTTTCCTTTCCTCACTGGGCTATTATCCCTGTTGGAGCCTTTGGCCTTATAACATCCTGCTTTTCCAACTAGGGTTGTAGCTTAGCAAGTAATAATAATAATAATAATAATAATAATAATAATAATAATAATAATAATTGGCCATAAGAAAAAAAGAAAAACGATAAACACACCAGAATTCCTAAACAGAAAAATCAAGAATGTGTGTAAATAAAACCTAGCCTTGTGCCAACACTGGTTGTCTTTCCTAGAAAAACCCATTAAGTTATATATTCGTGAAACATTCAGGAATGTCTGGGTACCCATTAAAAGTTTAAGGTTTAAAGGCCGCTCATGAATGGCAAGAGCCTGTGCAGGCAGAGTTAAGTGGCATAATGCCACCATTATATAACAAACTCTAGAAGTTTTATTCCAGCTGTGACTAAGTTGTGGAATGATCTTCCTAATCGGGTGGTTGAATCAGTAGAACTTCAAAAGTTCAAAGTTGGAGCAAATGCTTTTTTGTTGACCAGGCGGACATGAGTCTTTTTATACTTTATATATGACATATTTGTTTTGACGTTGTTACTTATTTTAGAATTATTTATTGTTAATTTGTTCTCTTCATTTATTAATTTCCTTATTTCCTTTCCTCACTGGGCTATTTTTCCCTGTTGGAGCCCCTGGGCTTATAGCATCTTGCTTTTCCAACTAGGGTTGTAGCTTGGATAGTAATAATAATAATAATAATAATAATAATAATAATAATAATAACGACGATGTAAGCTTGACCAAACTATTACAGGATCTATCATTATGCCAGGTAGCAAGTGGCAATTATGGGTATTTGAAGTAATCAAGAGAATCACATCACTCAGTGCAGGAAGAAAACAATAATATTTTGTCACTTCACCCAGTACTGGAAGCAATCAATTGGGTCACATTAGTAAAAAAAAAAATATAATTATAATAATTTTAGCAATGATAATAATAATAATAACAACAACAACAACAACAAAAACAACAACAAAAACAACAACAACAAAAATAATAATAATAATAATAATAATAATCATAATATTAATATTTACATCGCTTTATAACTTCTTATACTTCAAGGTGACATACACAAATCATCATGGCAAGGCAATAATAATTTGCGATATAGTATTCAATTCTTTCGATTAGCAATGATATTGCATAAACTGATAAGAACGGCCATGAAAGATCTTTAATGGAAGCCCGTCCTTACCTAATTTCATACGCTTTCAAGTTTCCAATGAAAGATAAGTAGCGTGTGACCATTTACTCTCTATTCAGGTATGACCAGATACTCTATCCAGGTATTGACCACTTTGCTGTTAAATTAGGCAAAACGTAATAATTTTTTTTTTCTTTTTTTTTTTTAACGTAAGTAGCCTATGAGAAGTCAAATAACCTTATCCAAGCGTACATGATTTCCATGCTGATCGAGTTACTTCCATCAAACGAACACAATATAGTTCTTGCATCGCTTAACAATAGCCATAAGTTTTTCTTTTCTTCTCTAACCACAGCCAAAATTAACTTAGAACGTTACCCGGCCCTGAACTAGAGTTGACAGAACTTCTTAAATCTTCTCTTCATAAGCGACTGACGTTAACTAAAAATATAAGGAAAAAAAATTAATCCAACAAAAATTCTACCATGGCTGCAGACGAAAGCACAGACAGCAGAATCTCTGAATACATTAGAACGTCGAGAAAACCATCGGAATGCTTCACGATAATTATCCCTTGTTGTTCAGGCAGAAGTCAGTTACCGTTAAAATCCATGATGGAAAAAAGTTATCGGGATCCCTATAAAAGGTGGTGAGCTGATTACCTATTGCAGTGGGCCAGGGTGACGGCGTGGGTACGTGGTGGAAAAAGAGGAGTAGTGAGGTAGAGTAGAGGAGAGGGAGAGGGAGTAATGGATAATAGATGGGAGGTAAGCAAGAAATGGAAGAAGAGAAAGGGAAAAAGTAGAGAAGGGGGAGTGGAAAAAGAAGTAGTAGAGGATAGATGAGATGTATGCAACGAATGGAAGAAGAAGAAGAGTACTAAAATAAAGGGCATTGGATGAAGAAGAAGGGTGCTAAAATAAAGGGAATTGGATGAAGAGAAGAAGAATAAGGAAAGAAAGGAGGAAGAGTAGAAGGATGAAAAAAAAATTATGGTATGACATCGAAGAGGATGAAACTTCAGGAGGATAATGAGGAAAGGCATAAGAAACAAAGGAAGAGAGAGAGAGAGAGAGAGAGAGAGAGAGAGAGAGAGAGAGAGAGAGAGAGAGAGAGAGAGAGAGAGAGAGAGAGAGAGAGAGAAAATCTAGACTAAAAGGAAAGCAGGAGGAGAGAAAAAATAAAAATAACAACGAAAAAAAGAGGGATAAACAGATGAAAGAAGAATTGGAAGGGAAGATATTATAGTGGGTAGGATGTGAAGGAGGAGAGGAGTCTACTCCTACGAGGAAGAGGCGGAGGAGAAACGGCATGTAAACAAGGCGAGCAACCCTCACACCTGTCATCAATGACACAGTAATAAATGATCGACACTGCATGTATCATTAAGAGGCACCAGGATCAACCTTTTGGGAGGCATAGCGCCAAGCGCCAATGGGGGACTGACGTGCTAACTCCGAGAGCGATATTACCGGATATCGAAATAGAGGTTGGTTCGGTGGGGTTGGGTGAGGATGAAGAAATTGGATGATTAAATATATATATATATATATATATATATATATATATATATATATATATGTAAATATATGTATATATATATGTATGTATATATATATATATATATATATATATATATATATATATATATATATATATATATATATATAATCATTATCATTATTATTATTACTTGCTAAGCTACAACCCGAGTTGGAAAAGAAAGATGCTATAAGCCCAGGGGCTCCAACAGGGAAAATAACCCAGTGAGGAAAGGAAACAAGGAAATAAGAGAATTAAATAACAATTAAAATAAAATATTTAAGAACAGCAACAATTTAAAAAAAAATATTTCATATACAGACTATAAAAACTTCAACGAAATAAGAGGAAGAGAAATAAAATAGAACAGCGTGCCCAAGTGTACCCTCAATCAAGAGAGCTCCAACCCAAGACAGCGGAAGACCATGGTACAGAGGCTATGACATTACCCAAGACTAGAGAACAATGGTTTGATTTTGGATTGTCCTTCTAGAAGAGCTGCTTATCATAGCTAAAGAGTCTCTCCTACGCTTACCTAAAGGCCACTGAACAATTACAGTGCATTAGTTAACCCCTTGAGAGAAGAATTGTTTGGTAATCTCAGTGCTGTCAAGTGTATGAGGACAGATGAGAATATGTAAAGAATAGGCAAGACTATTCGGTGTATGTGTAGGCAAAAGGAAAATGAGCCGTGACCAAAGAGAAGGTTCCTATGTAGCACTGTCTGACCAGCCAAAGGACACAATAAATCTTTAGCGGTAGTATCTCAACGGGTGACTGGTCCCCTGGCTAACCTACTACCTACTATATATATATATATATATATATATATATATATATATATATATATATATATATATATATATATATATATATATATATATATATGGGCATACAATAACGTCTCTTGCAAGTTTGACTCACTCTCTCTCTCTCTCTCTCTCTCTCTCTCTCTCTCTCTCTCTCTCTCTCTCTCTCTCTCTATATATATATATATATATATATATATATATATATATATATATGTATGGGCATACAATAACATCTCTTGCAAGTTTGACTCTCTCTCTCTCTCTCTCTCTCTCTCTCTCTCTCTCTCTCTCTCTCTCTCTCTCTCTCTCTCTCATATATATATATATATATATATATATATATATATATATATATATATATATATATATATACATATTCATTTATTAATGTTCAGAAAATTATTACCATGAACCCAATACCACCTCATATTTTCCATAATATCATTACCAATTTATCACCTTCATTTCATGAAATATACCCTTATTTACAGGTGAGGATATATTTCATTAAATGAAGGCGATAAACTGCCAAAGATATTTTGGAAAATATACTGTAATATTGGGTTTATATTAATATTTTTCTGAACATTAATATAATAAATAAATGCATATTTGTGTAATATATATATATATATATATATATATATATATATATATATATATATATATATATGTATATGTATATATATATATATATATATATATATATACATATATATATACATACATACAAAACAACAATTCATTGATCACACTCACATCATACATTTTATATATATATATATATATATATATATATATATATATATATATATATATATATATATATATTTATATATATATATGCATATATTTATATATATAGTATATAATGTGTGTGTATATAACAGCGGAAAATCAACAGAAAAAGTTTAAATACTGCAAATATACCCCAAAGACATTTGAAATCTTGAAGGTAGAGTTACCCTTACACCAGTAAAATATTACTAAATATTTCTTAGTTTCGAACATTTGAAGTTCTGACAAGACTATAAAGCTCTAATATCTAAAGGTAATCAAATTTTCAAAAACCTATACACAATATTATTATTATTATTATTATTATTATTATTATTACTTGCTAAGCTACAACCCTAGTTGGAAAAGCAGGATGCTATAAGCCCAAGAGCTCCAACATGGAAAATAGCTCAATGAGGAAAGGAAATAAGGAAATATACAAGAGAAAATTAGGAATAATAACAACATTAAAATAAATCTAGTGTATATAAAGTATAAAAACTTAAAAAAGAGAAATAAGATACAATGGTGTGCTCGAGTGAACCCTCAAGCAAGAGAGCTCTACTCCCAAGACAGTGGAAGACCATGGTACAGAGGCTATGGCACTACCCAAGAAATCCTTGTAATTTAGAACTAATGCATACTTTGTGTTTCTCTTCGCAGAATAATATGTACATACCCCCATGATCATTACATAACTCTGTGGTCGAACAGCATTATCCTTTAAACATCAGCTGAAACAGATACAACGAAATAACATCGCTAATTAGCAATTCTCGGGCAATTAAGGAAGGAACTAAATGGTAACTAACTAGCGAATTCCAAGATCGTAACAAGGCTAATAAATACACACAAAAGTCATCACTAAACAGAACGTACACAACGATTAAGTCCCGCAAAGAAAATATAAGTCTTAGAAATAATGTTCAACTCAAGATGGAAACAGGTTTTCATTAAATTTAGAGGCAGTCAGTGAATATCGGAAAAATGTTAATCTCGATAAAGGAAAATCCAAAATTTAATTGTCTAATTTCCAGTTGGCACAATAAAGATAAAAACTAACGAGTAATAGGATCTCGTTATTGAAGACACCCCGAATCTCATACTATAGTCCATTTTTCTTAGCGAGGCAGATTTGCACCGACTCGCAGCGGGGTCCTTTTAGCTCGGAAACGTTTCCTGATCGCTGATTGGTTGGAAGAGATAACTCTAACCAATCAGGTAGCAGGAAACTTTTTCCGAGCTAAAAGGGCACCGCTGCGAGTCGATGCAAATGCGCCTCATTAAAAGAAATTGAGTATGGCTATAGTTCATATCAATTTAAAAAAAAACTACCGACGCATTTTATTTAGGTTAGCCGATTCTGTATTTTAGGAAAAAGAAATAATAATAATAATAATAATCATCCTCATCATAATCTCCTCCTACAAAGGGCCTCGGTTAGATTTCGCCAGTCGTCTCTATCTTGACCTTTTAATTTATTACTTTTCCATACATCATCCCTTACTTCGCACTTCATAGTCCTCAGCCATGTAGGCCTGGGTATTCCAACTCTTCCAGTGCCTTATGGAGCCCAGCTGAACGTTTGGTGAACTAAACTCTATTGGGGAGTGCTAAGAGCATGCCCAAACCCATCTCCATCTACCCATCATCATGATCTCATCCACATATGGATGAGATCATGGTACAGGATGAAGTTGAATAATAATAAT
>NC_090734.1:139040463-139050463 GCF_036898095.1 Palaemon carinicauda
CACACATACACACAAACACACACTTCGTTGGCGGAGATAAAAATAAATATTACTGTAAAATTATAGCAGATTTCTAATAACGCAACTGCTTAAGCCACTGCGTTTCAAAATTAGGTTTACCGTCAATATCAAACACGCACTAATGATGATCAGTATTCCATATGATATTATGAAGAAATCCAATTAAGGTATATCAATATTAAGGAGAACTGCCTTCGGCAAATACTCAATCTTCTGAGAAAAAGATAAATGAGAGAAAAAATTATTATAATTTCAACGCAATATACAAACTACCAGAGTAGAGTAAATACTGAATTATAAGTTTATTTCCTAAGCTATTTACTGTTTACGTTATAATAAATAAAAAACAATCAAGTCTAAGTATACAAATAGTTTTTTTCCATTGCTGCAACATAAAATACAGGTTTTCGTTTGAGGTAATGCGAAATTTCATACATATCACTAATTCATATATATACTTATATATATATATATATATATATATATATATATATATATATATATATATATATATATATATATATATACAGTAAATAATGTGTGCATGATTTTACACTTCGATGCAACTAAATTCAATTGAAAATTATCAGAAATATAAATATTTCTTTGATGACAAACGCCACTGTGGACAATCTTTCGCACGGTAAGGTACAAGTGATCTTAAAATTGGAGGTGCCACACTTTTAAGATATTCCATCCTTAATTTACCGTCTCTAAAGATATCGACTACTTCTTTTCCCAATTACACCCCCCCCCTAACAATAATAATAATAATAATAATAATAATAATAATAATAATAATAATAATATTTTCCGTTTTACACGATGTGGGCATAAAGTTGCCAATGTTATCGGCAACGACCTGAATAACTTATCCTTTTAATGAAAAAAGTATATTGATTACGGAATTAGTCTTAACTACATATAAGAAATAAATTCGCCAAACTTTCAACTGGGCCCAACAAGGCACTGGAAGAGTTTTAAGACCCAGGCCGACATGGCTAAGGACTATGAAGCGTGAAGTGGGAGATGATGAATGGAGAAGTATTGATTTAAAAGCTCAAAATGAGACGACTGGCGAAATCTAACCGAGGCTCTTTCTGTCAATAGGCGTAGGAGAAAATAATGATGATGACATACAAAGTAGAACTGTGCAGTATAAGCATGAACAGTTTTAAAAGGGCCAACAAACAAACAAATTGAATATAATTTATCAAAGTACTCCAAGTGGTAATTACTTTATGATTTACACTAATAAACGACATGAATAATTTACTCTCATTAGTTAACCATGTAGATATAAGTATAAGCGGTACGAATTAGTATATAATACTTGAATTTTTAAAGTAAATAAAAAAGACAACACGGATACGAAAACACGAACACGAAAATAAATATTAGGGACATTTTCAGGGAACTTACACATTTAAATACTTAATATCACGCTTTTTCAACAAATTATTTATTTTTTACTGAGAATTTTTTTTTCTATTAAGGAAATACAATTTTTTCAAAGAATTTTTGTTTTGCAATTAAAAGCTTTTCTTCTACAGAGAGAAGATATCTTTCACCGGCAAAGAAAAGCTTGATTTCTGCATAAAAAAAAGCTTTCCAACAAAAATAAAAGCTTGACTTCTACAACTAGAGTAAGACCTTTTTCATAAGAGAGGTTTCTTTTTTCTTAAGGAAAGATTTGAAATGAATAAACGTTTTTTAAATAAAAAAGACAGGCCAGGTTCCTGGAATCGAACATTAGGAAGCTGACAAAACAACCTTTTAAATAGGCATACTGAAAATATAATCTACGAAACAGAAATCAAAATAAAGATAAAACAGATGACATCAAAATATAAAAAATCAACTTTTAATCACAAAATTTTATAACTTTAATTTGAATTAAACTGGATAAACGATTCAGTAAAACAAAAGCCGCCGGTAACATAAAGCCGTCTCAAGTATCCTAGGGAAAAAAATGGAAAAAACAGATAACAAAAGTGAGAGTTAACTCCGAAGAAAGCGGCAAACTTATCTCTAAAATACAGCTGATGGGACTCACGAAAACAAAACTTTAAATAAATTTTCAAAGTACAAAATCTTCTGTATCTAATTTGAATACCAATTTTCAACAGTGGCTATTAAGCCTCTCCCTTTTTCTTCTTCCATCCCAAAAGTCATTTCCATCCCCCGCCATTTAGAAAAAGTCATTATTATAAGTTCCCATTAATTGTTTCTGCAGCTACCTGCTCCATCATCTTAATTTCCATGCATGACTTCACTCATTTTGGTAAAATCTCCATAAATTATCGGTCAGCCGCTCCGGAGCAACTAACCCCCCTCCCCCCCCCACCCACCCCCCACCCCCCTGCCCCCTAATACTCTATCTCCTACCCCAAGCCCCTTTTTTAATCTTTCACTAATGACCATTTCTTTAGCGCTGAATGTTATTTTCTTTATATTAAATTTTGCTTTAACGTCTCATCATGCGATTCGCGGATAATCGATGCGTTTTGTCTCCTGATTCTGGGATAAAACAATGGCTGGTTTTTTCCTTTAACCTTGATAAAATCTTAATCAAAATGATTGATGTGTATCTTTCTCTTCAAGTATTTTGCGAGTTGATAAAATCTGAGATGATAAAAATCATTTAATTGATCTCCCTCTAGCTTCGGATCAGCATTTATTGCGCCATTTTATTTCTATTGTAATTAAAAAGGTGTTTTCTTCCCGTTGCTCTAAAGAAATTACTAAATAATCCTTCACACTCTTCAGAAAATAATAAAAAAAATAATTTCTCCTGTTTTAATTAATTTACATATCCATAAATTCATTTATCATTCTTATAAGAATCACAAAAAAAAACGAACTTTCTAACTCAATTTAAACCACCAAAGCATCCTCTGCGTGCTCTGTTAATATATATTTTTTGGCATTTAGAGTCAACAACGCATCTCTCTCTCTCTCTCTCTCTCTCTCTCTCTCTCTCTCTCTCTCTCTCTCTCCAAAGAACACGGAGGAGCCGAAAAGCGGGTTTTTGCTTTGGGACGAACCCAAGGATTTCGAAGTAGATAGATCGTCTGCTCATAATTAATGGTGCTGACCAGAAGCTTATGAGATCGTCATTGTTTGTTTCCATAAAAAGTGGAATGACGTGGTAATCTTATTTCTCTCCGAGAGAGAGAGAGAGAGAGAGAGAGAGAGAGAGAGAGAGAGAGAGAGAGAGAGAGAGAGAGAGAAAGAGAGAGAGAGAGAGAGAGAGAGAGAGAGAGAATATGAAAACGCTTTAGCGATCTCATTAAAGTACAAGGCCAGCTATAAAAATCAACGCTTCGGTTCATAAACCAGAAAATGAAAAGAAAAAAAAATTGAAGGTAAATTGTAAAAGAGGGTTCGTCTGCAGCTGAAAAAAATGCACACGCGAGTAAAATCGAAATGAAAACGAAAAAAAAAGTAATAAACAAAAAGATCTCTTCTGCTCCAGTTGAGTGAGCAGCCCATCCAGGACACTGCTTCATGACAGGACGGAATGATGTTAATGCATCATTAGCAATATTACCTGTCCCTTAATGATGATGCTGCTAATTGTATCTAATTGTCTCTCCGAGGCTTTTAAAGAGCTTCTCTTTTTCCATGGGTCCGACGGACTTCATCAAGCTATACTATACTATTATATTAGGCTTCTCTTTTGCCATGGGTCCGACGGACTTCATCAAGCTATTCTATACTATTAGGCTTTTCTTTGCCATGGGTCCGACAGACTTCATCAAGCTATACTATACTATCGTACTATTAGGCTTCTCTTTTTCTATGGGTCCGACGGACTTCATCAAGCTATACTATACTATCGTACTATTAGGCTTCTCTTTTTCTATGGGTCCGACGGACTTCATCAAGCTATACTATACTATTATATTAGGCTTTTCTTTTACCATGGGTCCGACGGACTTCATCAAGCTATACTATACTATCATATTAGGATTCTCTTTTACCATGGGTCCTACGGACTTCATCAAGCTATACTATACTATTAGGCTTCTCTTTCTCCATGGGTTCGACGGACTTCATCAAGCTACACTATACTATTATACTATTAGGCTTCTCTTTTTCCAAGGGTCCGACGGACTTCAAGCTATACTACACCATTAGGCTTCTCTTTTTCCATGGGTCCGACGGACTTCTTCAAGCTATACTATACCATTAGGCTTCTCTTTTTACCATGGGTCCGACGGATTCAATAAGCTTCATTATACTATTAGGCTTCTCTTTTTCAAAGGGTCCGACGGACTTCATCAAGCTATACGATACTATTATGCTATTAGGCTTCTCTTTTTCAAAGGGTCCGTCGGACTTCATCAAGCTATACTATACCATTAGGCTTCTCTTTTTCCATGGGTCCGACGGACTTCATCAAGCTATACTATACTATTATACTATAAGGCTTCTCTTTTTCCAAGGGTCAGACGGACTTCATCAAGCTATACTATACCATTAGGCTTCTGTATTTCCATGGGTCCGACGGACTTCATAAAGCTATACTACACTATTATACTATTAGGCTTCTCTTTTTTCCATGGGTCCGACGGACTTCATCAAGCTATACTACACTATTAGGCTTCTCTTTTTCCATGGGTCCGACGGACTTCATCAAACTATACTACACCATTAGGTTTCTCTTTTTCCATGGGTCCGACGGACTTCATCAAGCTATACTACACTATTAGGCTTCTCTTTTTCCATGGGTCCGACGGACTTCATCAAGCTATACTACACTATTAGGCTTCTCTTTTTCCATGGGTCCGACGGACTTCATCAAGCTATACTACACTATTAGGCTTCTCATTTTTTCATGGGTCCGACGGACTTCATCAAGCTATACTATATTATTATACTATTAGGCTTCTCTTTTTCCATGGGTCCGACGGACTTCATCAAACTATACTATACTATTAGGCTTCTCTTTTTCCATGGGTCCGACGGACTTCATCAAGCTATACTACACTATTAGGCTTCTCTTTTTTTCATGGGTCCGACGGACTTCATCAAGCTATACTATATTATTATACTATTAGGCATCTCTTTTTCCATGGGTCCGACGGACTTCATCAAACTATACTACACTATTAGGCTTCTCTTTTTTTCATGGGTCCGACGGACTTCATCAAGCTATACTATATTATTATACTATTAGGCATCTCTTTTTCCATGGGTCCGACGGACTTCATCAAGCTATACTACACTATTAGGCTTCTCTTTTTCCATGGGTCCGACGGACTTCATCAAGCTATACTACACTATTAGGCTTCTCATTTTTTCATGGGTCCGACGGACTTCATCAAGCTATACTATATTATTATACTATTAGGCATCTCTTTTTCCATGGGTCCGACGGACTTCATCAAACTATACTACACTATTAGGCTTCTCTTTTTCCATGGGTCCGACGGACTTCATCAAACTATACTACACTATTAGGCTTCTCTTTTTTTCATGGGTCCGACGGACTTCATCAAACTATACTACACTATTAGGCTTCTCTTTTTTTCATGGGTCCGACGGACTTCATCAAGCTATACTATATTATTATACTATTAGGCATCTCTTTTTCCATGGGTCCGACGGACTTCATCAAACTATACTACACTATTAGGCTTCTCTTTTTCCATGGGTCCGACGGACTTCATCAAACTATACTACACTATTAGGCTTCTCTTTTTCCATGGGTCCGACGGACTTCATCAAACTATACTACACTATTAGGCTTCTCTTTTTCCATGGGTCCGACGGACTTCATCAAACTATACTACACTATTAGGCTTCTCTTTTTCCATGGGTCCGACGGACTTCATCAAACTATACTACACTATTAGGCTTCTCATTTTTTCATGGGTCCGACGGACTTCATCAAGCTATACTATATTATTATACTATTAGGCATCTCTTTTTCCATGGGTCCGACGGACTTCATCAAACTATACTACACTATTAGGCTTCTCTTTTTCCATGGGTCCGACGGACTTCATCAAACTATACTACACTATTAGGCTTCTCTTTTTCCATGGGTCCGACGGACTTCATCAAACTATACTACACTATTAGGCTTCTCTTTTTCCATGGGTCCGACGGACTTCATCAAACTATACTACACTATTAGGCTTCTCTTTTTTTCATGGGTCCGACGGACTTCATCAAGCTATACTATATTATTATACTATTAGGCATCTCTTTTTCCATGGGTCCGACGGACTTCATCAAACTATACTACACTATTAGGCTTCTCTTTTTCCATGGGTCCGACGGACTTCATCAAACTATACTACACTATTAGGCTTCTCTTTTTCCATGGGTCCGACGGACTTCATCAAACTATACTACACTATTAGGCTTCTCTTTTTCCATGGGTCCGACGGACTTCATCAAACTATACTACACTATTAGGCTTCTCTTTTTCCATGGGTCCGACGGACTTCATCAAACTATACTACACTATTAGGCTTCTCATTTTTTCATGGGTCCGACGGACTTCATCAAGCTATACTATATTATTATACTATTAGGCATCTCTTTTTCCATGGGTCCGACGGACTTCATCAAACTATACTACACTATTAGGCTTCTCTTTTTCCATGGGTCCGACGGACTTCATCAAACTATACTACACTATTAGGCTTCTCTTTTTCCATGGGTCCGACGGACTTCATCAAACTATACTACACTATTAGGCTTCTCTTTTTCCATGGGTCCGACGGACTTCATCAAACTATACTACACTATTAGGCTTCTCTTTTTTTCATGGGTCCGACGGACTTCATCAAGCTATACTATATTATTATACTATTAGGCATCTCTTTTTCCATGGGTCCGACGGACTTCATCAAACTATACTACACTATTAGGCTTCTCTTTTTCCATGGGTCCGACGGACTTCATCAAACTATACTACACTATTAGGCTTCTCTTTTTCCATGGGTCCGACGGACTTCATCAAACTATACTACACTATTAGGCTTCTCTTTTTCCATGGGTCCGACGGACTTCATCAAACTATACTACACTATTAGGCATCTCTTTTTCCATGGGTCCGACGGACTTCATCAAACTATACTACACTATTAGGCTTCTCTTTTTCCATGGGTCCGACGGACTTCATCAAACTATAGTACACTATTAGGCTTCTCTTTTTCCATGGGTCCGACGGACTTCATCAAACTATACTACACTATTAGGCTTCTCTTTTTTTCATGGGTCCGACGGACTTCATCAAACTATACTACACTATTAGGCTTCTCTTTTTTTCATGGGTCCGACGGACTTCATCAAACTATACTACACTATTAGGCTTCTCTTTTTCCATGGGTCCGACGGACTTCATCAAACTATACTACACTATTAGGCTTCTCTTTTTTTCATGGGTCCGACGGACTTCATCAAGCTATACTATATTATTATACTATTAGGCTTCTCTTTTTCCATGGGTCCTACGGACTTCATCAAACTATACTATACTATTAGGCTTCTCTTTTTCCATGGGTCCGACGGACTTCATCAAACTATACTATATTATTATACTATTAGGCTTCTCTTTTTCCATGGGTCCTACGGACTTCATCAAACTATACTATACTATTAGGCTTCTCTTTTTCCATGGGTCCGACGGACTTCATCAAACTATTCTATATTATTATACTATTAGGCTTCTCTTTTTCCATGGGTCCTACGGACTTCATCAAACTATACTATACTATTAGGCTTCTCTTTTTCCATGGGTCCGACGGACTTCATCAAACTATACTATATTATTATACTATTAGGCTTCTCTTTCTCCATGGGTCCGACGGACTTCATCAAACTATACTATACTATTAGGCTTCTCTTTTTCCATGGGTCCGACGGACTTCATCAAGCTATACTACACCATTAGGCTTCTCTTTTTCCATTTATTTGTTTCCTTGTTTCCTTTCCTCACTGGGCTATTTTTCCCTGTTGGAGCCCCTGGGCTTATAGCATCTTGCTTTTCCAACTAGGGTTGTAGCTTGGATAGTAATAATAATAATAATAATGGGTCCGACGGACTTCCTCAAGCTATACTACACTATTAGGCTTCTCTTTTTCCATGGGTCCGACGGACTTCATCAAGCTATACTACACTATTAGGCTTCTCTTTTTTTCATGGGTCCGACGGACTTCATCAAGCTATACTACACTATTAGGCTTCTCTTTTTCCATGGGTCCGACGGACTTCATCAAACTATACTATACTATTAGGCTTCTCTTTTTCCATGGGTCCGACGGACTTCATCAAGCTATACTACACTATTAGGCTTCTCTTTTTTTATGGGTACGACGGACTTCATCAAGCTATACTACACTATTAGGCTTCTCTTTTTTTCATGGGTCCGACGGACTTCATCAAGCTATACTATATTATTATACTATTAGGCTTCTCTTTTTCCATGGGTCCGACGGACTTCATCAAACTATACTATACTATTAGGCTTCTCTTTTTCCATGGGTCCGACGGACTTCATCAAGCTATACTACACTATTAGGCTTCTCTTTTTTTATGGGTACGACGGACTTCATCAAGCTATACTACACTATTAGGCTTCTCTTTTTTTCATGGGTCCGACGGACTTCATCAAGCTATACTATATTATTATACTATTAGGCTTCTCTTTTTCCATGGGTCCGACGGACTTCATCAAACTATACTATACTATTAGGCTTCTCTTTTTCCATGGGTCCGACGGACTTCATCAAGCTATACTACACCATTAGGCTTCTCTTTTTCCATGGGTCCGACGGACTTCATCAAGCTATACTATACCATTAGGCTTCTCTTTTTACCATGGGTCCGACGGATTCAATAAGCTTCATTATACTATTAGGCTTCTCTTTTTCAAAGGGTCCGTCGGACTTCATCAAGCTATACTACACCATTAGGCTTCTCTTTTTCCATGGGTCCGACGGACTTCATCAAGCTATACTATATTATTATACTATTAGGCTTCTCTTTTTCTATGGGTCCGACGGACTTCATCAAACTATACTATACTATTAGGCTTCTGTATTTCCATGGGTCCGACGGATTTCATAAAGCTATACTATACTATTATACTATTAGGCTTCTCTTTTTCCATGGGTCCGACGGACTTCATCAAACTATACTACACCATTAGGCTTCTCTTTTTTCCATGGGTCCGACGGACTTCATCAAGCTATACTACACCATTAGGCTTCTCTTTTTCCATGGGTCCGACGGACTTCATCAAACTATACTACACCATTAGGCTTCTCTTTTTCCATGGGTCCGACGGACTTCATCAAACTATACTACACCATTAGGCTTCTCTTTTTTCATGGGTCCGACGGACTTCATCAAACTATACTACACCATTAGGCTTCTCTTTTTCCATGGGTCCGACGGACTTCATCAAGCTATACTACACCATTAGGCTTCTCTTTTTCCATGGGTCCGACGGACTTCATCAAGCTATATACTATACCATTAGGCTTCTGTATTTCCAAGTGTCCGACGGACTTCATCAAACTATACTACACCATTAGGCTTCTCTTTTTCCATGGGTCCGACGGACTTCATCAAACTATACTACACCATTAGGCTTCTCTTTTTCCATGGGTCCGACGGACTTCATCAAGCTATACTACACCATTAGGCTTCTCATTTTCCATGGGTCCGACGGACTTCATCAAGCTATACTACACCATTAGGCTTCTCTTTTTTTCATGGGTCCGACGGACTTCATCAAGCTATACTATATTATTATACTATTAGGCTTCTCTTTTTTTCATGGGTCCGACGGACTTCATCACGCTATACTATATTATTATACTATTAGGATTCTCTTTTGCCATGGGTCCGACGGAATTCATCAAGCTATACTATACTATTATACTATTACTAGCTAAGCTACAACCCTAGTAGAAAAGCAGGATGATATAATCCCATGGTATCCAAAAGGGA
>NC_090734.1:139057963-139065463 GCF_036898095.1 Palaemon carinicauda
GCAAACGGGATGTGCTTGTCTGCGCCCCGTCACGTTATTTGGGGACGTAATTGCTTCATTAATTGCCCATCGGTAATTGCACACGATTTTTTTTTATTTTTAATCTTCTACGGGAGGATGGGGGAAATCGAATTTAGCACGAGGGAGTGACTTACTTCATGTGTTACTTATTTCATTTACTTCGTTACTTGCTGAAGTTGTATAAGGTTGCTATTTGCATATTGTTAACGGGGCATATTATTAATTCATACGTAGCCTATAATTCATATATTACTTATTTCATTTACTTCGTTGCTTGCTGAAGTTGTATAAGTTGCTATTTGCATTTGGTTAACGTGGCATATTATTAATTCATAATTAAGTTATACTTCATAGATTACTTATTTAATTTTCTTCACTGCTTAATGAAATTATATCGGTTGCTAATTGCATATTGTTAACGGGGCATATTATTAATTCATAAGTAGCCTATAATTCATATAATACTTATTTAATTTACTTCGTTACTTGGTGAAGTTGTATAAGTTGCTATTTGCATTTGGTTAAGGGGGCATATTATTAATTCATAATTAAGCTATACTTAAATTATCTTACTTATTTCATTTACTTCGTTACTTACTGAAGTTGTATAAGTTGCTATTTGCATTTGGTTAAGGGGGCATATTATTAATTCATAATTAAGCTATACTTATTATCTTACTTATTTCATTTACTTCGTTACTTACTAAAGTTATATAAGTTGCTATTTGCATATGGTTAACGGGGATATTCTTAATTCGTATGTAACCAATACTTCATATGTTACTTATTTCATTTACTTCGTTACTTGCTGAAGTTGTATAAGTTGCTATTTGCATTTGGATATCGTTATCAATTCATAAGTAGCCTATAACTCATATATTACTTATTTAATTTCCTTCACTGCTTACTGAAATTATATAGGTTGCTATTTGCATTTGGTTAACGTGGCATATTATTAATTCATAATTAAGTTATACTTCATAGATTACTTATTTAATTTTCTTCACTGCTTAATGAAATTATATCGGTTGCTAATTGCATATTGTTAACGGGGCATATTATTAATTCATAAGTAGCCTATAATTCATATAATACTTATTTAATTTACTTTGTTACTTACTGAAGTTATATAAGTTGCTATTTGCATTTGGTGAAGGGGGCATATTATTAATTCATAATGAAGTTATACATACTATCTTACTTATTTCCTTTACTTCGTTACTTACTGAAGTTATATAGGTTGCTAATTGCATATTGCTAACGGGGATATTCTTAATTCATAAGTGACCTATACTTCATATGGTACTTATTTCATTTACTTCGTTACTTGCTGAAGTTATATAAGTTGCTATTTGCATTTGGATATCGTTATCAATTCATAAGTAGCCTATATTTCATATATTACTTATCTAATTTCCTTCACTTCTTACTGAAATTATATAGGTTGCTAATTGCATATTGTTAACGGGTCATATTATTAATTCATAATTAAGCTATACTTCATAGATTACTTATTCAATTTTCTTCATTGCTTACTTTAGTTATATAAGTTTGCTATTTGCATTTGGTTAACGGGCATATTCTTAATTCATAAGTAACCTATACTTCATGTATTACTTATTAATTTTCTTCGCTGCTTACTGAGGTTGTATAGGTTGCTATTTGCATTTAGTTAAAGGGGGATGTTATTAATTAAAAAATAACCTATACTATATATTACTTATCTAATTTTCTTCGTTGCCTACTTAAGTTATATAGGTTACTATTTGCATATGATTAACAGGGATACTCTTAATTCATAATTAATCTATATTTCATTTACTTCGTTCCTTAATGGTGACATAGGTTGCTAGTTGCAACTTAAACTAGTCCTCTAAAGATTTTATTATCAATGGTAGATAAAAAGGTTTTATTTACATTTAACCCACGATACTAACTAGATAAATAGTCAAGATATCAGCATCATACGGGTTAAACATCATTAGTTATTTGAGAACCCTACTTAATCTACAGTATAACCAATTCATAAGAAAAGTTATCGAAGAGTTTCTTCTTAATCTATAACCAATTCATAAACTGCTTATGTGTATTGAGGCGTAAGTCTTTACAGGAGAGTTTGGCGAAACTATCAAGTAAAACTCAAAGTTGTTCTCAAGAGATTATCATTAGTTCTCTTTCCTGTAATCTCTCGCTATCTGCAACCGCTGAATCACGCTTGCATGCTAAGCCGATATTAAGGAACGACTAGTTGAGGACGCCGTGAATTTCCCACAGGAGTGGGGGGGGTGGAGAGTGGGGAAGGAAGGGAGGGGAGGGCAAGGTGTCCAAAATGGGAGGTCGATGGTCTGTAAATTTCCGATTTCAAGAGATCCGCTGCATGTTAGCAAGGCGCTATATTCATTGTTTAAAATTATATTTTAAATTTTAATCTAATTATTCTTATTTTCCCATATCAACGGCTTGTTTCAAGGAGTGGCTCCAGGGTAAGAGAGAGAGAGAGAGAGAGAGAGAGAGAGAGAGAGAGAGAGAGAGAGAGAGAGAGAGAGAGAGAGAGAGAGAGAGAAGTAATATAAGCTCAAGGGCTCGAACTAGTCACTGTCACATTAACACTAACTGTTAAATTGTTTACGACAGCTTCGTTAATACTGATATTATTATTGCTGTTGTCTTTCTTCAAAATAAACATATGTTGCTATTATCATGATTTGGTATATAGAAAACTTTGTACGCGTGACAATAATTAAACGTATTCTTTCCTCATTTTATGTTAGGCAGGTGTTTACCGACTAAAAAATTATTAGTATAAGCTAATATGTATTATTGTAAATATTGATCATATTCTTATGACAAAACCCTACTACTGTGGTTTATTACAATGACTCTCACCTTAGTTACGCAACTTTATTCGATATCAATTTTAAACTACTACTACTACTGGTAGTAGTAGTAGTAGTAGTAGTAGTAGTAGTAGTTTATTTGCGTTTTACTTAAGAGGACAAATTCAAACCAATAGGCCAAGCTAAAATTTTTAAGTAAATGCTTCTTTATGTATAAATTAACGACCCTCTTCTACATATTGTTATTATTATTATTATTATTATTATTATTATTATTAGTAGTAGTAGTAGTAGTAGTAGTAGTAGTAGTAGTAGTAGTAGTAGTAGTAGTAGTAGTAGTAATCAGAATGCAAAATTGATTTTATACCGAGAAGACTGGCATTTCTAACACTTCTTTTGAGTTTTGAACTTTCTGTAGCCTACTTCATCATACCTATGGTTCTTAAGCTGGTGATTTGTATTTTTACACGTTTGAGTGAAGCCAAAATTAATCATAGAAAAAAAAAAAGTTAAGTGTCTTTATTTCAAAGGCAGAGGTAAGCCAAAAAAAAATCTTATATAATTTTAGAAGGCCTTAATTATATATTTGAAAAAAAAAAGAGGTTAAGAATGACAAAAATAAATTATAATTTTCTTACAGAGGGTGAGCATTTTATTTTTAGATATAGGGTTATAACTTAGTAAAAATATATATACGTCTATAAATGCCTTTCTGTCAAAATTTCAAATTTACTGCGCAATTTACTCCTCATTTGAGATCAAAAGTCATTAACATTTTGAGTTTCTTTTCAATTACTAGATTGATTTGGAGGCCAAAATACATCGCTGTCACCCTCAATGGATTTAATTGGTCACCAACATATGGTAAAGCCCAAGGTAAACGTTAGCTTAAATGAGTAAAACTCTTAATGAATCAGCCATACTTCCTAATTGAGCACTTACTAATTGAATATGGAAATACACACACACACACACACACACATATATATATATATATATATATATATATATATATATATATATATATATACATACAGTATATATACATACATATATATATATATATATATATATATATATATATATATATATATATATATATATATATATATTTACGATTTATGATAATATTTATTAGAGTTAGTCGCGTATAGTTCTTTTAGGCTGGCAAACGCACACACAATAATACACATAGACATACTATACATACACAAACCTCCTCGCAATAATAGACACACAATCAACACCAAAATACACATATAAAAAGGCTCACATTATTTTTTTTATAGTTTATATATAAAAGATCTGTTTTAATGTTGATACTGTTCTTAAAATATTTTATTTTGATTCTTCAGAAGTTTTCATACAGTTTGTTTATTTCATTATTCCCTTTCCTCACTGGGCTACTTTTTCCTGTTGAGGCCCTTGGGCTTATACATCCTGCTTTCCCAACTAGTGTTGTAGCTTAGCTAGTTATAATAATAATAATAATGATAAAAATAATAATGACAACAATAATAATACAATAATAATAATAACAATAACAATAATAATAATAATAATAATAATAATGATAATAATAATAATAATAATAGTAAGAAGAAGAAGAAGAAGAAGAAGAAGAAGAAGAAGAAGAAAAACATAACCCACAAGAAAACTCTTCAATTCCCATGTTTCAATTTTCATCATAATCGGTCAAAACACTATATCAACATCTAAGATGACAACTTGAACCCCCCCCCCCCCCAAAAAAAAAGGAGTAGCCACACTTGAAGTGAATATTGAAAATGAAGTTATAGACACTTATGATACCTAGCCTACTTCTGCTAACTAATCGAGACCTGGAGGTCCCTGAGTTTCTGTATATAATGGTAATAATTAAATTATTACAGTTATGGTATATAACTAATTCAACAACAGCTGTATTACCTTATATTCCATATGTATTGATACACTCTTAAAGTTATCAAGATTACTAGGTAATTTTCACATAAAAATGTCTATTGGTACTGATCTCCAATTTGTCTCTCCAGTTTTCTATTCATAATAATAATAATAATAATAATAATAATAATAATAATAATAATATCAATAATTGATAAAAATAATAATAATAATAATAATAATAATAAATGATGATGATAATAATAATAATAATAATAATAATAATAATAAAAATAATATTAATAATTGATAATAATAATAATAATAATAATAATAAAAACAATATTAATAATTGATAATAATAATAATAATAATGATAATAATAATAATAAATGATCATGATGCTAATAATAATAATAATAATAATAATAATAATAATAATAATAATAATAATAATAATAACAAATATGAATCATTCATTAGGCAGCCATGCAACTCCTCTATTCTATTTGCTAATAATAATAATAATAATAATAATAATAATAATAATAATAATAATAATAACAAATATGAATCATTCATTAAGCCGCCATGCAACTCCTCTATTCTATTCCAAAGCAGGTAATCTCATTTAGTCAAGAGGGGAGTAATTACTCATCAATGGCTATTGAGGATTGAAGGCAAATCCGCCTGCTCATTACTGGCAAGCACACTGCAATGAAAGCTAGTGTTGTACAAATATCATTCAAAGAGAGCAGAGTTCCCCAAAATAGCCACGTCAGGTGCTTCGTAACTGCTAGTCCAAGGCAGAGGGAGATGCCAATTAGTGAATTACGATCGAAATGTAATGAACCCCCAACCCAGGCTCTTTTATTATTATTATTATTATTATTATTATTATTATTATTATTATTATTATTATTATTATTATTATTATTACCAGTATTATTTTATTATTATTATTATTTTATTATAATTATTATTATCATTATTACTATTACTACTACTATCATTATTATTATACTTATTATTATTATCACTATTATTATTACTAGCTAAGCTACAACCCTAGTTGGAAAAGCAAGATGCTATGAGCATAAGAACTCCAACAGGGAAGAATAGCCCAGTGAGAAAAGGAAATAAGGAAACAAATAAACGAAATAAGAAGTAACGAACTATTAAAATATTTTAAAAATACTAACAACATTAAAACACTGTTTTGGAAAATTACAGGGGGTTAAAATGCTCCTGCTATTCACTAAATTTCAGAATGCTTCTACTAAATTTTTTTTTCTATTTTTTTTTTTTTTTGAAATTGATACATTTTGAGAAACGTCGTGCATACAAAGAACTATAATTCTTTTTTTTTTTTTTTACATTTATATTAATACCTTTATTTACTACCTTTTACGCCACTTTTCCAAAAATTAAGTCTTATGAAAAATGTGCCCCACAATAAAAGTCAATTGAAAGTTTTTAAGGTGAAGTACTTATAACTGAATTAATCGGATATTTATTTTCTAAACGAACAATGAATGTTAATATATTGTCGGAATGATAGTATTAGCTGATTACCATTGACACTAGAAAGTAAATACGACAGATAAGAAAAGCGAATAGATGAACGAAAGCGGAAGAAAACTAGGTCGAGAAACAAAACAAAGATAATAGATACTAATATATAAATAATTATATATATGTATATGTATATATAATGTATATATATATGTATATATATATATATATATATATATATATATATGTATATGCATAAATATATATATACATATATACATACTTCCTGGCTAATCGATGGATGCCATCCAACTTAAGGATGCTTATATAACCCTTAAGCAGTCACCTGAAATCCTTCCCATCCTACTCCCCTATCCTACAGGTCCCTCCCCCCCCCCCCTCCCCCCCCCCCACCAGAGCCAAGCACGGTCAATAGAAATAAATTGGTAATTGAATTTATGTTCTGTTCATTATCTTCGTCGACAAATGCCTGCAGTGTCTTTCCCTGTCGGCACTGTACTCAGTCAAAATAAATTAATCCAATTAAGACAAAAGATGATATTAATTAGGATTTGTAATTAGTAAGAGATCATTCAAAGGAGGGGGTAGTTGGAAGTCAGGGATGGGAAGGACGGTGTTGTGATATCATCGATTTAATTAAGAGAACAGAGTATAGAATTAACAACTTCGGGAGGATATAATGTATATATACAACTTGGTACATAAAGCCTGTGATTATGGACACTCAAGTTTTGTTTGTGTTGTGTTAAACTTGACGTAATAATGGATTTGATACAAGCCAGAACTCATAAATAGGATTTTGTGTGAGATTTTGAACAAGGTTATTAACCCTGAAATAGGAATCAAAACAAATAATAATAATAATAATAATAATAATAAAATTAATAATAATAATAATAACAATAACAATAATAATAATAATAATAATAATAATAATAATTATAATAATGACGTTCGATTGTGATAACGTTGCAAAGGCATTAACACATTAAGAATGTCTAGAATATTAGTTTCTTCAAATCATTATAACACAACAACAACAACAACAACAACATTAATAATAATAATAATAATAATAATAATAATAATAATAATAATAATAATAATAATAATAATAATAATTGGAGAAAAACAAAATAGTGAGTTTCCACTTTTTGTGTGTAAAGAATCTACAGTGCATTTAACAGTATGTTACCAGTGGTCCTTAAAATCCAAAGATAAA
>NC_090734.1:139070463-139075463 GCF_036898095.1 Palaemon carinicauda
AGAATGAGGTGTTTGCTGCCAACAATGTAAAATGACAAAGGACAGAAACGAGTGTATTTCCTCACCCATGTTTAATCAAAGGAAAAACATTGCAGATATGTATATCTGACGGGAAACATTCTTAGCCCCATTTTCTCTACCTTGAATTTTAGAATTATACGATTTGAATCTCTCTCTCTCTCTCTCAAGGGGTGCCAATGCAAAATCCAGTGTTCCAGTCATGGGTAGGAGCAATTTAAAGCAAGCAAACATCTCTCTCTCTCTCTCTCCCCTCTCTCTCTCTCTCTCTCTCTCTCTCTCTCTCTCTCTCTTTCTTTAACGGGCTACCAATGGAAGATCCCGTGTTCCAGTCATGGGAAGGAGCAAGTTAAAACAAGCATCTCACTCTCTCTCTCTCTCTCTCTCAAAGGCTGCCAACGCAAGACCCCGTGTTCCAATCATGGGTTGGAGCATGTTAGAGCAAGCATCTCTCTCTCTCTCTCTCTCTCTCTTTCTCTCTCTCTCTTTAACGGGCTGCCAATGGAAGATCCCGTGTTCCAGTCATGGGTAGGAGCAAGTTAAAGCAATCATCTCTCTCTCTCTCTCTCTCTCTCTCTCTCTCTCTCTCTCTCTCAAAGGCTGCCAACGCAAGACCCTGTGTTCCAATCATGGGTTGGAGCATGTTAAAGCAAGCATCTCTCTCTCTCTCTCTCTCTCTCTCTCTCTCTCTCTCTTTAACGGGCTGCCAATGGAAGATCCTGTGTTCCAGTCATGGGTAGGAACAAATTAAAGCAAGCATCTCTCTCTCTCCCTCTCTCAAAGGCTGCCAACGCAAGACCCCGTGTTCCAATCATGGATTGGAGCATGTTAAAGCAAGCATCTCTCTCTCTCTCTCTCTCTCTCTCTCTCTGAAGATACGAAATGTGAGAAAAACTCCCAAACAGATCGTGTCTGTTCCAAGTGTCAGCGTACCGAAACGGCTCCATCGTTTGACACGTGGTTCGAAGCGCCACTGATACGTGCCGAGAGGCAAGAAGAGCTGTTGGCTTGAAACAGCTTCATTAACTGGGGTGCCTAGAATTCTTCCCCATCCCCAGAATTAAAAAAAAACACGAATAAGAAATATATTGGAGAGAGATGGCGATACCAAAAGAAAAAAAAAAAACCTTTCGACTCGTAAGCGCCGGCGGTTCGAAACGGCTTCATTACCGAAGCTGCCTCGAAGCTCCACTGATACGATCTCGTAAATCCAGCGAACCATTACTCTGGTTATCTGTAATTAGCACAGCGTCATTTCGGAAAGGGAAGAGAAGGGGGGAGGGGGGGGGGGGCTAGAGGGAGGGGAAGTGAGGGGAGTGGAGAAGAGTCTCCCCTTCCCTCAACCCTACCTCGTTCCTCCACCAACCCCTTCCTTCAACCATGCATAAAAATCCTAAAAGATCTCCGGTTGATAACGACGGAAACGTGGACTGTACAGAAATAAAATAATTAGAGAAAAATTTAAAAAAGTTGGCATAACGTGGTCAGACGGGTTGTAATTGAGAAACAAATGGAAGAATAATGAAAATGTCGAAAAAGTAATTGTCATGGAAAAAAATGCAAATAGAAAAAATATGGTTTTAATCTCGAAGTCAATCTAGAAATATAACTAAATCTAGGTAGAGTGAAATGAATATAACAAAATAGTTATAATTACCGAACAGAAAATATAAGAACTTCATATACAGCTAAAAGAACTATGTTCTTGTAGCTGTGTATGAAGTTCTTATATTTTCCCTTATGTAAATATAACCATTTTTGTTATATTCATTTCACTCTACTTAAATTTAACCAATAAAAACTTGAATTCTCCGTCGACTTAAAATCGCATACATAAATTCAAGATCCTTTCAATATACTTAAAGGACTTTCCTTTCCTCATTGGGCTATTTTTCCCCATTGGAGCCCTTAGGCTTATAGCATCTTGGAATTGCTTTTCCTACTAGGGTTGTAGCTTAGCTAATAATAATAATAATAATAATAATAATAATAATAATAATAATAATAATAATAATAATAATAATAATAATAATAATAATAAATTCACAGTCGAGCTTTGTCCACGATACGGTAGTGACTAGTGGAAATCTCCGTAGCGGAAAAAAAAAAAAAAAAAAAAATTAAAAAGATAAATAAGATAAAAAATAAAAGTAAAAGCGAATTAATAGTGGAGGAAGAGGACTAGCAACATCCATAAATCATAGATATGAGCACCATAAAGACGAATATAAAAAGGCCACATCGTTTCAAGATATGGAGATAAAGTCTCTCTCTCTCTCTCTCTCTCTCTCTCTCTCTCTCTCTCTCAGCATGTTTTCCGTTATGTATGTAAACGTTTAGGTATATATACGAATGTGTATACAGGCTGTATTTATCTACAATCTATGAGTTAGAACAATGAGGAATATATTATGTATATAGGGTGTATTCATCCAAAATCTGAGTTAGAACTGTTAGAACAATGACGATTATATTATGTATACAGTTTGCATTCATCTACAACCTATGAGTTAGAACAATGAGAATTATAATATGTATATAGGGTGTATTCATCCAAAGTCTATGAGTTAGAACTGTTAGAATAATGACGATTATATTATGTATACAGATTGTATTCATCTACAACCTATGAGTTAGAACAATGAGGATTATATTATGTATATAGGGTGTATTCATCAACAACCTATGAGTTAGAACAATGAAAATTATATTATGTATTCAGGGTGTATTCATCCAAAGTCTATGAGTTAGAACTGTTAGAATAATGACGATTATATTGTATACAGTGTGTATTCTTCTAAAATCTTACTCAAATTATGTACTCATTTCTGACTTACGAATAAAATTGAAAAAGAGGTCTATCAGTCGAGAATATGTAATGATGTATTCATGCAAGAAGCACATTGTGTACAAAATGGTGTTCATCTATGAATGTGTGAAAGATGTACTACAGAATGTGTTTGTTAAATAATGCAACCCACAAATGTAGTTACCCAATATGGGCGGAATAAAAATATTTGGAAAAATGTCTACATTTTCACGCAAATATTGTTAGAAAAAAATCAATATGGGCAGGTAGATGAAGACGAAAACGGAAGATGAGAAATAATAATGTTTATATTTTTTTTACAATAAGAAATCCTAAATTCATGAAACATGAAGTTTATCATTCGGACACCCGTAAAATATCTAATCAAAGCACACCAAAACACTACTGCAGACATTTATATATTCATTTACTTCTGATGCAGCTCGTAAAATGTTTAATTAGTATGGTTTTTCTCAATTAAACTAAAACTGAAATAAGAACACTAGGAATTCGTAGATAGAATTATTCATCCAATTATTATCAACAAAAAACCCCGGAGTGATATTTTCCACTTATATCAGTTCATCAACCGAATATTAATCCAGACATATCTTATATAAAAATAAAACAGAAATAGATGAAATATTTTATCACACATATCAAGATCAATTAAGTCTAGAGAAAACGAGTAAAATGAAAGAAAAACTGGTGTTGCAGAATTGTTAAAGTTTTTATAGTTCATATAGGAAATATTCATTTTAATGTTACTGTTCTTGAAATATTCTATTTTTCCTTATTTCCTTTCCTCACTGGGTTATTTTCCCTCATGGGGCCCCTGGGCTTATAGCATCCTGCTTTTCAAACTAGGGCTGTAGATTAGCAATTAATAATAATAATAATAATAATAATAATAATAATAATACAGAAATCGATAAAATATTTCATGACACATATCAAGATCAATTAAGTCTAGAAAAAACGAGTAAAATAAAAAAACTGAAATTTCCGAATCGTTAAAGTTTTTAGTTTATATAGGAAATATTTATTTTAATGTTATCGTTCTTGAAATATTTTCTTTTTCCTTGATTCCTTTCCTCACTACGCTATTTTCCCTGTTGGGATCACTGGGCTTATAGCATCCTGGTTTTCAATCTATGGAATAATAACAATAATAATAATAATAATAATAATAATAATAATAATAATAATAATGAAGATGATAATATTGATAATAATAATAATGATAAAACTGTAGCTTAGCCAGTAATAATAATAATAATAATAATAATAATAATAATAATAATAATAATAATAATAATAATAATAATAATAAAACAGAAATCGATGAAATGTTTTATCACACATATCAAGATCAATTAAGTCTAGAGAAAACGAGTAAAATAAAAGAAAAACTGGAATTGAAGAATTGTTAAAATTTTATAGTTTTTATAGGAAATATTTATTTTAATGTTGTTACTGATCTCGAAATATATAATTTTTCCTTGTTTCCTTTCCTCACTGGGCATTTTTCACTGTTGGGGCCACTGGGCTTATAGCCACCTGCTTTTCAAACTAGGGATGTAGCTTATCAAGTGATAATAATAATAATAATAATAATAATAATAATAAAAATAATGATAAAACAGAAATCGATGAAATGTTTTATCACATATCAAGATCAATTAAGAGAGAAAACGAGTAAAATAAAAGAAAAACTGGAATTGCCGAAGTAAAACTGGTAATTGGAAACTCCCGATTTAACTTCATCCTGTCACCTGCTTCAAGAAAAAATCAAGGTGGGGGGGGGGGGAAGAGTGTTTTTACACAATTCCAAAACTGCAGGACAATTTCGTAATTGCAATCTGTTTTTATACCTGTTTGGATCTCTCGTGTAGCAATACACACTGATTTCATAAAAATTAAACATATGTAAACGTGGGTGTGGGTGAGTGGGCGTGGAGGAGTGAGTGATTGGGTGGGTTGGAGGGCGTGAAAATAAACGAAGGAAGGGCAGTATATTTTTATTGATTAATTTTCAGAATAAATCTAAACTCTGCGATTATATAGATATACGTGTGTACATACATACGTATATACATAGTTGTGTGCATATATATATATATATATATATATGTGTGCGTGTGTGTGTGTGTGTATGTGTGTGTGCGTGCGC
>NC_090734.1:139077963-139080463 GCF_036898095.1 Palaemon carinicauda
AATAATAATAATAATAATAATAATAACAATTTTTCTTAAGATAAAGTACGTGTCAATAGTGACTTCGAAAACAAACCCAACAAAATAATGAATTTTCTTAGAATAATCACATTTACACGAGCTCTTTATCCTCTACAGGTACTTAATATTATAAGTATTCAACTTCAAAACGTTGAGTTTCGCTACTGTAATCACAAGGAGTTTGTATATTATTATTATTATTATTATTATTATTATTATTATTATTATTATTATTATTATTACTTGCTAAGCTACGACACTAGTTGGAAAAGCAGGATGGAATAAGCCCAGGGACTCCAACAGGGAAAATAGCCCAGTGAGGAAAGAAAACAAGGAAATCAAAATATTCTAAGATGAATAACAACATTGAAATAAATATCTCCTACATAAACTATAAAAACTTTAACAAAACAAAAGGAGGAGAAATAAGATAGAATAGTGTGCACCCTCAAGCAAGGGAATAAGTTCTCTCTCCCGTGTTTCCTGATTCTCAAATCTTTTTGGCTTAAAACTTTATTCCTTCTTTAAGATTTAAATCGCCAATATTCTTCGGGCGTTTTTTTCCGACCATTGGCTTACGCACACACACACACACACAAAAAAAACCACAATCAATTGTTTCGTCTGAATCTTAATTCAAAATCAAGTAATCCAAGAAAAGAAAGAACTAGAAGGGCGTTTAGTAGAGAGCAGGCCTCCGCCGCGGCAGCTTATTTCTCGACCTTGACCTTTGACCTTAACATGTATTAATTGCCGTGGATTTTCATACACTCAAATACAAACCAAGTTTCAAGTCCCTGTGACAACGATGACGAAACTCATGGCTAATTACGTGATCTTGACCGTCACCCTGACCTTCCAAAACTTAATCATTTCCAGCTTGCAACTTTTTACGTAACAGTTAATCCCTGCAAGTTTCACTACTCTACGATTAAAATTGTGGCCAGGAAGCTGTTCACAAACAAAAACGCACACAAACAGTGACGAAAATATAACCTCCTTCCAACTTCGTAGGAGGTGGTAAAAACACAATCCGACGGCTTCACCTCATTCATTAAAAATAGAAATTGTCTACTTATTTTCGAAACCCAGTTTTTCGTTGTGATAAACTTATGGCAATGGCAAAGCTTTGTTATAATAGTCCCGACTTTCTCAGCCAAAATTGCCATTGCACGTTTATTGCTTGAAGAGCAGTTCATTGCTTCAACGTATCCTGTTGGCGAGGGCAATATTTCTTAAAACACATTTCTTTGCTCCTACAAATCTATTATTATCAAGACAAAATTTGCAATCGCCAAAGAATTTCTTATTATCTTACCAACTGTTAATGGTGAAGATATATTTAACAGAAATTTTGTACGCATAAAGAGTCGATACACTTTACCGATATTTTTGTTCGCAAAAAAAAAAAAAAAAAAAAAAAAAAAAAAAAAAAAAATTGATACATTTTTATAGATATTTTTGTAATCATAAAAGTAAGAGTTGATAGATATTACACATATTCTGTATGGTTAAAAAGAGGGTTGGAGTAGCAGTTAGATCGATTACATTTCAGGCAAATGTATCATTCTAGGTACCAAATTAACTAATATCTACCTTACTTAACCTACCTAGGTGCAATTCTTAAAAATATGTGTTTTATAAGCTTAGAGCACTCTGCCTAATCTATACATCAAATAATTTTTCCATATTATTTCTGGTACTAAACGAAGAAATCTCTCTCTCTCTCTCTCTCTCTCTCTCTCTCTCTCTCTTTCTCTATGGTAACAATGTATTTTGTTAATTTTGTCAAGCCAATTCAGTGACACTCAACAATCGCAACCCCAAATTCGACTCTGAGCTAATGCAAGCACTCTGCCTAATCTATTACATCAAATAATTTTTCCATAATATTATTTCTGGTACTGAACGAAGAAATCTCTCTCTCTCTCTCTCTCTCTCTCTCTCTCTCTCTCTCTCTCTCTCTCTCTCTCTCTCTCTCTCCCTATGGTAACAATGTATTTTGTTAATTTTGTCAAGCCAATTCAGTGACACTCAACAATCTCAACCACACATTCGACTATGAACAAACGCACCTGAACTTTGAATCCATATTTTGAAATAACACACATAGGGTTAACCGGAGATCAAATAAAGTTATACTGTTTGTGCTTGGGTGTTTGCAACAATGCCGTTGTTCAACTTCTTCCAACACAGAATAACATTCATACCCTAATGATGACATTCGCATTGTTAAAGAATCTGTAAGGTTCCTCGAAATCATCAAAGTAATCTATAAAGTGATGAAGAGAGAGAGAGAGAGAGAGAGAGAGAGAGAGAGAGAGCGAGAGAGAGAGAGAGAGAGAGAGAGAGAGAGAGAAATTCGAAAGGAAATTTATATTAGAGTAGCTTAAATTCAAAGGAAATAGGGGCAATGTGTACTTAGATATTAGTTAGGGCCAATTATAATGGCTAAAAATACCCTCAACATAAGCATGAT
>NC_090734.1:139092076-139119576 GCF_036898095.1 Palaemon carinicauda
CTGAAAGTGACGGTTTTGATAAGATGGATGTATATATATATATATATATATATATATAAAATAAAAATAAAACAGGTACATATATTTCTTCACCATGCTTTTTTTTAAAACTGTAAAAATATACCTACTCGATAAAAATTTTACATCCTAATTTCATAATAGAATACAAATCAATGCTTACTGTTGTATAAAAATTACGAGAAAGTAAACAACGAAGAATATGAAAGTGGTTTCAAAATAATGATAGAACCAAAAGGAAAAAAAAATCTATACCAGAAAACAGCGAAGGTCTGAGATTAGTTATCTACAATCTAACGACTAATGTACGCAACCCGTCAAAAATTACGGCTAAAATATTTAGACATGCACACACACGCAACCCCCTCTCACCAGGGCATGAGTACTTCCTCTCCCCCTACCCGGGGGACGAGGAGAGCTGAGCGTGACAGTATATATATATATATATATATATATACATATATATAAATATATACATATATACATATATATAAATATATACATATATACTTATATATAAATATATATGTATATACTTACAAATATATATAATATATATATATATATATATATACACATATATACTTATACATAAATATATATGTATATACTTACAAATATATATAAATATATATATATATATATATATATATTAAGTAAGAACTTGCCTTTGATTACATAGGGCAGACAGGGGATATGATACAGAGTAAATAAATAAAAAAAAAAATAAAAAAAACCAACACACACACTACTACAAAGCTGAGTAAAAAAAAAAGCCATCGACGTGAAATTACACATTCGGTAATTACGAATTCGAAAACGATGCTCATTTGGAAGATTTTCATCATTACAAAATGGTCATTTTCAGACCCCATTATTACAGTCACGTCATCTCATGAAGCTTTCAAAATTGCAACACTAATAACGGCAACATTTCATTTGTTGGGCAAACGACCTCGAACTGTTGCAGATTTTCGTAATCTATTCAAGAGATAACAGACATGAACCAAAGGATGGCCGGCATGATAGTGTGTGCTAACATGAGGTAAAAAAAAGTATTTAACGACAAAATTTATGACAAGGAAATCTACCTCATGCTAAAATGTATTTAACAACAAATTTCATAAAATGAAATTTACCTCATGCTTAAATATATTTAACAATAAATTTATGAAAAGCTAATCTACCTCAAGTTAAAATGTATTTAACGACAAAATTTATGACAAGGAAATTTACCTCATGCTAAAATGTAATTGAACAACAAATTTTATGAAATGAAATTTACCTCATGCTTAAAAATATTTAACAACAAATTTATGAAAAGCTAATGTACCTCATGCTAAAATGTATTTAACAACAAAATTTATGAAAGGCAATCAACCTCATGCTAAAATGTATTTAACAACAATATTTATGAAAATAAATCTATCTCATGAAAGTATTTAACGACCAAATTTATGAAAAGGAAATTTACCTCATATTAAAATGTATTTAATAACAATATTTATGAAGGGGAAATTTATCTCATGAAAGTATCTAACGACCAAATTTATGAAAAGGAAATTTACCTCATGTTAAAATGTATTTAACAAAAAATTTGACCGGAAATTTACCTCATGTAAAAAAGTATTTAACAAAAATTTTTATAAAAGCTAATTTACCTCATGCTAAAATGTATTTAACAACCAAATTTATGAAACGAGCTTTACCTCATCATAAAAATTATCTAACAAAAGAATAATCATAAAAATGAAATTTACATCATGCTAAATTGTATTTAAAAATTTATGAAAAGTAAATTTACCTCAAGCTATAAAGCATCTGACAAAAAATTTATCAAAGGGAAATTTACCTCATGCAGAAATGTATTCAATAGAATTCACCAAAGAAAACTTACCTCCTGCTAAAAAGTATTTAAGAAAAAAGTTTGTTAAAAGGAAATTTACTTCGTCCTAAAATATATCTAACAACCAAATTTATGAAAGAAAATTTACCTCACGCAAAAATTTATTTAATAACAAAATTTATGAAAGAAAATTTACCTCACGCTAAAATGTATTTAATAACAAAACTTATGAAAGAAAATTTACCTCACGCTAAAATATATTTAACAACCAAATCTATGAAAGAAAATTTACCTCACGCTAAAATGTATTTAATAACAAAACTTATGAAAGAAAATTTACCTCACGCTAAAGTGTATTTAATAATAAAATTTATGAAAAGAAAATTTAACAAAGTTTTAAAGTTTAGAAAATTAATATATAAATTCAAAGATTAACAATAAAGAAAAATGAAATCTAAATAAGAATATGAAGTTTAACAATGAAAATAAGACTTGACTTAAATACAATAAATAATAAGAAAAACATAAACACTGAAGTAATGACGGAAAATTAAGTCTGCGAAAAGTCTACACCAAACTAAGCTTTTTCAATTTACCGAAGTAACATTTAGAAAAACTTCTCATTCAAATAACCTAAAATTAACAATGGCGTGAGACTAACTTAATCACCGAACATTTGTAAATGAATGACAATTATGCATGCTAATTAATTATCCAATATAAACGTAAATTCTTCAGTTAATGTTTTCAGTAGTCTATATACTATATACTAATGCTCCGTCGAGCATTGCTAGGTAGTAGGTTGACCAAGACACAAGCCACCAGTTGAGATACTACCACTAGAGACTTATTGGGCCCTTAGACAGGCCTGACAGTACTACACTGGATCCCTCACTCTGGTTACGGCTTATTTTTCCCTTACCTACACATACACCGAAGAGTATGGCCTATACTTTCCACATTCTCCTCTGTCCTCATACACCTGATAACAATGAGATTACCAAACAATTCTTCTTCGCTCAAAGGGTTAACTACAGCAATATAACTGTTCAGTGGCTACTTTCCATTTGGTAAGGGTAGCAGAGACTCTTTTGCTATGGTAAGCAGCTCTTCTAGGAGAAGGACACTCCAAAATCAAACCATTGTTCACTAACCTTAGGTAGTGCCATAACCTCTGTACCATGGTCTTCCACTAGCTTGGAGCAGGGTTCTCTTGCTTGAGGGTACTGTACCAACCGTATGTCACACGATCGTACATAAATTATTTTGTACATATTATGCTTGTATCTGCGCTCTTCCCTCGCACTAAAAAGAACCTGAATATACATGTCTGCGTATCGCCTCTGTAACATTGTCTGTCTTGTGAACATGAAAATGCCTGTTGCCTTGAGGTTGTGTATATAAAGGAGAGTGTTCTTTAATAAAGTTACTCAGTTGATTGCTTCCTTGCTCTTGGCCCGTCACATTGGTCGGGCCGAGAGCAAGGTTGTGACTCAAAGGCAGGAAGCAATCAACTGAGTAACTTTATTAAAGAACACTCTCCTTTATATACACAACCTCAAGGCAACAGGCATTTTCATGTTCACAAGACAGACAATGTTACAGAGGCGATACGCAGACATGATTATTCAGGTTCTTTTTAGTGCAAGGGAAGAGCGCAGATACAAGCATAATATATACAAAATAATTTATGTACGATCGTGTGACACACGGTTGGTACAGTACACTCAGGCACACTGAAGTATCTTATGTTTCTTCCCTTGATTTTAAAGTTTATATATGAAAGATCTATTTAAATTTTGTTACTGTTCTTAAAATATTTTATTTTAATTGTTCATTACTTCTCTTGCAGTCCACTAGTCCCTTTACTCCAAACTAAACCATCCATTGAATTGCACGCTATTCTTTTGCCTTATCCCCTTCTTTCAGGGTTGAACTGGGTTACCCAACCAATCAAACTCTTCACAATATTGCAATCTACATCATAAATATTATCAGGATGGTGTCGCCTAACTTTTTTAGGGTTACTCTTACCAATTATCTTTTTGTTTTTTAGGGCTGGGTTTGCTTTTCATAATAATTCTACCTACGTAAAAAATACTTTTATTATTATTTCTTTTTCTTTTTCAAATCCCACCTAGGAATCTGTTGTTGTTTTTTAGAACTGCCTTTGCCTTTCCTAATAATTCAATCAACGTGAAAATATCGAAAAAATACTATTTTTTTTTTATTATTTCTTTATTTGTCAAATCTCAGTTAGGATCCAGAAGTCTGAAACACCTCATCCGTTAAATGGTAGGTGAGGAGAGAGAGAGAGAGAGAGAGAGAGAGAGAGAGAGAGAGAGAGAGAGAGAGAGAGAGAGAGAGAGAGAGAGAGAGAGAAAGAGAGAGAGAGACTCAGCTAAAAAATGGCACAACCACACAAATTATTTCTGTAATTCCTGGTACAGAAGCTGGATGGGTAGAGAAACCAGACGCCATGTATTTGATGGACACAGTCACATTATTTTAATTGTTTAAAATGATATTACTCATTCATTAACCCTTTTAAGCTCCCCTGTGGTGTCCTGGCGGTAGCGTCCTTGCCTGGTGATTGCCAGACTGGGGTTCTCTAAACTCATTAGTTCCTTTGGTCGCTCCAACCTCACCATCCTTGTGAGCTAATGATGGGGGGTTTGGGGAGCCTATAGATCTATCTGCTGAGTAATCAGCAGCCATTGCCTGCCCCTCCTTGATGTTAGCTTGGGTGGAGAGGGGGCTTGGGCGCTGATCATATGTAATATGGTCAGTCTCTACGGCATTGTCCTGCTTGATAGGACAATGTCACTGTCCCTTGCCTCTGCCATTCATGAGCGGCCTTTAAACCTTTAAACCCTATGCGTCCTAACCCCTCTAATTTCATTCGCCCCCTAGAACCCCCATTTTCTTATCCCAGGAAGTTTAAATATAAAAAAATCGAGAAGAACAGCAGATGTCTGACCGAAAATGAGCGAGAGCAGAGACACAAGGTTTACATACACAATGTATAAACATTCGAGTGACAGCTAAATGTCGGCTAATAATACGCCGCCATTCCTCACGTTATTCCTCTAATGAGACTCGTTAGGGGTTGAAATGACGTTGATTTACGTCAGGTTTTAAGATTCATGTCTGGCGTTATTTACCTTCCGGATCACAAAAGTTGTCACAAGAAAAGGATTTTTTTTTTTTTTTTTTTTTTTGAGTCTCGGTTCTGTCCCTCCTTCGGTGCTGTCACGAGGAAATAATTGCCCTTGCAGTCTCATTCATTCTTTCGAGAAAAGGAAAATTCTCTTATTCTCATTTTGTCATTTCTACTTCCGAAGAATTCTCGTTCTTATTTCAATATCTTTTTTCTTCGCCTTTTCAGTTAAATTCATTCTTCCGAAAAAGGAAATTTTATGTATTAATATTTTCCTTAATTCTCAAAAAAAAAAAAAAAAAAAAAAAAAAAAAAAAAAAAAAAAAAAAAAAAAGTAATGGACCCCTACCTTTCTTGGTGACTCCTATCCCTTATTGACTACCTTTCTTAGTATAGTTATTTATCTATATAATTATTTATTCATTTATTTGTTTATAAAGTTATTTATTTTTATAGTTATTTATTTAATCATTTGTTTATATAGTTATCTAATTTTATAGTTATTTATTTATTTATCTAAATATTTGTTTAAATATTTATTTATTTATCTAAATATTTGTTTAAATAGTTATTTATTTTTATAGTTATTTATTTCTTTTGAGGACAAAAGAAACAGGAGCTTTGATATCCTATTTTTATTTTTAGAGACGCAAAGAACATATCTACAGCTATACATGAATTAAGATTTATCGCTCGTAAACGATATGACAATTTGTATCCTAATTATGTCATTATGAAACAACTTTAATTAGTGTTACTATATATTCGAATGGAAATATTACTTCAAATGTTGTACGAAACATTACTTCAAATTGCTAAAGACCGAAGGAGAGCCACACACACAAGCAAAAAAAAAAAAAAAAAAAAAAAAAAAAAAAAAAAAAAAAAAAAAAAAAAAAAAAAAAAAAAAAAACAAGAATGATTTTCGCATATTCTTGACGGATAAAGAAGACGTAAATAATGTTTTAAACAATGATATCACCTTGATGAGGATGAAGAAAATACCTGCAGATATCAATTCAAATAATGCATGTCCTAAAATAGGCTATATATGATTCCACTTAGATTTGTTGTGTATGAAATTAAAAATAGTTGAAGCACCCCTCATCTCACAAAAATCACAATATTGTAAATATACAGTTTATTTACTACAACTCTATGAATTTTGCATTAAGAAAATGCTGCATAATTCTTAAAACTCAGTTAAATGAATCGCAGTCCCTGGTATTTCAATAATTATTTAACAAAAAGTGTTGCACAATACACATAAAACATTAAATGCAATGACGTCCATTTGCTCAAAAAAAAAAAAAAAAAAAAAAAACTTTAACAATTAGAGGAAGTACTTTTTTATCCATTCAATTACGGTCAAAGTTAGTGAAAAGTATCGCAAATCCTCATTACACCAAAATCAGAGTTTCTTGAAAAAAAAAAAAATTGAGAAATTATACCCAAATCTCCTTTCTACCAAAAACCCTTAACTCCTGCTTAAACAAACAAGATGGTATAACAGCAACTGAAAATACAACGGGAATGTTTGAAGTCTAAAAATCCTCAAAATTATCTTCTAGTTACTTCTCAGTAAAAATGACTTCAAACTCATTTGCATTATCCCATTAAAATTAAGCAGACGAGATCATTACCACAGCACACCAGAAACCGTAACAGCATAAGACGAGAGAAGGAACAATAAATACAGACAACTTTATATACATTGTCATGGAAACCTGTCCAAACAATCCGGTAATTGTTAAATTCAATCTCACCAACAAGAGGCTCAAAATGAATAATAATAATAATAATAATAATAATAATAATAATAATAATAATTATTATTATTATTGTTATTATTGCTTTCTAAGCTACAACCCTAGTTGGAAAAGCAAGATGCTATAAGACCAAGGGCTCCAACAGGGGAAATAGCCAAGTAATGAAAGGGAATAAGGAAATAAATAAGCTACAAAATACGTAACAAACAATCAAAATATTTTAAGAACAGTAACAACATTAAAGTAGATTTTTCATATATAAACTATAAAACTTAAAAACAAGAGGAAGAGAAATAAAGATAGAACAGCTTGCCTGGATGTACCCTCAAGTAAGAAAACTCTAATCCAAGACAGTGGAAGGCCATGGTACAGAGGTTATGGTACTACCCAAGACTAAAGAACAATGGTTTGATTTTGGAATGTCCTTTTCCTAGAAGAGCTGATTACCATAGTCAAAGAATCTCTTTTCTTACAGTTAATGGTGCGTGCAAAACTTAGTCACCTATGGGTGTTACAGACCCTCTTCCACAGCAAAGAATTTAAAATACCATATAATAGGCTTTTGGAAGATCTATAGAGAACGGTAGTTGTCACAGACAACCTCGCTTTAAATTGAACAACATCGTTGGAGGACAGGGTGAGATGGAACAGCTAAGCTGGCAGGGGCTGTTATTCATGGAATGTTCCGTAAGATATATGGGTGTGAAACTGCTGAGGGGCTTGGTTCACAAGGAGCATATTGATTTTCACTTCCTTCAACGCCAAGAAAAATCGAAAATTAATAATTATTAACATCATCGTCATGATCATCTCCTCCCACGCTTATTGACACAAAGGGCTTCGGTTAGATTTCCCTAGTCGTCTCTATCTTGAGCTTTGAATTCAATACTTCTCCATTCATCATCTCCTACTTCGCACTTCATATTCCTCAGCCATGTAGGCTTGGGTCTTCCCACTTTTCTAGTGCCTTGTGGAGCCCAGCCGAACGTTTGGTGAACTAATCTTTCTTGGGAAGTGCAAAGGCCATGCCCAAACCATCTTCATCTACCCTTCACCATGATCTCATCCACATACAGCACTCGAGTAATCTCTCTTATAGTTTTATTTTCTAATCCTGTCCGGCCATTTAACTCCCAATATTCTTCTGAGGGCTTTGTTCTCGAGTCTACTAAATAATAGAAAATCAACCCTGCGCAAAAAAAAAAAAAAAAAAAAAAAAAAGCAGCAATATCAACAGCCTAATTAACTTGAAGAAGAAGAAATGTAAGACATAATGTATAATCAATACAGAAATAATATCCTTATTTGCCTTCTTGCAATTGCAATGTTTACTAAAGTTACAATTGATCATATTTGATAACATCAAGACGAAAGAGACCGCTTTGAGAACTCGTACTCCTTGATAAAAGATTTGATTCATAGAATATTATAAAGACAAATAATGTTTACATATGCATAAATATATTAAAGCACTATCAGACATTCGTTTGTTTATTCTTTTCACATAAGACCCTTATTCAAATGTTCATCTCTTCCTTCACATTTATATTTTTTTTCATACAACCATTCTACTATGAAGATAATTTATCATGTGAGTAATGGATTTTTTTTACCGGATCTAAATGATCTTTTATTCTAAATATTTAATAATAATAATAATAATAATAATAATAATAATAATAATAATAATAATAATAATAATTGCTGCTTCACTGGCATTAATGATTAACGTCACAGAGGCAGCAATTACTTTTAATAAAACTTTATTCAAAAGAGGGTATACTCCCAAAATATAATAATAATAATAATAATAATAATAATAATGATAATAATAATAATAATAATAATAATAATAATAATAATAATAAAAATAATAATTGCTGCCTTAATGGCATTAATGATTAACGTCACAGAGGCAGCAATTACTTTTAATAAAACTTATTCAAAAGAGGGTATACTCCCAAAATATAATAATAATAATAATAATAATAATAATAATAATAATAATAATAATAATAATAATAATAATAATAATAATAATAATAATACAAGGAAGAAAAGCTGATGGATTTTTTGTTTTCTGCACAAGGTTTCATCCTCAATTTGGCAAGAAAGTATGCAAGTGTCAGTCACCTTTGTTTTTCTCCTTGCGAAAAAATGTAAATAAAAACAACGAATCTGATGCAGTTAGGACAATCAACATGTAATGTTTAAATAGGGATTTCTTCGCATATAACGAATATTATGCAAGCTGGATTAGTGTTTTTTATTAAATAACGAATATTATGCAAGCTGGATTAGTGTTTCTTATCAAATAACGAATATTATGCAAGCTGGATTAGTGTTTCTTATCAAATAACGAATATTATGCAAGCTGGATTAGTGTTTCTTATCAAATAACAAATATTATGCAAGCTGGATTAGTGTTTCTTCACATATAACGAATATTATGCAAGCTGGATTAGTGTTTCTTCACAAATAACGAGTATCATGCAAGCTGAATACACCATTTGTTCCCATACGTAAATGGAAACTAAATGTGTAAAGATAACTTTCAAGATACTTCCATTGATATATTTGTTTTGGAAGAAGTTTCGTCTAGAGCCGTAACTTCAATCAGTTGAGTAATTATGACTTATGTATATGCTGGGTTCACCCCCCCCCCCTCTCTCTCTCTCTCTCTCTCTCTCTCTCTCCTCTCTCTCTCTCTCTCTCTCTCACTGTTGGCCGTCTCGAAACTCCAAAATGGCCCAGTACGCCATATGCGGAGTTGAACTTGTAAAAATTAATACAACATTTACATACGTATTTCTTTAATGGCACACAGCATGGTTAAGAACAAGAAAATGAGTCCTAAATGGTGAACAGACTATTAACATTCAAATTTAATAGGACACTTCCCATAGTTCTTGACCACTAATTATAGACAAGGCATATTTTATTTGCATCTTTAGACCAACAGGATCCCCGCCCAGTTACCGAGAAGCGACCCTTGATGCGCTTGTCCTAATCCGTGCATTGGAAGCACATGACTTCGGCTTCAGAAATTCCTTTATCTGGAATTAATTTTCTTATCATAATTAGTATCTGTTTAATCATATTTTCATAGTCTCTGATTAATGAATAACTAAAATAACATTAATATTAATTAAATCACGAGAATTAAAGCTGATCGCAAACACCTGTCGCTAGGTTCAGGACAACGTTTGGCGGGAAAACGAGCCTCGGAGCGGAGCCGTTCTCGAGAGGAGAGAATTGTTCGAAACCTCTCCGGAGTGTGTTTATCTCGTTATCGGGTTCATATTTATGCGACACGGGGATTATTACCCACCAGACATATTATCACTAATGCTATCGTTAATGAAAATGATAGCGGTTTATTACTACACTCCCCGATGCTAGGCGCAGATTTAGACATTAGGTATATTAGGCGGGTACAGAGATGGGGTGGGGAAAGAGCGGAAAGAGGCGGGAATCCGAACACGATAGATGACTGACACTAAAAAAAGATTATCATCATCATTCATTTTCTCATTGTTTATCTTCGGCTTTTAGACAAAATCTACATGGCGTCGCTGTTTATCCAACAATATTTTTTTTTTTATTCTTTCTTTTTACTGCAAACATTGTCTAAGTTAAAAAAAAAACTCCTTTGAAAAGGGGGCTCAGTTTGTCTCTGGGAAGAAGTAGCAACACAAATTTTCATTGCAAAAGGGGTTCCTTTGAAACCTTCTCAGGTAACTGGTAAATTTGAAAACATCCCTTAAGAAAAAGTAGGTTTGAAACATTCCGTGAAGGACCCATTATTACATAATGGGTCGAAGGGGTTATGTTTACGGAGATATGGTTCCTTTGTTAATAGGAAGGTAGCATCCTATCAGGATAGACCAAGAACAATATTCACCACTGGCACCACAACTCTCACTTGTTTGTTCCAAGTATCAAACCCTGGCACACCATATTGACTGATGGGCTAAACCAAGAAAAGTGATCCCAATACCTTGTGGGTTAGCATATTGAGACCAAGGCTGCAGGTCCTTCCCTAAGGATGAAGCCTGCACTGCAGATAGAGTTAGGATACTTAATTTGTGACTTTGGTTGTCCCCTACAGCTAGGCCGCCTGTTAACTTGAAAAGCTTTCTCCTTACCATCTGACATTAAGTGCCTAGGTCAAATTTGTGATTTTAGGCCCATGCTTTTGGCTTCGTCACATTGTCCATATGCCTGAAGCACTGCTCTCAAAGAAATCTTATACCAACAACTAAAAATCGGCCACCGAAGATCTGGAGGCCCTAGAGGAGATGCAAAGACCAAGCCAAGTCCATCTTCAAAAAATTCAAAATTCCACCATCTAACCTCGAAACTCTTTCTAGCAACTGTAAGGTTTGGGGATCCTGGAAACTCTTGCCAGCAACTGTAAGGTTTGGGGATCCTGGAAACTCTTGCTAGCAACTGTATGGTTTGAGGATCCTGGAAACTCTTGCTAGCAACTGTATGGTTTGGGGATCCTGGAAACTCTTGCCAGTAACTGTATGGTTTGGGGATCCTGGAAACTCTTGCCAGCAACTGTAAGGTTTGTGGATCCTGGAAACTCTTGCTAGCAACTGTATGGTTTGGGGATCCTGGAAACTCTTGCCAGTAACTGTATGGTTTGGGGATCCTGGAAACTCTTGCCAGCAACTGTATGGTTTGTGGATCCGGGAAACTCTTGCTAGCAACAGTATGGTTTGGGGATCCGGGAAACTCTTGCTAGCAACTGTATGGTTTAGCGAATGAGTGTTAACAATGGGGCCATTACCCTGGTGTAAGATCGCACATCACATCTCTACTTAAAAATAAAGCAGCATTGTCAGAAATGTGGCAAGGTATGCAAGTCTGGAATTGGCCTGGTGACCCATAGCAAAGCACACAGACGGTGGGAGTAGTGGCACCACATCTGAAAATTATTCATCTTACATTTAAGATCTAGGAACTTCAAATGTCATCATTGGTAACCATAGACTGGTATTAGATTAATAAGTAAACGTAGACACACCTTTCGGAGAAACCGAAGAGTAAATGTTCACAATATAATGCAATTACAACGCTTACTGACATTCATTCCTCCCGTTCACTATAAAATGAATAGTTAGCAATTGTTTAAATCTGGTGGAACATAATAGAATCCGCCACTTTGTTAATAAAATGATTAAGTATTGGTGATTGAGTTGCCTCGTTCTTTTCTTCCCGATAAAATTAGACCTTACTGTATGAAAAGCACCTGTCTCTCCCGTACCCTTATAAAAGAATAATCAGCGAAATCAAGCGATTGCTTTGCTTTCCATCTACCAACAGCTTTTAAACAATAGAGTGCAGTATTTGAATCAATGTTGTTTGGCCTAAAAATAAAACAATAAACAATTCTGGTCGTTACAAGGCGTTGAATTAAAGTAGAGCAATTAATTTACAGTATGTGTTGCAGAATTCCTGGACAATAAAGAGGTATTAAGAGCTTTTATGACATTTTGCATTTGCTCTTACGTTTCCCAGAGTTGTATACTACAGTCCATTTCTTTTATCGAGGCAGATTTGCACCGACTTGCAGCGGTGCCCTTTTAGTTCGGAAAAGTTTCCTGATCGCTGATTGGTTGGACGAGATAATTCTAACCAATCAGCGATCAGGAAACTTTTCCGAGCTAAAAGGGCACCGCTGCGAGTCGGTGCAAATCTGCATCGCTAAAAGAAATAGACTATAGGCCTGTTATTCTCATTAACAAATGGAATTAGTACAAATTTCTAGAATGACTTGCTTTAGGGGCATGGATCTGTGACAAAACAATTCAATTATCACGTGATTAACTGTTGTCGGTAACATCACGATACCACTTCGGTAGAATGTCATCTTAACACCAATCACCCAGAAATAAGGTAAACAGGCCTATACAAGGGGAAACTTATAAAGATAAGATATTAATGTAATAAAAAAAACTTTTGAGTATTATCCTGTTTATGGATAAGCCCGTCAGGGCATGTCAAGTAAAGCACTGTATACTGTTTTCCCCCAGGTTCCACATGGGTGCTAAATAGTCTTCCAAACTCAAGTGCCAGGCCTTACATCCCAAATTCATAAATCCAATCCAATTATGTTGCGAGGATTTATCAATTGTTGTTCTTTCAGGGATTCCTTAGTGGCCTAATCCAATTGTAACAATCTCTATGTTCAAACATCGAAGGATTTAAGGAATATTTTCCTTAAGTGTTTCTTTGATGGTGAACTTTTTAAATCTAAAATCAAGGATAATTATCTTTAATTTTCATTATAATTACATAAAACTGTCTAAATACAGTAGGTTAGCGTAACTATAGTCCATTTCTTTTATCGAGGCAGATTTGCACCGACTCGCAGCGGTGCCCTTTTAGCTCGGAAAATTTTCCTGATCGGTGATTGGTTAGAATCATCTCATCCAACCAATCAACGATCAGGAAACTTTTTCGAGCTAAAAGGGCACCGCTGCGAGTCGGTGGAAATCTGCATCGCTAAAAGAAATTGACTGTAGTCCACTGCAGGACAAAGGCCTCAGACATGTCCTTCCACTAGCGTCTGTTTATGATCTTCTATGGCAATCTATGCCATCAAATTCTTTTAGCTCGTCAATCCATCGTCTTCTCTTCCCTCCCCTACTCCATATGCAATATCTAGGGACCCATTCTGTCATTCTTTATGACCATCTATGATTCTATTATCAGTCATTCTCATTATATGTCCTGCCCAAGTCCATTTGTTTTTCTTACATCTTGTTAGAATATCCTCTACTTTAGTTTGATTTCGTGTCCACGTTGCTCATTTTCTGTCTCTTATCATTACTATCATCTTTCCATAGCTCTTTGAGTTGTAACTAGTTTACGTTTAAAGCTTTTTGTAAGGCTCAAAGTTTCTGATACATAATACTGGTAGGGCCATTGGTAAGCCACGGCCAGTTTGGTGAGAAAGTCCTCACTCAGGAGGTGTGTCTCAATGCAGGAATGTCTATTTTGTAATTCTGTAGTTTCCTCAGCAGTCTGAACTTGAGACGTCTTTACGCTCTAGGTGTATATGATTAGTTTATGATTAATTTTTAGTGATTGCAAGTGTCTGCGGCTACACATCTAGATCAAAATTAGACCAAGCAATATTCAGGACACCTTTTCTAGGCCATTCTCTTTAGAATAGTAATCTGTGCAGTTCTTTAAAAGGACAGCTCAAGTCACAAATGGTAAGGATACAAGAGGGCTGGAGTGCAGAAAATATGATTATTAACGTGAATAATGGTAATTACTAGTAGCATAACTCATTATTAAGATCGTATTATTATTATTATTATTATTACTATCCAAGCTACAACCCTAGTTGGAAAAGCAAGATGCTATAAGCCCAGGGGCTCCAACAGGGAAAAATAGCCCAGTGAGGAAAGGAAATAAGGAAATAAATAAATGAAGAGAACAAATTAACAATAAATCATTCTAAAAACAGTAACAACGTCAAAACAGACATGTCATATATAAACTATTAACAGCATCAAAAACAAATATGTCATAAATAAACTATAAAAAGACTCATGTCCGCCTGGTCAACAAAAAAGCATTTGCTCCAACTTTGAACTTTTGAAGTTCTACTGATTCAACCACCCGAGTAGGAAGATCATTCCACAACTTGGTAACAGCTGGAATAAAACTTCTAGAGTACTGCGTAGTATTGAGTCTCGTGATGGAGAAGGCCTGGCTATTAGAATTAACTGCCTGCCTAGTATTACGAACAGGATAGAATTGTCCAGGGAGATCTGAATGTAAAGGATGGTCAGAGTTATGAAAAATCTTATGCAACATGCATAATGAACTAATTGAACGACGGTGCCAGAGATTAATATCTAGATCAGGAATAAGAAATTTAATAGACCGTAAGTTTCTGTCCAACAAATTAAGATGAGAATCAGCAGCTGAAGACCAAACAGGAGAACAATACTCAAAACAAGGTAGAATGAAAGAATTAAAACACTTCTTCAGAATAGATTGATCACCGAAAATCTTGAAAGACTTTCTCAATAAGCCTATTTTTTGTGCAATTGAAGAAGACAGAGACCTTATATGTTTCTCAAAAGTAAATTTACTGTCGAGAATCACACCTAAAATTTTGAAAGAGTCATACATATTTAAAGAAACATTATCAATACTGAGATCCGGATGTTGAGGAGCCACCGTCCTTGACCTACTTACAATCATACTTTGAGTTTTGTTAGGATTCAACTTCATACCCCATAATTTGCACCATGCACTAATTCTAGCTAAATCTCTATTAAGGGATTCACCAACCCTAGATCTACATTCAGGGGATGGAATTGACGCAAAGAGAGTAGCATCATCTGCATATGCAACAAGCTTGTTTTCTAGGCCAAACCACATGTCATGTGTATATAGTATGAAAAGTAATGGGCCAAGAACACTACCCTGTGGAACACCGGATATCACATTCCTATAATCACTATGGTGCCCATCAACAACAACTCTTTGAGATCTATTACTTAAAAAATCAATAATAATGCTAAGAAACAACCCACTCACTCCCAACTGTTTCAGTTTGAAAACAAGGGCCTCATGATTAACACGGTCAAAGGCAGCACTAAAATCAAGGCCAATCATACGAACTTCCCGACCACAATCAAGGGATTTCTGTACAGCATTGGAGATTGTAAGAAGGGCATCACATGCTCCAAGGCCTTTACGAAAACCAAATTGCAAACTAGGGAGTAGATGATTACCTTCAGCAAACCTATTAAGACGTTTTGCCAGAAGACGTTCAAAAACTTTAGATAATATGGGAGTTATGGAAATTGGGCGGTAATCAGTGGGACTTGAGCTACCACAAACACATTTACATAAAGGAGTAACATTACCAATTCTCCAACTAGTGCTAAAAGCTCCTCTTCTTGCTAACTTGCGCAAAATAACAGATAACTTTGGAGCTAAGAAATCTGCTGTCTTTATAAAAAACAAAGGAAAAATACCATTTGGGTCTACACCTCCATAAGCATCAAGGTCCATCAACAGAGCTTTAATCTCACGAGATCGAAAAACTAAACTAGTTAGTTTAGCCTCAGGAAAACAGGAATGAGGAAGTTCAAGTTTTTCATTACTCTGTTTACTGTCAAAAACATCAGCCAAAAGGGTTGCCTTTTCCTTTGGACAGTGAGTGACTGAGCCATCTGGTTTAAGTAAAGGGGGAACTGTTGCATCTACACCAAAGAGTGCAGATTTAAGGGTAGACCACCATTTATGTTCCTGAGTTGTACCAGAAAGTGTTTCTTTTATGGTTAAATTGTACTCCTTTTCAGTTGAGGCATAAACTCTCTGAGCAAAAGCTCGAAGCTGAGTATAGTTGTTCCAGGTCAAATCTGATCTGTTCCCCTTCCAAAGATGATAGGCCTCCTGTTTCTCCAAATAAGCACGTCTACAATCATCATTGAACCACGGTTTGTCCTTCACTCGGTACCTTAGCACACGAGAAGGGATACGCCTATCAATTATGTTGACTAGATTCTCATTCAAAGGGACAACAGGATCTACACTATTATATAATTGTGACCAATTCAGGCACAAAAGATCATGTAAAATCCCATTCCAGTCTGCTTGGGATTTCATATAAATTTTACAAGAATATGATATATCAGGGACAGGCTGCTCAGTCTTCACTAATAATGAAATCAAGGCATGATCAGATGTCCCGACTGGAGAACCAACCTTACTAGTTATAACGCCAGGGGAGTCAGTGTATACGAGGTCCAAGCAATTACCAGACCTGTGAGTAGCTTCATTTATGATTTGCTCACAGCCTGATTCAGAGGCAAAGTCTAAAGCTCTTAAGCCATGGCGATCGGTAGGAGAGATAGAACTTAACCACTCCCTATGGTGAGCATTAAAATCACCAACAAAGACAAAAGAAGCCTTTCTATCATCTTCTTGTATCTTAGCCATAATGGTAAGAAGACAATCGAAGATAGAATCATCTATGTCTGGATTCCGGTAGATCGAACACAAATAAAAGTTGTTATGCCTGCCACAAACTTTTATTACCTGAATCTCATGACATCCACATTGATAGCAGGACTTATGAGAAGCAGGGTACTCGGTCCTAATATACACCGCCATTCCCCTGGCCCTGGGGATGGCATCAAGTTTCAACATTATTGGCTTCTTAAAACCAGTTATAAGGAGCTCAGATGAGTGCCTCATATTAGAAACCAAAGTTTCTGAGCACAAAAGAATATCATACTGTCTGGACGCAACTGTAAGGTCTTGGATATTTGCATGAAGACCACGAATATTGCAATACAGAAGACGACATTGACGAAATCTAGGACGTACTGGTCCCGGATTTCGCTCAATGTCTCCAGACAGCATAAGAATTAATAGAAATAAAAAAGAGACAGAAAAAAAAAAAAAAAAAAAAAAAATAAAAATAAAAAAAAAAAATATTGTACGAGTTTTAATTACAGTAACTACTCAGGTAAATACGATGGAGTTATTATGAAAATTACACAAGTTTATAAGTATGTTGGGAATATGAGAACGGAAGTGAAAGCCTTCGTTGTAAGATTCGTGGTATCAATTTTCCCAAGTATAATAATAATATAGATTGTGATTCACACTCATAATTTATAGATTCTAATAAAGTTACTGTAGTGTTGAAGAAATTACTTGTTTTTTATATGTAATGATGGACGTAAAATATTGTAAATAATCTTAGAAATGAAGATAAAGGGTATCAAAATAGCTAAATTGCCAAGGGTTTGGGGTTTCCAAATCATTTCACTACATAGAATACAACGTATGTTGTCAAGTAGCATCAATGAAAAGGTGCATACTGTATTCTAATCTATCAATGTATATGACCAGTTGAATCGGTAGAACTTCAAAAGTTCAAACTTGCAGCAAATATTTTTATGTTAAACAGGCGGATATGTCTTTTTATAGTTTGTTTTCGAAATATCTGTTTTAATGTTGGTACTGTTTTTGAAAATATTTTATTTCAACATTACTTCTCATATCGTTTATTTATGTCCTTATTTCCTTTCCTCACTAGATATTTTTCCCTGTTGCAGCATTTGAGCTTGTAGCATCTTGCTTTTCCAACTATGGTTATAGGTTAGCTAGTAATAATAATAATAATAATAATAATAATAATAATAATAATGATAATAATATTTAATCCACTTGTCTGTTGTATTATTGATCAAATTTGTAAGAACACAGCTCTTACCTCTTGTACGAATTAATGAGTGGCCTGTTATACAAAATCAAAAGCTCTTTTTTATGCATTCATCAAGTCAAAAATATGTCCAATTTGAATTTGATGGTAGATGGGAAACATGCGGGACTCCCGACAATAAACCAGGTAGAAAATGGAATGAGAGTTACGAGGCGTAATGCAAAAAAAAAAAAAAAAAAAAAAAAAAAAAAAAAAAAAAAAAAAAAAAAAAAAAAAAAAAAAAACACCCCAAGAGAAAATTATTTCAAACCACATATTACTGAAAATCATAACAGATACAAATAAAAATAACAATGTAAAGGAAGAATAATACAAAAGAAAAAAAAAATAAGCACATCCTGTTAAGCAACGCTTGCAACTCGTGGAGAGGAATTTTACACCCGGTAAAATTGCCCTTCGACACAATTATGCTAATGCACATATGTGCTCGTAAAAAAAAGCAAACCAGGCAAAACAATAAAAGCGAAAATGGCGAAACAGGTACACTTGCAATCCCCCCCTCCCCCCACCAAAAAAAAAAAAAAAAAAAAAAAAAAAAAAAAAATACTTGAAGAGATTCAACAGACAAAATCAAAGGTCATAACAAAATAAGCAAACGGAATTCTATTCATTACAAGAACGAATAAAAAAATTTAATATTGAATGTAAAAAAAAAAATTTGCCCCCCCCACAAAAAAACTTGAAGAGATTCAACAGACAAAATCAAAAGCCATAACAAAATAAGTAAGCTAAGAACTATTAATCACAAAAACGCATTAAAAATTCAATATTAAATAAAAAAAAAATATATATATATATACATATATATATATATATACTGTATATATATATATATATATATATATATATATATATATATATATATATATACATATATATATACATATATATATATATATGTATATATATATATATATGTATATATATATATATATATATTCAGAGCAACATTAAAGAAAGTTAGGTACATTTAGAACATTCAAATTTTTTTCCTATCAAACCGAAACCTTCAAGAAAACATGTCAGTTTATATGGTAAGTCTAATATTGACATGAGAGAGAGAGAGAGAGAGAGAGAGAGAGAGAGAGAGAGAGAGAGAGAGAGAGAGAGAGAGAGAGAGAGAGAGAGAGAGAGAGAGAGAGAAAGATGTATATTCATGAAGTAGGATACTATTTCGCATGAATGGGGCGAGTCAAATAGCTTATTATTATTATTATTATTATTATTATTATTATTATTATTATTACTTGCTAAACTACAACCCTAGTTGGAAAAGCAGGATGCTATGCCCAAAGGGAGAATAGCCCGGTGAGGAAAGGAAACAAGGACAAATAAAATATTTCAAGAAGAGTAACAATAAATATCTACTTTATAAACTATAAAAATTTTAACAAAACAAGAGGAAGAGAAATAAGATAGAATAGAATAGGCAAGCTTAATCTATTCTAGACCAACTACCTAACATATATCATCAGTTGTCCTGATTATTATTATTATTATTATTATTATTATTATTATTATTATTATTATTATTATTATTATTATTAAATGCTAAGCTACAACCCTAGTTGGAAAAGCAGGATGCTATAAGCCCAGGGGCCCCAACAGGGAAAATAGCCCAGTGAGGAAAGGAAATAAGGAAAAATAAAATATTTTAGGAATAGTAACAATATTCAAATAAACATTTCCTATTTAAACAATAAAAACTTTAAGAGAACAAGAGGAAGAGTTTAAAAAATAGTATAACTTCTTATTACTATCTTTCAAATAAGCGAAATTTTGTTTTGTTTCTGTTGTTACTTAAAAATAAAATAATCTTGTCATGATATTGAGAAAAGGCAAATGATTTCACACAAGAACAAAATATCTCAAATATGACCCTTACTGAATTTACAGAGGGAATTCTATTGTAGTGCATAATGGATTTTTATAATAACAATAATAATAATAATAATAGTAATAATAATAATAATAATAATAATAATAATAATAATAATAATAATAACTGATATAAAAAATAACAATCTACAAAATTCCTGTATATTGGGATATATTCCCAAAGTTATATTTAATAGGAATTACAACTCAATTAGATCATTCACTTAAAGGATCTGAAAGGCTCTTAATAAATTTATTTCCGGAAGCATTCAGGATGCCTCTTACTTAGGTTATGGCATCACGTGTTAGTTTTCAGGGTTGTGCTGGCCTGTTGGTAACGTCCTTGCCTGGTGATCCCCAGACTGGGGTTCGAGTCCCGCTCAAACTTGTTAGTTCCTTTGGTCGCTGCAACCTCACCATCATAGTGAGCTAAAGATGGGGGGAGGGCCTTGGGGGAGCCTATAAGGCTATCTGCTGAGTCATCAGCACCCATTGCCTGGCCCTCCTTGGTCCTAGCTTGGGTGGAGAGGGGGCTGGGGCGCTGATCATTTGCATATATATGGTCAGTCTCTAGGGGCAATTTCCTGCTTGATATGATAATGTCATTGGCCCTGGCCTCTGCCATTCATGAGTGATCTTTAAACAATTTAAACGTTTAAATGGCATACATTTGAAGAAACTGGACTTAATTTTGGCTGCTTCACCTGTAACACATCCCTCCTACCAACTTTTCTCAGCACTTCTTTAAAGTTTTGTATAAAACTACATGAAACTAAATCTTTAGTCAATTTTTAAATTTTGTTTCAACATGAACGATACAACATACCTAAAATGTAGGATGTTTTGGGGGAAAGCGAAATAGACATAAAATGGCCCAATTTTGTCCGAAAAGTAGCAACTCTAAATTTATACATATGTTCATCACAATGAAGATAAAATCAACGATAAAAATAAGAGAAATGTGCATTTCATACCTCAATGACATCCCTACGTATCGATTTCACACCCTATTTAAAATGTACTTTTATTTGAAAGCCTACAGTACGGTCCCAAAAAAAAAGAAAAAAAAAAAACTTCCTTCCCTAGTGAGATTCAAAGAAGTTACAAGATGTAAATAGAAATACTTCAGAATAAAAAGACTTGAACACCTAACGTTAGTAAAACGCGTAGCTTAATAAAATTAGGATTTGCTGACAATAAGGGAAATGAAGAAGACTATACAACCACTTTTTAGAATGACAAAGCTTAAAACACCCAACATTATTAAAACACATATCTTAATGAAATAAGAATTTGCTTACAATAAAATAAAGTGTATACAGTCAGGTAGCAGACTATAAAACAAGTTCACATATCAGAAAATGTGCAGTCCAACCTCCCCCACCCCCCACACACACCTTTCAGAAACCAAATAAAAATATTTTTAATAAAATTATGTAAATCGTTACAATTTGTTACTTTTCGAATATATCACTAACCTAACCCAAGAATAATTTAATATTTCAATTATAATTTCTTTAATTTTAAATATCTAATTTTATTCTTCTTCCCAAGATAAGAATCTAATCAATGAACAAGCTAAAAAAAGAACCTACTTTTTCCAGTTTTTATTAATGGAGCTATCTTTTAAAAGCACACGCACATACTACAATATTACTTCCTTAATATTCATTCTTCCTTGCTATGAAATTCATCAATGACATGAGTCCAAACAAAGAAACTTGGACCGAGTTTATACATTTATTTTCAAATCCAGCAATATATTCCCCATTTATTCAGTTATTATTATTATTATTATTATTATTATTATTATTACTGGCCAAGATACAACTTTAGTTGGAAAAGCAAGAAGCTATAAGCCTAAAGGCTCAAACAGGGAAAAATAGCCCAGTGAGGATAGGATATACGAAAATAAATAAACGATATAAGAAGTAATGAGCAATTAAAATAAAATATCTTAAAAAGATTAGCAACAGCAAAACATATATTTCATATAAAAACTATAAAAACACTAATGTCAGCCTTCCAAAAATATACTTATATAATTGCTTTTCTTGTAATTTATTTACTTATTTCCTTTCCTCACTGAGTTATTTTCCCTGTTGGAGCCTTTGGGGTTATAACATCCTGCTTTTCCAACTAGGGTTGTAGCTTATAAAGTAATAATAATAATAATAATAATAATAATAATAATAATAATTATAATAATAATAATAATAATAATAATGTCATATTTCAAAACCCTTTCCTATGTATCTATCATGTACAGTATTTGGAACCAATGGGCTTATAGCATCCTGCATTTCCAACTAAGATTTTAGCTTAGCAAGTAATAATAACAATAATAATAATAATAATAATAATAATAATAATAATAATAATAATAATAATAATAACAACAACAATGTCATATTTCAAAACCTTTCCTATGTATCTATTAAATACAGTATTTGGAACCCATGGGCTTATAGCATCCTGCATTTCCAACTAGGATTTTAACTAAGCAAGTAATAATAATAATAATAATAATAATAATAATAATAATAATAATAATAATAATGTCCTATTTCAAAACCCTTTCCTATATACCTATTAAGTACAGTATTTGTTTCCCAACACATAAATAAAATGATTTAATACAGTATGAACATTCTCCCATATACAACAATATCTTCCTTTCTTGATAACATACAAAAATACGATTAGTCTATATTTTTCCCTTAACTTCTTACAATACAGATCGATTCTAGGACGTTGTCGAGCAGAGCCACGTCCTGTTACTGTAATTGAAGTGGGGATCCTGTATCCTTCCCGCTGTATGTTTAGTGAATTAGACCCCATGTTGCGGGGACTGGCTGAGTGTCATTTGCGTTTTGTGCGAGACGGGCCAGTTGTGATCATTGCGGCTTTTGCGGTCGCAACGGACGGAGGAGACTGGTGTGTTTGTGTGTGTATTGACATATACATACATACATGTATAAATATACAGTATATACTTACATACACATACATACATAAATACAGTATGTACTTACATGCATATACATATCCATACATACACAATGTATACAGTATATATATATATATATATATATATATATATATATATATATATATATATATATATATATATATATATAGATATATATAGGTTTATATATATATATTTATATATACATTTACATATATATGTTGATATATACATACACACATACATACATATATATATATATATATATATATATATATATATATATATATATATATATATATATATATATGGAAAGAATAACTATGAGAATAACATTTAGAGACAGGAGAAGAGGAACATGGATACGAAAGCAAACTAAAGTAGAGGATATTCTAACAACTTGTAAGAAAAAGAAATGGACATAGGCATCACATATAATGAGAGTGACAGACAATAGATGGACATTAAGAATAACAGAATGGGTCCCTAGAGATTGTAAAAGATACAGAGGAAGGAAAAGAAGACGATGGATCGACGAACTAAGGAAGTTTACGGAAGTGGACTGACACATAAAAACCATAAGCAGGCCCAAGTGGAAGGATTTGTCTGAGGCCTTTGTTCTACAATGGACTGGTAACGGCTGATGGTTATATATATATATATATATATATATATATATATATATATATATATATATATATATATATATATATATATATATATATATATATTCACCATCAGCCGTTGCTGGTCCACTGCAGGACAATGCCTCTGACATAGCCTCTCCACAATATTTATACTGTATATATATATATATATATATATATATATATATATATATATATATATATATATATATATATATATATATATATATATAAGCAGATATAAATACAAAGCCCCAAACCAAAACTTAATATATAAATAGATAATGGAAAGTGAACAACGAATAAGCTGCCATGCGTAGAAACTCCCAAATTACATGAACAAATAATGGATTAAAAAATAATATAAGAGAGAAATCATAAAAGTGAAATGAATAATAAAGAAATAAAATTTTGAACGGATGTATTTCATAAATGGTGTAATCATTCAATGTATTTAACGATCTAAAAATAACAGACGATAATGATTACAAGTAATGATAAGACAGTGAATAATACAAAAGTATTCCATAACCCGAGAAAAGGAAACACTATTCGTAGAAGCAATTAACCGAATGCAATAAAAAAGTCAACATTACAGATAAGAAGCATATGACTCTTAAGTAAATTACTCCCAAGATAATGAATAGCGCTATGAATGAAATAGGGCCTCTGTTCAATATGAATAAACCCAGGCACTAACAAGCATTTTATCTAAGCGCCCCCCCCAAAAAAAAAAAAATAAAAAATAAACACGAACAATTTCACGTTAATTGATATAAAGAGATATGAACAATAGCGAATACTTGCTATGAAAGCGAAGACAAACATACTTCTAAAAAAAAAAAAAAAAAAAAAAAAAAAAAAAACATGGGCCCATGAGTCAATCCAATATGAATATACACAAGATCCTGTTATTTCAATAATGGTCCTAATGAATACTTTCCTCACTGGGCTATTTTCAACAGTGGGAGCCCTTAGGCTTATAGCATCCTGTTTTTCCACTAGGGTTGTAGCTTAGCTAATAATAATAATAATAATAATAATAATAATAATAATAATGTTTTCCGAACATACCCCAAATTGTCATTTGAAATAATAGCACAAAATGACCAGTTTTCATCATCACTCTGGCCATTGCAGATTGGTGATGGTGGGAGACTTTTGTCTGATCGCTCGCAGCAAACAAACCTAGTATGGGTGGCCCTGACCAGTATAGCTTTGCTGATCATGGTGATACACAAACCCTTTCACCGCGTATATAAAACTGGTATGATGAAAACACAATCAGGGGGATATGAACATATCCCTCAGACGAATGCTTCCGAGAGAGAGAGAGAGAGAGAGAGAGAGAGAGAGAGAGACTGCCTGAAATCCCTTCACAAACTGAGCGAGCGTCTGAACTGGCTTTAAGAACACACACCCTGACATTAACGTCACTCTAACTGTTTTTTAAAACAAACGTATAATACTCTTTCTCGCTCCTCCTTTTGCCTGAGGAAAAGGAGATTCTTCCTCCTCCTCCTTCTCCTCCTCCTCCTCCTATTTTCTCAACTGATGACCATTTTGATTTTTCAATTAACTCCTTTTTAGTGGCTTGTCTTTTTTTTTCCTCGTGCTAGGCCATAAACTTGTAATGAGGCGAAGGAAGGGTATCATTTTACCGAAGTCCCGGCCCAGCCAGCAGCAGCTAACGTACGGGACCTCGCGATTGGTAGTCCTGAAGGATTTAGACTAGGATTCGTATGTTTTATCTAAATCGCTCGCTATTCATGCGCTGATCATATATTAAATGAGACAGATAAATAGTATAGTTCTTGGATGAAACATGAAATACTTTTCATTATATGTATATTGTATTGGGTACTTACAGAAATTAGACTGAAATAAAAAGGTGATTGAAACATGAAACAAACAGTATTATATTAAACTCCCCCATAACACAATCTTGATAATTCTAACACTGATGCTAGATACCGGGTAGGATAGGAGAAGGATTGTTGCAGGATGATAAGAGGGAAGTGGGGCATGTAGAAGGGGAGGGGGGGATGAGGGAGGTGGGTGTAGTTGGACCCTAGCCGTGGGCGAGAGCCTTATTCAGTTAAACATGAGGAGTTCCACAGGGTATGTTTATATGCGCTAAAAGGAGGCATTTAGGCGGACATTAGTGTGTGTCTGAGTGACTTGAGTGAAAAGGCGACTGGGTCCAGCTCTTCACCTACGGACTGTAAGAATAGACAATTACGCTAAAGACCCTCTGCGGCCTTGAATGGACTCCTAAAAAACATGCCCGAAATTCTTTCACCCTCGCCCTTTCTTCGGATTCAACCACAGGAGACAGAGACAATGATAAATCTCCTATACACACATACACACACACACTCAAATATTCGTGCGGCAAGTGACTCAACCTCGAACTCTGCCCTGCTCTGATTCAGTTATCGATGTAAATTAAAAACTTAATAAAAGTTCTCCTTTCATCTTGCTGGAAATGAATACCTTTATTTTTCTACCTCCTCCAACGAAGTTGGGAGGAGGTTATGTTTTGTTTGTGAACACCTTCCTAGCCACAATTTTACTTACAGAGTAGTGAAACCTTTTAGATTAATTATTATGTTGAAACGTGGAAAGTATTCAAATTTGATAGTCCAAGGTCAAAGGTCAAGGTCGAGCAAAATGTCGACCGAATTAACCCTAACCTTAACCCCAAGTTCGCACTTTGTTATCACACAGACTTGATATATGCCTACGATCTAAATTGATTCTTGTAAAGGCGAGCTGGTTTCGAAAAAATAAGCTGCCGTGGCGGAGGTCTGCCCTCTCACAGTGCTTTTCTAGTTTTTTTAATGTAATGAAGATTTTCCTAGAAGTTTTTCTTTATCTTGGAGGCACATATGGACTTGGGCATCTCAGATCCTTGTATCTATTTTCTGTCTAAATGCTCAAGTCACAAAATCGGCAACTGACTTTTCGTTTTGAAACAGCAAATTTCATCTATTTTCTATAGTTTATATAGGAAATGTCTAATTCAATGCTACTGTTCTTAAAATATTTCATTTGATTGTTGTTACTTATCTCGTAGTTTGTTTTCTTGTTTCCTTTCCTCACAGGGCTATTTTTCCCTGTTGGAGCCCTTGGGCTTATAGCATCCTGCTTTTCAAACTAGGGCTGTAGCTTGGCTTGTAATAATAACAATAATAATAATAATAATAATAAAAAAGCATATGCAAGGAATACAAAGGAAAGGAGATAATTTAAGAAATACATACGAAGGATAAGTATCATGCATTCTTCTATTAAAACACATTACTTTACCTTTGCAAGCTAGAAATTAATACGCCATGCGATTTAACACCAAGCTGATTAAAATCGAATACCATTAAAACTAGTATCCGAGACAGTAACGTTATATAGGATGAAAATGCAAGTTCTGATTCTGGGGACATGCCTTTCCGAAACTGGAATCCGGGCACTGTACTTCATTCCAGGATTAATAGAATACAGGGTTAGACCGTCCCGTCGTTACTGCGCATATCTGTGACGTCATTGGTAGCAGGATTGATGGGGGAAAAGCAAAACAAAGAAATTAAGGGTCACTATGGGAAGTGCTTGGCCACACCAATCCTCTTTCACAACCTTGTGTCTCTCTCCCACGGTAAAAATAGTAAAAAAACCTCATGCTTTTTTATTTCATCTATATTTCACGAGCCTTAACTATCAGCAACCCAAATAATTCAACATTAAAACAAGATAAGAAAATTCTATTTAAATTTCATTGTATAATGAAAGTACATACGCAAACAAGAGAGCAAGTACAACTACTCTTTTAATCCTGCTTCATTCTGCTTTCATATATCGCGGTCAAGGGTGAGAGAGAGAGAGAGAGAGAGAGAGAGAGAGAGAGAGGTGGATGGCAGGTAGTCTAAGCGTGGAATT
>NC_090734.1:139122076-139127076 GCF_036898095.1 Palaemon carinicauda
TCTTCGAATGAAATCAACTCAAAGAAATTCTTTCAGAAGCACCAAATACAGAGAGAGAGAGAGAGAGAGAGAGAGAGGAGAGAGAGAGAGATCTAAGGACTGGTGGTAGTGGGTTAGTTCATCATGGGTATAGAGGTAAGGGGAATGGAGGAGGGTTGAAAGGGGAGGGGGTGTTTATTTGATGGGTGACTGTAAACCCATAAGCGAGCGTCCCCGCCATCTGACAGAGAGGGTGATAGATAAGAGGCAAAAAAGTTCAATTCTTCCACTTTGTCAAACGAAACCGATCATTTTCCTATAAGGGACGGGATCGGTTGTTCCACAAGGGGGCTCTAATGACACCTTAATTGGCATTTACTCCTCCTCCTCCTCCTCCTCCTCCTCCTCCAGTTCTACCCTTCTCCTCTCCACTTACTCTTGCACATCTTCAGACTTGACAGATATTGTGTGCGTATGAGAGAGAGAGAGAGAGAGAGAGAGAGAGAGAGAGACCTTGATTAACAATTGCTTCATTGGCACTTTCTGTAATGAGAGAGAGAGAGAGAGAGAGTGAGAGAGGAGAGAGAGAGACCTTGATTAACAATTGCTTTATAGCACTTTCTTTAATGAGAGAGAGAGAGAGAGAGAGAGAGAGAGAGAGAGAGACCTTGATTAACAATTGCTTCATTGGCACTTTCTGTAATGAGAGAGAGAGAGAGAGAGAGAGAGAGAGAGAGAGACCTTGATTAACAATTGCTTTATTAGCACTTTCTTTAATGAGAGAGAGAGAGAGAGAGAGAGAGAGAGAGAGATCTTGGTAAACAATTGCTTTATTAGCACTTTCTTTAATGAGAGAGAGAGAGAGAGAGAGAGAGAGAGAGAGAGAGAGAGAGAGAGAGAGAGAGAGAGAGATTGGTTAATAATTGCTTTATTAGCACTTTCTGTAATGAGAGAGAGAGAGAGAGAGAGAGAGAGAGAGAGATCTTGGTAAACAATTGCTTTATTAGCACTTTCTGTAATGAGAGAGAGAGAGAGAGAGAGAGAGAGAGAGAGAGAGAGAGAGAGAGAGAGAGAGAGAGAGAGAGAGAGAGACCTTGATTAACAAATGCTTTATTACCACTTTCTGTACTGGCAAACTCCCACATTTTTATTATTAACAGGAGGAGATTTATTCCCGATTAAATTTGGGAACAAACAAAAATATATATTTATGCTAAAAAGTAAATAAACTAAAATCTATAGTAAATATGAAGGATGAAAAATAAAATATGCGGTAAAAATCTATGATAAATATAAATTCAAATCTTACCTATAAAACCAATATTTCTTAAAAATTTTAAAACATTGAAAACAGAAAAATTTTCATTGTCCAATAAAACTCCCACAGCTTCAACTCCTTATCATTTAATATAACACAATTGTATATCTGCTTTCAAGAGCTATTATCAGCACTTGAAATCTGCTAAATCAAAGAAACTCAGAAGGTTATTCATACTTTTATGAACGGAGAAAGTTAAAGAGACAAAGATACAGGTAATCGTATTGTAGGCAGTCTTGTCTTGCTCCCGTTTTCAATGTACTGCTTAATATTTAGGGTTTATCATAACCATGAATACATAAACAAATTATCATAGGGCAAAAATGGTAAAAGGTCATTGGTTTCTACAGAACAGAGCAAGTGCCTGTACATAATTACAGGTGTTCTTGGCTCATATATATATATATATATATATATGTGTGTGTGTGTATATATATATATATATATATATATATATATATATATATATATTTATTTATTCCATACCTATTCATGATATGCTTGTGAATAAAACTCCTAAAAATTCTTATTCATCAATCGTAAAAATATTAAATGAAAATTTAAGTACTGCTAAACTTCTTGTTTTGATAATGATCCCTCTATTTTTCTCTTTTCAGGTATGGAACCCTAAAGCAAGCCAGCCGGAAGGAAATCGGTAAATACAGTGTGAATTTACGCGTTAACAATCTATATATATATATATATATATATATATATATATAAATATATATATATATATAACATATATATACATATATACACACATATATATATCATATATATATACACACAAACATACACAGATTTATAATTATTTAGAAAATAATATAAAGGTTACACGTTTAAAAAAGGTTCATAGCGTTTAAATGTCTATACTAAATGTCATTTTACAAATCACTCTTATTTTATTGAATACAGATCAATTCATATTTAAGTAGTTATGGGAATATTTTACATTTGTTTCTAAATGACATTATTAGTTTTAATCTTCATCTGAATCAAATTCTACTTAGAAAAAACAATAATTAACACATTTTTTTTGTATTTCGATCTTTTATGAATAATCTTTGTTATTTAATCTTTAAATATTTTAATGAACGTGTAATATTAATTTTACAAATATTTTTCAGTATTGACAGAAACCTCTGGTAAAAACTTTCAATACGTTTATCAATATAAACCATATCAATTATACTCTCTGTTTATAAACAGGAGATATATGGAACTAGAAATATCTATCATAAACAGGAGATATAAACAAGGAACTAGAAACATCAATTATAAACAGATGTAACATGGAACTAGAATTAACAATTATAAACAGGAGATATAATAAGGAACTAAAAATATCAATCATAAACAGGATATAATAAGGAACTAGGAATATTAATTATAAACAGGAGATATAACATGGAACTCGAATTAAAAATTATAAACAGGAGATATAACATGGAACTAGAAATATCAATTATAAACAGGAGATATAACATGGAACTAGAAATATCAATTATAAACAAGAGATATAACATGGAGTTAGAATTAACAATTATAAATAGGAGATATAATAAGGAACTAGAAATATCAATTATAAACAAGAGATATAACATGTAACTGGAATTTACAATTATAAACAGGAGATATAGTAAGGAACTAGAAATATCAATTATAAACAGGAGATATAATAAGGAACTAGAAATATCAATTATAAACAGGAGATATAATAAGGAACTAGAAATATCAATTATAAACAGGAGATATAATAAGGAACTAGAAATATCAATTATAAACAGGAGATATAATAAGGAACTAGAAATATCAATTATAAACAGGAGATATAATAAGGAACTAGAAATATCAATTATAAACAGGAGATATAATAAGGAACTAGAAATATCAGTTATAAACAGGAGATATAATAAGGAACTAGAAATATCAATTCTAAACAGGAGATATAATAAGGAACTAGAATCATCAATTATAAACAGGAGATATAATATGGAGCTAGAAATATAAATTATAAACAGGAGATATAACATGGAACTAGAAATATTAATTATAAACAGGAGATATGACATGGAACTATAAATATCAATTATAAACAGGAGATATAACATGGAACTAGAATTAACAATTATAAACAGGAGATATAATAAGGAACTAGAAATATCAATTATAAACAGGAGATATAACATGGAACTAAAATTATCAATTATAAACAGGAGATATAATATGGAGCTAGAAAGATCAATTATAAACAGGAGATATAACATGGAACTAGAATTAACAATTATGAACAGGAGATATAATATGGAGCTATAAATATCAATAATAAACAGGAGATATAATAAGGAACTAAAATTATCAATTATAAACAGGAGATATAATATGGAGCTAGAAAGATCAGTTATAAACAGGAGATATAACATGGAACTAGATATATCAATTATAAACAGGAGATATAATAAGTAACTATAAATATAAATATGGAAACCTAGTCTTTTGTTATAGGGACTTCATGCACATCCTTGAATAAGATATCCCAATCATATGTATTTAAGAATTCATTATAATTTTTTCCATATATCTGTTTTATTATCAGTAATCCACATACATTTGTGCTTTATAAACATCATTTAAAAAATATCTGTATATAATCTTAGTACTGACTGAAAGGCATTTTTCATATTTCATTACTTTGTGTAACACTGAAATAAAATCATTATAAGGTGTGAAAAAGACAGCAACGTAATTTATGTTTTCAAAGTCTACAAGACAGCCTATACTCCCAAAGCTTACAATTAGTTGTTTCAGTTATTATTGTAATTTAAATAAACACAATAAAGAATTAAACACATTGATTGATTATTCTGAACGGCCTTTAAACGAGCATAGCCCGATAATGCTTCTTTTTATCAAAATAAAATAACGATTATTAGCTTCTTCGGAATTTCTAATTATTCTACAGTTTTCTATAGTAAGTCATTAGGAAGTTTTAGTGACAAAATTCAGTAACAGTCTTCAACATTCTATACAGTGGCTCTAAGAAATTATTATTATTATTATTATTATTATTATTATTATTATTATTATTATTATTATCATAATAATAATAATAATAATAATAATAATAATAATAATAATAATAATAATTATCATCATTATTATCATTTTTGTTATTATTATTACCCGCGAAGCTAGATGGAAAAGCAGGTTGCCATAAGCCCAAGGCCTCCAACAGGAAAAATAGCCCAGTGAGGGAAGGAAACAAGGAAAAATAAAATATCTTAAGAACAGTAACATTAAAATAAATACGAAAAGTTTTATCCCCACCTAAAGGTCTTTCAATTAGAAAAAGTCAGACATGTTACCATTCTTACATCAACAGCTTTTAAAAATGGACATTTGGCATAAAACTTTTGAATTACTCCTATGAATGTATTTTGAAATCTCATCTTCTGGAAAACTATGAACAATCTATTGAGAACCACAAAGTTGTTCTTTCGAAATAAACAAAATCAAAATTTAAAAAAAAAAATTCTATTTGCTATTCTTTAGTTAAAATTATAATAATAATAATAATAATAATAATAATAATAATAATAATAATAATAATAATAATAATAATAATAATATCAATACTATCAATAACAATAATAATAATAATAATAATAATAATAATAATAATAATAATAATAATTATCCA
>NC_090734.1:139132076-139134576 GCF_036898095.1 Palaemon carinicauda
TTAAGGAAATGAATCATTTGAAAAATATAATTTTCCCCAGGTAATGTAATAAGCTATTTCCAAGTAAAAATAAAATTGCATTGAAGGCTGTGAAACTGCAAAGCACCGCGAAATTACAGAATTTTGTTTTTGGATATTTCCAAAAAAAGAAAAAAAATTACAAATGGAAATGTAATTTGATCAAAAAAATAATATTCCTTTTTTAAGGAAATGAGTCACCTGAAAAAATAATTTTTCCCGAGGGAATGTAATCAGTAATTGAAAATACATACAAACAGTTTTGAAATAAAGCTGAAAAGAGAAAAAAAAATTGTCTTCAAATCAAGTTAAAAAAAATGTTTTGAAGGCTGTGAAAAGTCCAAGACCAGCGAAGTTATAGAATTTTATTTTTGGATATTGCCAAGAAAAAATATTTCTAAGTCGAAATGTTATTTCGACAAAAGAATAACTCTTTTACTTCGAAGGAAGTGAACTACAACTTGAAAAGTTTTCTGAGGAAATGAAATCAGTAACTAAAAATAAATACCAGCTGTTGAAAAATCAAGTTGAAAAAACACTTGATTTCAATGTCACAAAAAGACAGATCACAGCAAAATTATAGAATTTAGAAGTTATTAAAGAGAAAATAATAGTTATATAAGCAGTTTAAAAATTGATTCATTAATCTAACTGTCTGATGGAAAACAATTTCCTGTGGAAAAGAATGAATTAATTAAAATGAAAGCAGACGAAAACTATTATGGAGTTACGCATATCATCTGAGAGGAACTATCTTTTTCAAAATATTATTATTAATATTATTATTATTATTATTATTATTATTATTATTATTATTATTATTAGCTAAGCAATAACCCTAGATGGAAAAACAAGATGTTATAAGCCCAAGGGCTCCAACAGGAAAAAAAAAAATAGCCCAGTGAGGAGAGGAAATACGGAAATAAATAAACGATAAGAGAAGTAATGAACAGTTAAAATTAAATATTTTAATCATTATTTTATTAGATGGGGATTTGATTAGAACAAGGAAAGTCTAGAAACCTCCATCCCATCTAACTCTGCGTACAACATTTGTCTCATTTCTGTTAGTATTTCCAACCACTTACAGTAACTTTGTGTAAAAATTCCATAATTTCAGTCAGTATTTTCGACCAATCAACTTTGTGTAAAAATTCCATAATTTCAGTCAGTATTTTCGACCAATCAACTTTGTGTAAAAATTACATAATTTCAGTCAGTATTTTCGACCAATCAACTTAGTGTAAAAATTACATAATTTCAGTAAGTATTTTTGACAAACTAACTTTGTGTAAAAATTACATAATTTCAGTCAGTATTTTCGATCAATCAACTTTGTGTAAAAATTACATAATTTCAGTCAGTATTTTTGACAAACTAACTTTGTGTAAAAATTACATAATTTCAGTCAGTATTTTCGACTAACTAACTTTGGGTAAAAATTGCATAATTTGTATCAGTAGTTTCGACAAAGGTGAATGAAAAACGTGACAAAGTTAGTTCTACAGAAATGACTGAATTTATATCTAAAGGTGATTTAATTTTTAATTCTGTATCAGAATTATTTATCCGCAGACTAACTTCTATCTTGGTATTTGGAATGATCAATGACCGTATCTCAATGATACTAATCATAACTATTAATAAGAAAGCACAGGCTATAGCATTTAGGAAAACATTCAAATGAGAAAAACGGTATATGTGCATATTTTCGTCTGTTATTTTCATCTTTATTTTGACTCTCTTTGTTTTTTTGTTTTGTTTTTTCTTTTAATTTTCACAAAAAGAAATTTTATTGGTTTTGTTATGAACGAATGAATGTATTTTCTAATAAAATAAAAACAATAACACAAATAATAATAATGATAATATTAATAATAATAATGATAATAATATTAATTAATAATAACAATTATAATAATAAATAAATAAATTAATCAAATACTTCTCGCATGCTCATACAAATATCTAAGTGTATTTTCCAAACATACCCTATTGCCTTTTCCAAGAAAAAGAAAAAAGAAAAAAAAACCCTGGGCAATTCTTCATTTCGTACTAACCTCCATAAATAAAACTAATTGCATGAATTAAACTCTCCAATCCCTGATTAAATCATTGATCCCAACGACACTATTGTCATCTTCGCCATTCGAATAACTAACATAGTTCAACACCCGTCTAACTACCCATTAAGAGCGTTTGGACAAGGACGCACTATGCGTGGTTTAATTCTGCCTTGGCCATCCGCAACTTTTCCCAGCTTGTGTTAAGAATTCAAATTCAAAAGAATTTATTTACTATGAAACAATATCCAATAGATTTTGTGGATTTGAAAACGAAGCCCTCGGAAGAATATTGCGAGTTAATTGGCAGGACAGGATTAGAAATGAAACTATAAGAGAGATTACTCGAGTGCCATATGTGGATGAGATCGGCGAGGGGCAGATGGATATGGTTTGGTCATGCTCTTCGCACTCCCCAT
>NC_090734.1:139142076-139149576 GCF_036898095.1 Palaemon carinicauda
ATATATATATATATACATATACATACATATATATATATATATATATATATAAAATATACAAAGAACGGAATGAAATCAGCCATCACATCACAAACAGGAAAGATGCAAAGATAAAAAGTTAAAAAAAAAGATTATTAACGATTTCTTAAGAATCATTACATCTTGTCCTTATCGAACCACCGGATATTTGTCTCTGAAAGGATTTAATCATAGTCTATTGTATCTCGAGATTTTCGCCTTGAGGTTCTACTTTAGCCTTCTCGGAATCCTTAAAAGGCGATGGATGGAAGGCGTCCCCCAAACAAACTGATTGAAGTCTCAGAAAGAAGAGACTCAGGATGGAACATCTCCTTTGATGGGAAGCTGGCGCTGGCGTTTGGGAGTGAGTGATGTTTTTATTTATAACATAAAACATGATTAAACACAGACACACACACACACACAAAAAAAAAAAAAAAAAAAAAAAATCAGGTGGGCTTTTTTTCAAACAAGGTGCCTATTGTGATGTTTTGTGTGTTCGTTGTAAATGTAAATAATAGACTCAATGATTACTGAAAGAAATGTCGAAGTGTTTTGTTTACTTTTGTATACAGCATAATGCATGATTACAAGAAAAAGTGTGTTCTCTGTTATGTAGCATAATGTTTTGTTTCCTAAAAATACTTATCCAAATTCGTTACCTGAAATCATTTCTAACATCTCATTTTGTGTTGTGGTGGACGCCAGACTGGGGATCGAGTCCCGCTCAAATTCGTTAGTTTCTTTGGTCGCTGCAACCTCACCCTCCTTGTGAGCTAAGGATGGGGAGTTTGGGGGAGCCTATAGGTCTATCTGCTGAGTCATCAGCAGCTATTGCTGGGCCCTCTTTGATACTAGCTTGGGTAGAGAAGGGAGCTAGGGTGCTGATCAAATATATATAAGGTCAGTCTCTTGGGCATTGTCCTGCTTGATAGGGAAATGTCACTGTCCTTTGCCCGTACCATTCATGAGCAGCCTTTAAACCTTTATTGTTATCCATAACTTCTCCATTCAGTCTGCATTTCCCCTCATGTCAACTAGGTCTTTTCTCCCTCCCAGTCTCCCCTTGTCTCGTCTCCAACCCGTCACGTCTGAGAAACCTATCATAAAGGACTTAGGTGGCTCTTTGTAGCATTCGTATCGATTCAACTACTACGCTAAAACGGCCATTTTGTTTTCTTTCTGAAAACATTGTTTTCAAATCATTCCTCTGCCAAAATGAGTGAATTTACTTGTCAGAATTTTTTGGAAAAAAAACAATATAAATCAAAGCCATTATATAAGTTTTTAAATCTTCATTAAAATGGAAGAATATAAATTTTTCCGAATGACAAGCGTTACTAATAATGACGATAACTGAAAGAATAAAAATAGATTTGAGATAACTTTAAAAAAAATATATACTTCGGCTGCTTCTACTGTTTTTGTAAATTTAATTATAGCTCTTCCGTCAACATTAACACAAAGTTAAGTAATCTTTTCAACTAAGACATTATGAAGAATATCATAATTCTCTCTCTCTCTCTCTCTCTCTCTCTCTCTCTCTCTCTCTCTCTCTCTCTCAAACTTTTAATTACTCACTAAGAAGGAGAATAAGAAAAAACTATTCTCGATTCAACTGTCACCTGAAGGCTTCCATTGCCTCCAGGGGATTAAGTTTTTCTTTAAACAGGATATACATCTAATGAATTGAGATAATTGCAATTGACCGGAACTAGTTTTTTTTCTTGGCAAAGATATGTAACAAGCGAGAACAACAGAAATATGTTTACTTGTAACAAGCGAAAACAACTATAATATGTTTACTTGTATCAAGCGAAAACAACTAAAATATGTTTACTTATAACATGAGAAAACAACTAAACTATGTTTACTTGTATCAAGCGAAAACAACTAACATATGTTTACTTGTGACATGGGAAAACAACTAAAATATGTTTACTTGTAACAAGCGAAAACAACTAAAATATGTTTACTTGTAACAAGCGAAAACAACTAAAATATGTTTACATGTAACAAGCGAAAACAAACAAAATATGTTAACTTGGAAGAAGCGAAAACCGCTAAAATATGATTATTCTATGCAAAGGTTTATAGACAAGGCAAACAATGTGTTTGGGTTAATAAAAAAAGGAAAACTGATATATTCAACTTATTATTGCTTATATTTTGTAATAAAACGTTCAGGATCCACATACCTGTTTATCTAAATCAAATAATATCTATTCTATTACTGCAACTGTTTTAAAAAATATTTAATCTTCTTTGTTTCCTTACATCACTGAGCTATTTTCCTTGTTGGAGGTGCTTGGGCTTATAGCATCCTGCTTTTCCCGCTAGGGTTGTAGCTTAGGAAGTAGTAATAATAATAATAATAATAATAATAATAATAATAATAATAATATCAATAATATTAATAATAACAATAATAATATTAATAATAATAATAATAATAATAATAATAATAACAAATGAAAATTAAATAATTAAGCAATCGAAACAATACAGACACAACTCATCAACCCTCAACCACCTAATGAGTTTAAAATATCATTTCAGAAGTATTGAAAAAAGGCTAAATTAATACTGACAACACTATTCCACTAATATAGAATGGCCGTCTTTGTTAAGCAAATTAGAAATCTTTAAATCTTTTAATAAAGGTTGCAGCGAATGTTTTAATGTTGCACAGGCTGGCATACGTCTCTCTTCATAGTTTATATATGACAGGTCTATTTTAACGTTGTTATTGATCTTAAAATATTTTGTATCAAGTCTTCATGTAGTTCATTTATTCCCTTATTTCCATACATCACTGGGCTATTTTCCCAGTGGTTATAGCATCCTGCTTTTCCAACTTGGGTTGTAGCTTAGCTAGTAACAATGGTAATAATAATAATAATGATAATGATAATAATAATAATAATAATAAAGTAATAATAATAATAATAATAATAATAACAATAATAGTAATAATAATAATAATAATAATAATAATAATAATAATATTGATAACGATAAAAATAATAATAATAATAATAATAATAATATTAATAATAACAACAACTTCTTCAAAACGCAAATCAGTGCGGACTCCAGATAACAATGTCTTACAAACGAAATTGAAAAAAAAGAAAAAAAATTGTTGCCTAAAATAAAAACTACAACAGCAAGAAAATAAATGTCTGATATCATATACCAAGGAAAATTCTCTGGAGCCAAAACACCTAACAGCGCTTGAAAAGGTTAATCTTTTATTATTTATAATAATTATCATTAATATTATCATTATCATTATTATCAATTATTATTATTATTATTGTTATTATTATTATTATCATTATTATTATTAATATTATTATTATTATTATTATTATTATTATTATTTATAATATAATAATAACAATAATAATAATAATAATAATAATAATAAATAATAATTAAAATAATAATAATAATAATAATAATAATAATAATAATAATAATAATAATACATATACCAAGGCACTTCCCCCAATTTTGGGGGGTAGCCGACACCAACAATGAAACAAAACAAAAAGGGGACCTCTACTCTCTACGTTCCTTCAGCCTAACCAGGGACTCAACCGAGTTCAGCTGCTACTGCTAGGGTGCCACAGCCCAACCTCCCACATTATCCACCACAGATGAAGCTTCATAATGCTGAGTCCCCTACTGCTGCTACCTCCGCGGTCATCTAAGGCACCGGAGGAAGCAGCAGGGCCTACTGGAACTGCGTCACAATCGCTCGCCATTCATTCCTATTTCTAGCACGCTCTCTTGCCTCTCTCACATCTATCATCCTATCACCCAGAGCTTTCTTCACACCATCCATCCACCCAAACCTTGGCCTTCCTCTTGTACTTCTCCCATCAACTCTTGCATTCATCACAATAATAATAATAATAATTATTATTATTATTATCATTATCATCATCATTTAAATTTAAATAAACCAAATACATCAACCTTCCACTCCCCCAATTACCATTTTAAAACGAGGGTAACTCAAATTCGGATGACAACCCTGTCTCCTGTAAGTACAGGATAATGAAGCAAGTACCGTAATTCAATTACTCTATATGAACGTCATAAATTGCGTGAAATTGCACTGTCAGAACACGGAAATCAATACGGGGCGATTTACATGACATACTGAGGTTAAGCCAACCTCTACACAAGCTGACATACGCCGGCGAAATCTCTCTCTCTCTCTCTCTCTCTCTCTCACACAAAGACTTGTTACAAAGCATAAACTGAAAGAACCTGATCTCTCTCTCTCTCTCTCTCTCTCTCTCTCTCTCTCAAACACATACACACACACACAAACAAAGACTTGTCAACAATAAACTCTAAGGTAGGGATCTCTCTCTCTCTCTCTCTCTCTCTCTCTCTCTCTCTCTCTCTTTCTCTCTCACACACACACACAAACAAACAAATATTTGTCACAAAAGCTTAAACTGAAGGAAGAACCTGAGAGAGAGAGAGAGAGAGAGAGAGAGAGAGAGAGAGAGAGAGAGAGCTAACAAAATACAATAAACTCTAAGGGAGGGAGAGGGAGGAACTGTGGACCGGGGAGTATGACACATGAAATCCTACTTATCCGATGGCCCCTGATAAGAGAAGGAGAGCGGACGATCAATCCCACAAGACAAAAAGCAACCAATGGAAGGAAAAAAGTAAACAATGAAAAGAGGCTTTTCAAAGATAAAGTACAGGTATGATCTCTGCAGGCAGCGGCTGGCAATTAGCGTCAGGTAGGTTATGAAGAGAAACGGGCCCAAAATGTAATTGGTGCGCGATCGAACAATAGGGGATGACGCTCGCGTTGGCGATTGGCCGCACTGAGTGGCCGGCTCGGTCTCCCATTGGCCAGCGCCGTGGCAGTAATTGTTCCGATTTGCACATGAATGACTAATTGCGCTCTGCCTGTCCCTTTTCCAAACTCGTCTGTCATTACGCTCCGGGGATAATGAGCAACCCCCACCATTTTCTTGGGCGTCAGCGTTGACGACGACTCCTCTCTTGATCAAGACGTGACACTAATGAGCGCTTTCGAGCGATCCCCTTTGTCGCCATGTCTGACGCTCAAGATCGCGTCCCGCTAACTTTTACGAATCCCGGAGCGCTGGCGAATACAAAAGGCAGTCGTTCTAAGCGACGATAGGTGGAAACGGGGCTAGTGGCGGGTTATGTGGATTGTGTCGATAAAGAGGGGGAGGGGGTAAACTCACCTTGCTATCTATCATCGAAGGACATTATTGATCTATTGAAAGCGACGGCGTAAAAGTACTGACGGGGAGAAAATGAAAAGGTTAATGTTGCATTTCATTTTTCCCGTACGAGACTATTACACATGGCTAGGTTCAAAGAGAATAAGTCAGAAAAACTATGTTTCAAAATAGATTTTCAGCGATATAAATTTTTTTTTTATTAACTATTCAAAGCTACATGAATGAACATCAAATATAATTACACACACACACACACACACCACACACACATATATATATATATATATATACATATATATATATATATATATACACACATATATATATATATATATACATATATATATATATATATATACATATATATAGTATATGAAGTAATTTGCCATTCAAGAAATATATAAATCTAACATTAATCTTCTGAGTTTGGAAATTTAACATGGAGAGAGAGAGAGAGAGAGAGAGAGAGAGAGAGGAGAGAGAACAAATATGCATACCTTAAGTGCATACGAACGAATCATCAAGAGCCCTCACTCTACCTTTGATAAAGCCACTTACACGAGATTAGTATTCATAAAAATACCTTAAGTTATTCATATTTGATAATGTGAGGCACGAATGAGATGTGAAGCGCTCCAAAGTGTAAACATCAAGTTCATCCTAAGGAAAAATTGGCGTTGTGCTCTATTGGTCTTTTATACATAATGTACACACATACATATATATATATATATATATATATGTATATATATACACATATATATATGCGTATATATGATATAAATAAATACATAAACATTCAGTATATATATATATATATATATGTATGTATGTATATACGTATCTACCTCTCTATATAAATGTTTCTTTACATATGTACACACATATATACATACATACATATTGAGTGAATATATATATATATATATATATATACATATATATATGCATAAATATACATATACATACAATATGTACTTAACTCTCTCTCCCTATATATATATAAATATATATATATATATATATTATATATATATGAGAACGTTTTGTACAGTTAAATAAGTCAATCTTCAAATAAATTGCAGACTGTGGAAATTCCTACGTAATATACCAACTCCCGCTTATTCTAAAACGGATTTTAGGCCATCATGAAATTTTTTTAACTGGAAGAATTCCTGTATAATATATATATATATATATATATATATATATACATATATATATACACACACACACATATATATATATATATTTATATATAAGTCACTTACTGATTAATGGTATTCAATATAGTATGCCTATTAAGAGAGAGAGAGAGAGAGAGAGAGAGAGAGAGAGAGAGGAGAGAGAGAGAGAGAGAGAGAGAGAGAGATGAAAGTGCTTGCTTTATGTATAAAAGAAAACGCTTTCATTTTTGCCATGTGAGGCAGTAACTATTACTGAGGTATCCGAGAGAGTTTTATTATTCCAAATATAACTTCACTAAAAGCTATTATGGGACTCTTGCCGCTTCACTAACCTTGAGCTTGAATTTACTGACACAGACATATATAAATATACATGAATGTATGTGCGTATGTATGTATGTTTCGGGCCTTACTGTATGTTTTATTGTTCATATGTCTTATTTACACACACTGTAAAGGTGTATTTACATATGTATAAATATATATATATATATATATATATATGCATATATATATATATATATATATATGCAAATACAAAACATGTTTAAGTATACATACAGGTACATATATATACTGTATATATGAATGTCTATGTTGGTATTTTTATGTATAATTCCACCTTATGTTTAAATTTTTAATTTATTTTTCTGATAGCTGGCTTGTGTGACAAGTATCGGTAAAGGTGTTTTGCTTTTGTGACAACTAATTTCTTTATCGTTAAATTTTTTTTGCGGTTAAGAATAGGTCTGTAAAGTACTTTTATAGTTTATTCAACAGCCGTTCTATGTTTACATGATTTTCCTGGTTTGTTCATTGTATCAATCTTAATTTTGTAAAAACAACTCTTATTCTGTCCATTGTACCTTGATAATGTGTACCAATAATACGAAAGTATTTTGAACTTAGTTTTTAAGGTTATAACCTTTTTGTGGCAAACCTACTAATTAGATATCACGTGAAAATTTTGATTTTCCTACATATGTATATTATATGCATATTGATATTCATAATATGAGTGTGTCTCATAATTAAACCAATAC
>NC_090734.1:139152076-139167076 GCF_036898095.1 Palaemon carinicauda
AAAAAAAAAAAAAAAAAAAAAAAAAAAAAAAAAAAAAAAACGGAAATTCTCTGTAAAAATATACTGTTCTCAGCCGTATTTCATTAAAGACAGGCGACCGTAATTCTTACCGTACTTTGTTATTATTTTTTCTTACGGCTTGGTGACTAATATCACTTCTAAGGTAAATATAACCGTTTTTTTTTTTTTTTAAAACGGTAAATGCTTGGCAAAATTTACTCCAGGTTTATTCTAGGATTATTACAGTTTTTTACGGCAGATTTTTAACATTTATTCCAGGTTTACTACAGCTTTTCTGGGCAGATTTTTAACAGTATATTATAAGAAACCGATAACCCTGCCTTCTAAAAGAAAAATATCATGGGGAAAACACTATGAATCAAGGAATGAAATATTCTTCCTCTATCCAAAGAACACGATGTATATATTTCAACCAAAATTTACTTGTTTCACAGCTTTATACTAGAGCAATTAGGAACTGCCATGTAAATTTCGAAGCGGATCTGGCACAAATATATTATATTCTTTTCAGCAAAATGGGTAATGAAATTTGAACACAGGCGCGCATTTCAGTCAAAAATTTGCAAAGCAACCAATTTTAAATTCGTAAATTTTCATGTAATACATAACTCCTTTTAACCTTAATAAAATATTCTCGTTGCCATTCCACCCTATGACCACAAAGTTAATTCAATAAAGTTCCCAAAATAGAACCTCAAACATCTAGTGAATCCTAAACAGTACCTAAGTTAAAAGTCTCAACCGAAAGATTACGAAAAACTTTCTATCATTATTATTTCATCCCAGGAAATGCGCACCGTCGTCTGCTGTACATAAAATGACAACAAATGAACAAAATATGTTAAAAGGATCCCACGCAGACACCGACGCTTACACCCACAATCCTTAAGGAAGTCTTATTCCATTTAAACGCAAAGCTTTTTGCCTACACTGCCAATACCAAGTAAGGGAGAAAGATGTCCCGGTGAACACTAGGAGGCAATATTTAAGAGAATCAAGAAGAGGAGGGACTATAACTATACATAAGCGGAAAGGTGTCCCTCAGGGTTTATACTTGGTCCCCATATTATTTCCTTTCACATTTGTTTTCCTCTTGGCCTTTGCTAGATGAAGTATCAAGTTAGCAGTCTCCTGTCTCTTGATGGTTTAGTTTCAGCCCAAGATCTTGCTTAGGAAAATACCCCACTGAAGATAATAATAAGGCATTCTTAAGTATCTAATCCGAATGTATTTGCAATGTACAGGGATAAAAAAGTATCATTTAAAGTCTGTTTAAATATAATAAAAAGTTCAGATGAATAAAATAATGAGAAAAATAAGTAAAGTGAAAACTAGTAGGAATGGAAGTTATATTTTGGCAACTTGGGATTTGCCGTATTTTCTAAGGGTGGTACACACGCTTAGATGAGTTATAAAGATTTTTACATCAAATACGAAAAGTAAATATGAATGAAGAGCAACAGGGAATGCAAGAATAGGATAAAGTAACTGACGTTTGCAAGACATATTTGCTAATATTTATCTTAGTCTATATACAGTATATATATATATATATATATATATGCATGTGCGAGTCTATTTGTGTATGAATAAGTGGCTAACTCAAATGAGAAGTTATATCAAAGTGTTCTGAGGTGGTTCAGGCATGTGGAAGGAATGGAAAACAACGGATTAGTTTAAAGAGAACATGAATAAGCAGTACTAGAAAGAAGGAGAGCAAAACCGAACAAGGGTTAAAAAGATAACAGTTATGACGTATTCAAAACGAAGTGTCTTGATATCTCGGAAGCTGATGCAACATTAGGCTGAATGTCTGTCTGTTTAAGAGGGTTTGACATACTGCTAATGAGCTATTTGTTTCTTGGCATTAATAAAAAAAAAAAAAATTGAGAAAAATTCTAATCCTCTATAACAGTGGCCGCCGTGATAACACAATACCTAAAGGATGAACTATTATTATTGTTATTACTTGCTAAGCTACAACCCTAGTATGAAAATCAGGATGCTATAAGCACAAGGGATCCAACAGGGAAAATAGCCCAACGAGGAAAGGACAAAAGGAAAATAAAATATCTTAAGTACAGTAATATTAAAATAAATATCTCCTATATAAACTACAAAAAAAAAAAAAAAGTGGCAGGAAATAAGTTTTAGCTACTCCCTAATATGTGAAACGGAGAATGGTAAACTCTATCAGCCTATCTATCTATATATATGAAGATCGTTTCTAAAAACCACCTCTTAGGGAAAAAATAAGTGTCCGTAGAACAAAGTTCTAATGGAACATTTAAGCGATTATGACGCGGTCTCTTGCATTAGTCGGATGAGAGCTGTTATCAGCTAAAGGTACAACAGCTTCATAAACTAGTGTATAAATGGCGGGGCGGGGCTGATCATAAAAGAAGGATGGAGAGAAGCGTATATATTGTGAAGACTGGGGGAGAGCGGGGGTGGGGGGAAAGGCGGGGGGGGGGGTTGTCATTTCTCAACGGGTGGGGGGAGAGAGGCAGTGAGAGAAAAGGACTGGTCAGATCATTATTATTATTATCATTATTATTATTATTATTATTATCATTATTATTATTATTTGCAAAGCTACAACCATAGTTGGAAAAGCAGAATGCTATAAGCCCAAGGGCTCCAACAGAGAAAATAGCCCAGTGAGGAAAGGAAAGAAGGCAAAATAAAATTCTTAAGAAGAGTAACAACATTAAAATAAATATCTCCTATATAAACTATAAAAACCTTAACAAAACAAGAAGAAGAGAAACAAAACAGAACAGCGTGCCCGAGTGTACCCTCAACACAGAAAGTCAAACGGTTATTCAATTGACTAATTAGTTGCCACTGAAAAAAAAAAAAAATGATTGGAGAAAAAGACTTAAGTCGAAACAGATAAATAAATATCAGAAAAAAATGGAAGAAAATTATAGTAATCTTCTGAAACTGAACCAATGGCTATAGAAAGCAATGTTAGAGAAACTTAAGAACACTATCAAAGTCAACAACAGCCGCAAGACTGCTAAATGGAACACATTATATGACCCTGTTGCCAAAATAACATCTAATACATCAACGCCAGCAACGCATATCTTAATTAGGCGCTCCTAATCAAACACGTAGCGTATATAGAATTAATGTATTTCATTTATATATAAGTTTAATTGAGTAAAAACCTTCTCTAAAGAATATCTAAATACAGTTTATTTGCTTAATATGTGTATCACGTAATTAAAACTAATTTAAGACTTTTCCAACTAAAATCAATAAAATCCATCTAAGACCAATAACGGTTTTTTTTTTTTTTTTTTTTTTTTTTTTTAACCAGTGCATGTCTGCCATGCCGTATCATGTCTAGTGCCACACTTGACCTAAGGATAAGATTAGGCCAGGGGTCCCCTCCAGCCAGGTCGGACGCGGCATCACTGGTCAAGTTAGGCTCTTCTAGTATAATGGTACACTGCTACACTTTATGTAGGTTAAGGGGGTTAAAGACTCACAATGTCCTCCCCCAGCAATGTGAAGGATGTAGAACCCTAGGTTACGGTTATTGAGGCTTATTGGAAATAGCCGTGCCTGGCGATCGCCGGACTGGGATTCGAGTCCCGCTCAAGCTCGATAGTTTCTTGAAGTGTCTGCAAACTCATCATCCTTGTCAGCAAGGAGAGGGGGTTTCGGGGGAGCCTCTAGTTCTACTTACTGGGGTGGATAGGTGGCTAAGGCCCTGATTATATGTTCTATATATATGGTCAGTATTTGGGGAATTGTCACTGGCTGCTGCCCTTCATGAGTGGAAGTTAGGACTAGTTCCTGTGATTAGTGATTAACATACAAGAAACCTTTTTTTTTCATACAATTTCTGGCGTATATTTCATACACCATTTCTGATGATTCACTCTCGTATTTTCCCCACCTATAAACAGTTCCCCAATGTGGTTATTCCACCTTGAAATATCGGGGAAGGCTTAGGGTTTCTTTGGCTTATATGTTAACCTTGTTTATCAAATTGATTTTGATCATGATTTAATGATTTCACTTTCATACTGTGGTTACAGTTTACTTCACTCAAATCCCATAATTTCAGCATGGCCCCTTATTATTTTATGGGGCCGGTTGGCCACTGAGCAAAAATTTTAAAAAGGAATAATTTTTAAAATTTTCTTAATCCCCTTACAATTATGATAAAAACTATGATATATATTATGACAGAATATTTGTTTAAACTAGACATATCCTTCGCCTTGATCAATGCATATTCATTCTTACCTCTTCATATGAATTATGTTTACTGATCGCAGATGAAGCATATCTACTATATTTTTATAATTTTAATAATTCTAATTTTAAAAATTTTAATAATAATAATTTCAACAATTTTAATAACAATTATAAGTAGTCGTGATTTCTTTTGACAAATAAACTTTTCAGAAATTATTGCACACATTTCTAAAAACAATGTGAAGTTCCTTCAACGAAAGACTAAAATAAAATAACAATCAACTTCGATGAACGACAAACAACAAAGACTGCAACGAATTGACAACGACTCTACTCTTATTTTCTAAATAAGGCATAGCTACCCCGCCCCCCAACTCCAGTACTCACAAGCATGTTTATCTGGACAACAAAACATACATTCAAAAGAACATTTTATCAAGGACAGAAGAATTTTATAATAATAATATTAATAATGATAAAAATAATAGTAATAATAATAATAATAATAATGATAATAATAATAATAATAATTATTATTATTATTATTATTATTATTATTATTATCATTATTATTATTATTACTCTTCGCACTTCCCAAGAGAAATTAGTTCACCAAACTTTCAACTGGACTCCAGAAGGCACTAGTAGAGTTGGAAGACTCAGGCCTACATGGCTGAGGACTATTAAGCGTAAAGTAGGAGATGATGAATGGAGAAGTATTCAATTAAAAGCTCAAGATAGAGAAGACTGACCAAATCTAACCGAGGCCCTTGGCGACAATAGATGTAGGAGCAGATGATGATGATTATTTATTATTAATATTATCTTCTTTATATTACCAATACTATAATTTTTACTACTATTACTATAATCATCGTTATTATTATAATCCTTATCATTACCATCACCATCAGGTCTATGTTGTTCGAGCTATATTTCGTAGGATAAGGCTAGGGAAGTGGGGAACATGGGGGAGAGGAAGAGTACCCCTGGATACAATCCAGTTCATACCCCGAAGGAGAAGAACTCGGGATGGGAAGGAATAAGGAAAAGGGAGAAAGGGAAGTACAGGAGAAAATAAAAGAGAGGGGCAGACCCTCTTGCGATGTTAGATAGGATTAGAAGCAGTTTGAAAAAACAGACAGGGAGAGGAAGGGTTTTTTGGTTTACATGTCTAGCCCTGTTGCAGGAGTCTGTCGGTCTGTAACCTATTTTGATGGTTAAAGAAAGTTATGGTTGCACAAAATTTATGATGTTTTAATGAAATATCAACTTAACTGTTGAAATGATACTTAATGATATTTTTTTAGCTATATTTAAAAATAAATATTGAGCTTAAAATAGGAAAATATCTGCAACCGAGTGATGAAAAATATATAGCGTAAAGCTTTCTGAGGTAATCCTAATCATAAAATCATGCTTTAAAAGAAAATATTTTACAGGTTCTTGAATTAATATTTACTAAAAAATATTTACTTATCATAAAAAACCTGAATGAACTTTTTATGTATCCCTTCAATTTATATGCATTGACTCAACATTTTCGATCTCTCATCATTAGTTCATCATAGCGAAAAAGTAATAGTCATTCACATAAAAAAAAGTCTGAGGTTTGTCATTTGGTTTTATCAATTTAACCGATTCAGTGACAGTCGTTGTAAATTTGGTAATTAAAGGGAAGAGCAATTTATTTTGCAATCAGAAACCCTTTTCATCCGGTCTACGGACTTGCATATGAATATATCTAATGCATCGTATATTTCTCTAATATATATAATTAAATAGTTTTACACGTACAACTTACAAGTGTTTTTTATGTTTGAAAGTATTTAATGTGAATATATAAAAAAACCTAACTACGAAATATTTTTCCTTGTCAACGGCCATGAGCTTGTGACACTAGTTTAGTTTCCTCACGTATACAATCAGTCACTATCAATATTCTTATTACAAACTAAGCTAAAACCCTAGTTGGAGAAGCAAGATACTATAAGCCATAAGGCTCCAACGGTGCAAAATATCCCAGTGAGGAAAGGATATAAAGAAATAAACTACAAGAGAAGTAATGATCAATTGATATAAAATATTTCAAGAACAGTAACAGCATTAAAATAGATCTTTCATATAAAAACTATAAAGACAGACTTATGCCAGCCTGTTCAAAATGAAAACATTCGCTGCAAATTAGAACTTTTGAAGTTCCATCAATTCAACTCCCTGATTCGGAAGATCATTCCACAATCTGAGAAAGCTGGAATAAAACTTCTACAAACTACCGAAACAGTTATAATCTGGAATATTCGTGGAATCCAAAAGACACTGTCTCGACTTGCCCAATATAGTACTTAATCATGTCTTTAATTTTCCATTACTAAAACTAAGTAAGCTTAAAAAACTGACAAATTACCGATATGATGACATATCGCTTCATCGAAATGTAGAGAAATATAAATTAAGAAAAGTTTAGTCAAAAACTTTAAGTTCTAGTCTTGGGTAGTGCCATAGCCTCTGTACCATGGTATTCCACTGTCTTGGGTTAGAGTTCTCTTGCTGAAGGGTACACTCGGACACACTATTCTCTCTTATTTCTCTTGCTCTTTTTTTTTTTTAAAGTTTTTATAGTTTATATGAAAGATATTTATTTCAATGTTGTTACTGTTCTTAAAATATCTTATTTTTCCTTGTTTCCTTTCCTCACTGGGCTATTTTCCCTGATGGAGCCCCTGGGCTTATAGCATCCTGCTTTTTCAAACAGGGGTTGTAGCTAATAATAATAATAATAATAATAATAATAATAATATAACATTGCTTCAATAAAAACCAGAAAGAAAAAATGGAATGTCATAAATGACATTAGATAAAAATCTTCGGAAAAAAAATCAAGGTAAAATATAACATTATAACAATATCGTAGAGAGAGAGAGAGAGAGAGAGAGAGAGAGAGAGAGAGAGAGAGAGGGGGGGGGGGGAACATCACTCCATAAAAATGACATAAGGAGACGTCCGTACAACATTCATTGTAATCTACCTGAGGAAAATGAGTTGTCCCCGAGATGGAGAAGTTTCAACCCAGGTGGTCGGGGCACATATAAACTGCCCCGTTGCACACACACACACACACATACACACACACAAACTCTCTCTCTAACTCAAAACTCGCCACTTTAACCTTCCCGCTTATCAAGAAACGAGTCACATTCGTCTGCGGAGAGAGGCAATTACTAGATTCTCCTCTTACTTATGGAAGTCACGATTCACTATTTTTCCACTTTACAGAATCTAATCTCGCCTTCCTTCTATATACCCGCCTTGTCCCCTAAGACGTGATGCCAAGACTTAAACGCGTATCGTTTTCAAGTCTTGCCATCACGTCAGGTGATTTTTCTTTTATGTAATTTCATCTTTTCGGAGAATGCGATGAGGGTGTTCACCGCCTTAATGCCGTATGCTATAAGGTGTACTCAAAATCTACATATGGACTTTGGGTATAACTTGCAAACTTCTCTGGGTACTTAATTGGGTATAAGTAGTATAACTTGCAAACTTCTCTGGGTACTTAATTGGGTATAAGTAGTATAACTTGCAAACTTCTCTGGGTACTTAATTGGGTATAAGTAGTATAACTTGCAAACTTCTCTGGGTACTTAATTGGGTATAAGTAGTATAACTTGCAAACTGCTCTAGGTACGTTACTACAGCTGCACTTTAAAATTTGCCGTAAAAAAAAAAAAAAAAAAAAAAAAAAAAAAAAAAAACACGGTAAAAATCCTGGAATTTAGCCAAGTATTTACCGTTTCAGAAACGGATATATTGACGTAAAGGAATGATATTACGGCCACTAACCCGTAAAAGATAATAACAATGTACGGTAAAAATTACGGTCGTCTGTATTTTACTGAAATACGGCTGAGAACAGTATATTTTACGGAAAATTTCCGATTAAAATTACGGGTATTTTTAATAGTACAGGACATCATTCACACCCGTACTATGAAATACAGATAATGGACTGAAAAAAAAAATCAAGAAAAAGTATTTACATACACTGAAATAAAATTAATTCCATCGATACCATTAACAACAAATATTCGAATTAATATCAGAAGGGAAGAGATTAACCAAGCTTGACTCTTACAGAGCTGGCCACCAAATATTCGTAAATTTAACAACCAGAAAATATGCTAAAACTTATAAAACCATTTCTAATAACAAACTATGTATACAAAATATGCCACGCAACATAAAAAGTTCCCTAGACCAGTATCTTTACCTCAACGATAATTCCTTTTCCTAATATTCATTTGGATCTAAAACAGCTCTCTCTCTCTCTCTCTCTCTCTCTCTCTCTCTCTCTCTCTCCACATTCAGTAAATCAATCAGAATAAAACGTTTAGCGATGAAAGATCCCCAATGGGTGTACGACGTCGAAGACCTGCTAACTCTTCGACAGGGCGAGAATTAAATCGCCTTTTACACTAGAATTAAGGAGTGTCGGCGTCACCCAATTGGGACCACCTTTGAGACCTTATAAGGTCCTTAATCGGACCGAGTTGTCACCTTTACCTGTCTATGATGCGCTCACCTGTTTTATCTCGGGACGGGCCTTGAAACACCTTCGGTTTACAGCTCTGTTAACTTATCTACTTTAAGACCTCTTAATGTACGTGTGTGTGTGTTTGTGTGCGCGTGTACACACAAGACTAAGCGTCGTCCTTTTTCTATGAAGGGATAATGCGTACATGTGTGCGTGTGAGGCCAACGGTTGTCGCTCTCTATACTGGAAATTCAAGTGTGCATGAGTGTGAAAATCACCTTGCTGTTTTCCCCTGAAATAGACATTACAAAATATATGTAAACATGCAATGAACGTCCTTTTAAAATTAATGTGAGTGAATATATGTAACTTACAACCGATACCTATACTTTCCATAAACATACACTGTGTTTTAAGTTCAACTATTGTCGTCTAAATTGACAACGGGAAGTGTAGTTGTATAGGTGTATATACGGTTTCTTCTAAAATACAAACAACATGTTTTCTGCATGTGAATGCATATGAAACCAGTGCTTTTCAAAATTGAATACAATTTTTGTGTACGCCACTGTTCTTCTCTAACACAGACACAATACATATTTGCAAGACACTGCTGTTCTATAAACAGCGACCATGTAAAAAAAAATGTTGTATGTACGAGTATACTACTAAAACATTACTTCTCATATCGTTTATTTATTTCCTTATTCCCTTTCCTCACTGGGCTATTTCTTCCTGTTGGAGCCCTTGGCTTTTAAGCATCCTGCTTTTCCAACAAGGATTGTAGCTTAGCTAGTAATAATAATGATAAAATAATGTACATCACTACTGTCCGCAATAATAATAAGACCAGATATTCTAATCTTACGCGACACAGACAATATCCCATCAATCGCTGGCTATCTCATACATCAGACGTAAAAAGACACAAGAAAATAATAAACTAATACAAAACTGTCCTGCCACTTAATAAAACAAAACAAAACTGTCCTGCCACTTAATATAACATAACAAAACTGTCCTCCTACTTGATAAAACAAAACAAAACTGTCCTGCCACTTAATAAAACATAACAAAACTGTCCTCCCACTTGATAAAATAAAACAAAACTGTCCTGCCACTTAATAAAATAAAACAAAATTATCCAGCCAGTTAATAAAATAAAACAAAACTGTCCAGCCACTTAATAAAATAAAACAAAACTGTCCTGCCACTTAATAAAATAAAACAAAACTGTCCGGCCACTTAATAAAATAAAACAAAACTGTCCTGCCACTTAATAAAATCAAACAAAACTGTCCGGTCACTTAATAAAATAAAACAAAACTGTCCTGCTACTTAATAAAATAAAACAAAACTGTCATGCCACTTAATAATACAAAAAACTGTCCTGTCACTTAATAAAACAAAACTGTCCTGCCACTTGATAAAACAAAACAATACTATCCTGCCACTTAATAACACAAAAAAAACTGTCCTGCCACTTAATAAAAAAACTATCCTGCCACTTAATAAAAAACTGTCCTGCCACTTAGCAAAATGAAACAAAACTGTCCTGCCACTTAATAAAACAAAACAAAACTGTCCAGCCACTTAATAAAAAACTGTCCTGCCACTTAATAAAATTAAACAAAACTGACCTGCCACTTAATAAAACAAAACTGTCCTGCCACTTGATAAAACAAAACAAAACTATCCTGCCACTTAATAACACAAAAAAAAACTGTCCTGCCACTTAATAAAAAAAACTATCCTGCCACTTAATAAAAAACTGTCCTGCCACTTAATAATATGAAACAAAACTGTCCTGTCACTTAATAAAACAAAACAAAACTGTCCTGCCACTTAATAAAAAAAAAACTGTCCTGCCACTTAATAAAAAAAAACTGTCCTGCCACTTAAAAAAACTGTCCTGCCATTTAATAATAAAAAACTGTCCTGCCACTTAATACAAAACAAAACTGTCCTGCCACTTCCAGTCAGGCGATATTCCGCACTTGCGATGCGTTTTTTATCGCACACCCAAGACAGTCGCGGAAAGAATTAACGATTCAATCGGTACGCTCAAAGAAGTAAATCACCGCCCTTCGAACAGACAGCTTAGACCCGGACTCTCCTTGTGATTTTGCTGTCTTTTTGCGGTTGTCACTTTAGAGATTTGGAGAATGTCATTTAAAAGGTTAGGAAAATGTCATTTAAAGAGTTAACACACTTTTTGTCTTTTGTTTCAAGCGAGATTATTCAAAATATTCTACACATTTTTTTTTATTGGTTTAAGTTGAATCATTTTAAAGGTTGAAGAAAACATTTATTTTTTTGCTAAGTAGGCCAACGGATTATAAAAAATATATATATTATTTTAGCCAGGTAATTTAAAGGATTAATAAAGATACCGAGATACACAATTATTTCTTGTTTTGGTTTTAGTTAAATCATCTTACGGGTTGGAAAAAAAAAATTGGTTAAGTAATTGAAAGGGTTGAAGCAAACATTCTGTTTTTTAGCTAATTAATTCATAGGATTCAATCAAAAACTTTTTTTTTCTAGCAAGGTAATTTAAAGGATTAATAAAAATAAGTTTTGTTATGGGCAAATATATTTAGAGAATTAAAAAAAAATTACTTTTCAGCGAAAAAAAGAACTAAAAAACTAAAGTTATTTATATTCAAAGTGTCCAAAGAATGCTATATAAACTACCGAATGATCATTTAAAATGTCAATAATTCCTTTATATTGTAAAATGGATAAGGTAGCAAAACCAAAGTCCTCTTTATCTTGATTTAAATGCTTGGGAAAATATTTGGAGGACTTACAAGAACTATTCGTCAACAAATAAATAAATATGCGTTTTCTTCGGTTCTGATATAATTTTCTAATCATTACTATAATCTTGTTATTCAGAAAGTGAACACATTCGCATAAACAAGTTTAAAATTCCTTTCACAGACCAGAATGTCCACACCAAAGATAATATCAATACAAATGATAATTATAATAAAAATAATAACATTGTGATAATAATAATAAACATATAAAGCATGCGGGAAAGACGGTTGAGTGTGATGAAGTGTTGAAAAACACCCGAGAGAGAGAGAGAGAGAGAGAGAGAGAGAGAGAGAGAGAGAGAGAGAGAGAATGATATGGTTACCTATGATATTAACTCTCCCCTACCCGTCCCCCGGAGGAATACCTTGTAGGTCCTCGGCCGAATAATCTCCTAAGGGCACGAACTGCGCATTAAGAGCAGGAAATTAAATGATAGCGTGTGATCCTAAGGCTGGGATCACAGCTAAACACCTTCCTAAGGCATATCAAAACGAGGATATTTAATATCATATTTGGATAATGTCAATTGGGTCGAGATTGAAGAGATGAATAAAGGGAAGGAGTTATGCACACTATACTCAATTTTCCTTAATGAGGCCCATTTGCACTGACTTGCAGCGGTGCCCTTTAAGCTCGGAAAAGTTTCCTGCTATCTGATTGGTTAGAATTATCTTGTCCAACCAATCAGCGATCAGGAAACTTTTCCGAGCAAAAAAGGCACCCCCGCGAGTCGGTGTAAATCTGCCTCACTAAAAAGAATTGACTATAGATATAAGGACAGACGTCCAACGTGACATTTTGTTGATATATTTATAAAGAAGCGAGTGGGTCCGTCCTCGAAATATGCGCAAACACTTGTGTCCACTTAAGGAATGGCAAGTGGATTAACATAATGGTTGTTCACATGAAAGACGACAAATATACAAAGTCGTATAAGTAAGAGTTGTTGTGGTCTGATTGGTAACGTCTCTGCCTAGTTTGTTAGACGGGGGTTCGAGTCCTGCTCAAACTCGTTAGCGCCTTTAGTGTCTGCAACCTTACCATCCTTGTGAGCTAAGGCTGGGGGGTTTGGGGGAGCCTACAGGTCTATCTGCCGAGTCATCAGCAGCCATTGTCTTCCCCCCACCCCTGGCCTTAGCTTAAGTGGAGAGGGGGTTGGGCGCTGATCATATAATATAGGGTAAGTCTCTAGGGCATTATCCTGCTTGCTATGGCAGTGTCACTGTCCCTTACCTCTGCCATTCATGAGCAGCCTTTAAAGGATATCAAATCCATATAGATGTGACATATAATAATGGGTTTTATCCCGAATTGCTACTACTACCGATACAAGTCGGGGGCCGGATAAAAAATAATAATAATAATAATAATAAATGGTCACTACTACAAGTAATAATTTAGATACTTCTTTATGTACTTTCAAGTTGGTCGGGTTTTTAAAATTTCAGTTTGTGCACTACAGTATGTGACCTATGGATTTAATTAATATTTTAAGAAATGAATTTATGGGAACATAAACTGAAATAAAAAATGTATAAGTGAACGAATGAATAATCATAAATCAAAAGACAAAAATTAATTAAAAAAAGTGAAATATCATACCCTAACGAAAATATTAAAACTAAGGTTTTAATCATTAAAGAAAATACTATAGAATTTATAATGCTTAAATTATCTTATGGGAATAGCTCAAAATATATCATGAGAATAACGCAAGAATGTTAATGAATGAATAATCTTATTAAATTATATAATTATAAAATAACAAACAATAAAAAAAGTTTTAGATTATCAATAAAAATGATATACATGAATATAAGAATATAAAAATTTATGGAACTTACATAAAAAAGAAATTGCATATTGCAGAAAAATCCTAGATTAATAGAGGCTAATATTTTTAAAAATTTGCAATTATATAAATAAAAAAAAAAATTAAAGACCGTAAATAAAGAGGTTAACCAGTAATATTCTCAAACACCATGTTATAAGCATCTAGCTCTCTCTCTCTCTCTCTCTCTCTCTCTCTCTCTCTCTCTCTCTATGTATATATATATATATATATATATAATATATATATATATATATATATATATAATATATATATATATATATATATATATAGATAGATAGACATATAGATAGATAGATATATGCATATATATACTTATATATATATATATTTATATATATATATATATATATATATAGATATATAATATATATATATATATATAAATAAGTGGAAACTAATAATTCCTCGTTTGAAAACTCTTTCAACGAAAAATAATCTCCTGCATAAGGCCTTAAAAGTGAGCAACGTGGGAATAAATAATCATTATCATTACTTGTATCATTATCATTATAGTAATCTTTATTATTCATATCTAATCTCACGGAATATTTTCATTCTTAGGTCACTCTTGCCCTAAAAATGACGTCAACTTTAAACGGGGTCGAGATGTGTAACACTGACTCCGGGGACGTTATGTAATTTCTCTGAGCTCGGGTTAGGGTACTTTCTGCATAATTATATATTGTAGGGGCAAGTAGTGCGAGATGCGTTACGGTATCATTATTATTATTATAATTATTATTATTATTATTATTATTATTATTATTATTACTATTTGCTAAGCTACAACCCTAGCTGGAAAAGCAGGATGCTATAAGCCCAGGGCTCCAACGGGGAAAATAGCCCAGCGAGAAAAGGAATCACGGAAAAATAAAATATTTTAAGAACTGTAACAACATTAAAATAAATATCCCCTGAATAAACTATAAAATTATTAAAAAAAAGAGGAAGAGAAATTAGATAGAATAGTGGGCCTGAGTGAACTCTCAAGCAAGAGAACTCTAACCCAAGACAGTGTAAGACCTTGGTACAGAGGCTATGGTACTACCCAAGACTAGAGAACAATGGTTTGATTTTGGAGTGTCCTTCTCCTAGAAGAGCTGCTTACCCTAGCTAAAGAGTCTCTTCTACCCTTACCAAGAGAAAAGTGGCCACTGAACAATTACAGAGTATCACATTAAATAAATATATAGACAAACACGGCTTCTTCTCATTATCACTTACTAGTGTACGCAACCCATCAAAAATGTCGGCTAAATATTCAGATAGATATGCATACACGCAGATTCAACCCTTCCCACCCCATCCACCTTTCCTAACTACAAAACGCCAGTTTCGGCAATTTGTGGGTGATTAGGGTTTCCTAGTGTACTTCTCAGGGTACCCTTCTCTCACCAGGTTATGACTACTCCCCCTCCCCCCTACCCAGGGGACGGTGAGAGACCGTGTAATCATACATTTGGCGATGCCGATCGGTGATATATATACATATATATATATATATGTGTGTGTGTGTATATATATATATGTATATATATATATACAT
>NC_090734.1:139172076-139179576 GCF_036898095.1 Palaemon carinicauda
ACAGATTGGAATACGCGGGTCTCTTCTTAATACCGTAATTGAATTTGGAAGCAATAGATCTCAAAGAGTTGTTGTTGATGGGCACCATAATGAGTATAAGAATGTGATATTTGGTGTTCCTTAGGGTAGTATGCTTGGCCCATTACTTTTGTGGTTTGGACTAGAAAACAAGCTTGTTATATATGCAGAAGATACTACTCTCTTTGCATCAATTCCATCTCCTGAATGTAGATCTATGGTTTCTGAGTCCCTTAATCGAGATCAAGCTAAAGTTAGTGCATGGTGCAGATTAGGGCGTCATAAAGTTGAACCCTAAACAAAACTCAGTATAATTTCAAAGGAATCCAGAGGCTCCTCAACATCCACATCATTGCACTGATTATGCCTCTTCAACTATATGCAACTCTTTTAAAATTCTAGGTGTGATTCTGAATTGAAAATTTACTTTTAAGAAGCACAGTCAGTGTTTCTTCTTCAATTGCACAATAAAATGATTTATTGAGATTCTCTTAAAATTTTATAATACAAAGTTTAAAATGTTCTTATAAAATGTAATTCAGTCATTTTACCTTGATTCCGAGTATTGTTCCCCTGTCTGGTCTTCAACTGCTGACTCTCACCTTAACTACTTTCATAGAAACTTCAGGTATTTCAAATTCCTTATTCGTTATCTGTATATTAATCTCTGGCACCATCGTTCAGTTAGTTTCTTTGCTTATACACACACACACAAAACACACACACACACACACACACACACATATATATATATATATATATATATATACATATATATAAAATTTGCTATTTCCTTTTCTCACTAGGCTACTTACTCTCTTGGAGCCCTTGGGCTTGCTTTTCAATCCAGGTTTTAGTTTGGCTAGTAAAAACAATAATAAAAATAATAATAATAATAATAATAATAATAATAATAATAATAATAATAATAATAATAATAATACTGTCATTATAATTATTATCATACCTACCTTTATTATTACCACTATAATCATCATCATGCATCTGAAATTTTAGGAGTAAGTTCACTGAGTACGTACACACGAAGCAAAATTGCCTGAAACCTTATTTTCAATCAACATCGCGGCCATCGAACGCTGACCTCAATCAAGCAATGTTAAAAATTATTCGAAAACAATAACAGGACTCAGCATAAACAGATGTAAACAAGAATGCGAAACATCAATCGCGGAGTCGATGGGAATCCCTCCAACAGTTCCTTTATACTATTATTATTAATATTATTATCAATATTATTATTATTATTATTACTTGCTAAGCTATAACCCTGACTAGAAAAGCTAGATGCTATAAGCCCAAGGGCTCCAACAGGGAAAATATCCCAGTGAGGAAAGGAAATAAGGAAAAAAAAATAAACTACAAAAGAAGTAATTAACAATTAAAATAAAATATTTTAAGACCATAAACCACATTAAGGTAAATCTTTCATATATAAACTATAAAAAGTTTAAAATATAATAGGAAGAGCAATAAAATTTTTTTAGTGTGCCCGAGTGTACCCTCAAACAAGAGAAGTCTAACCCAAGACAGTGAGAGACCATGGTACAGAGGCTATGGCACTACCCAAGATGAGAGAACAATGGTTTTGTTTTGGAGTGTCTTTATCTTAGAAGAGCTACTTACCCTATCTAAAGATTCCCTTCTACCCTTACCAAGAGGAAAGTAGCCAATGAGAAATTATAGTGCAATAGTTAACCCCCTTGAGAGGAGCATCCTTACAGCTACTGCTATACTTCATCTTCGTAATTCCTTGCCTCCTGCAGGACTCGTCCTTCTAATTAGGAGAAAAGATATTAAGGTTTTCGTCAGATGGTGGATTCCTACTTCGCTCCTCTGACGATGATGTTAAATGGAAGGATCGATTATAACGAGAGAGAGAGAGAGAGAGAGAGAGAGAGAGAGAGAGAGAGAGAGAGAGAGAGAGAGAGAGAGAGAGAGAGCTCTATTACTTTTATATATAGAACATAAGATGAATTGGAGGATACAACAATATCCTGAGACAACTTAATTACATTTAGAAGAGAGAGAGAGAGAGAGAGAGAGAGAGAGAGAGAGAGAGAGAGAGAGAGAGAGAGAGAGAGAGAGAGAGAGAGAGAAAGCTATTGCTTTTATATATAGAACATAAGATGAATTGGAGGATACAACAATATCCTGATACAACTTAATTACATTTAGAAGAGAGAGAGAGAGAGAGAGAGGAGAGAGAGAGAGAGAGAGAGAGAGAGAGAGAGAGAGAGAGAAAGCTATTGCTTTTATATATAGAACATAAGATGAATTGGAGGATACAACAATATCCTGATACAAATTAATTACATTTAGAAGAGAGAGAGAGAGAGAGAGAGAGAGAGAGAGAGAGAGAGAGAGAGAGAGAGAGAGAGAGAGTATCTTGCGCAAACTAACCCTTGACATATGATGTTGCTACATTTACATATAGTCAAGTCTTGTTATAAAAGTTTCCATGAAATAAACGCTCAATATTCATGTAAAAAAAACTTGATAACTGTCGTGCCAAAGCTTCTTGCTGAGCCAATGTAAACATTTTAAATCCTCAACAGATTACCTCACAGGTTAATTAAGTTGTGCATCTCTACCATGCTCGAGCAGGTAACGATATGCCAGCTCTCTCTCTCTCTCTCTCTCTCTCTCTCTCTCTCTCTCTCTCTCTCTCTCTCTCTCTCTCTCTCTCGTTAGCTGGTATCTTAAAACAGATCATAGGACTTAATAAATCATGCCTCCAATCTCTTTTTCACGAAAAGCCCACATCTAGACTTGCCTTGATTAGAAACAAAGACCAATTAAGACGGAACTTTGCATAAGGCTTCGCTTTGTGGAACATTATACCTCCCTATACGATACCGGACTGCTTAGTCCAAAATTATCTTGTTCGGGTTTAATTCATGTTTTTTTTTCTAAATCGAACCGTAGGTTCAGATTCTATCGATGTTTCTCATTACCAGAAGTCAAGTCTCTCTCTCTCTCTCTCTCTCTCTCTCTCTGATGAAATTTTAATCTTGCTTCTGTGAATCCCTTTAATGGCAATTATTTACTTCGTGATGCGTCTGTATTGTTTGCTCCGTCGAAAGACCCTAACCTTTTTCTTAACAACAACAACAACAACAACAATAATAATAATACTACTAATAATAATAATGATAATAATTCTGTTAGGTACGAAGATATAGATGACTGGAATATACAGAAGGACCACCATAGTGTAGCGTGGCTCACAACTGTAATATTATTATTATTATTATTATTATTATTATTATTATTATTATCATTATTATTTTCATTATTATTACTAGCTAAGCTATAACCCTAGTTGGAAAAGCGGGAAGCTATATATAAGCTATCGTGGCAATATTACCAATAATATCAATAATGTTATCATTCATATTTTTTCAATAACCAGTCTCATATAACATAAATAATAAATAAATGAATAAAAAAAAATGTTCAAATATAGGAAGCTATTTCAATAACACGAAGCCTCACAGCTTTCTCCTTAACGACTCTTTTGAACAAGCAAGAAGATTAACCAGAATATTTCATGTGATCTGCGTGAGAGAAATGGGGGGTTGGGGGTGTAAGAAGGGGAAAAGAAACAGGGGGGGGGGATCCTTTGTGCAGGCAATTTGCAATGCTGAACCCCATCGTGGAAATCATCATACCCCTGGAAGAAGATCGTGATCTGAAATACACTTCTCTCTCTCTCTTTCTCTCTCTCTTGTTCCAGCGAGTACACAAGTTTATAAAAGAGAATGAAGAAAATATCATATGCAAGAGAGAGAGAGAGAGAGAGAGAGAGAGAGAGAGAGAGAGAGAGAAGTTCTGGGGGTTTATGAATGTTAACTACACAGACGTGGGTTGAAACCACTTCTCAACTACACTCCCCGTTTAATGTGGATAAAGATATCACAGTTATCTGTACCACAATCAGCAGTTGCTGGATGTACATTATGCCTGGCGCTCTCTCTCTGTAATGAATATGGTAATTATATAGTATGAACACCCAGAATATCATGGGCGTAACCCACCGGGTCCAGGGCGGCAGACAAAACGGCCTTATGACCGGGTAGACGGTGAGGTGGAAGTACCTCGCCCTGGGGAAGACCGAGACGGTTGGGCGGCCATAAAGACGTATTTGAGCGAGTGGTAAGTGATATTGATCTTAATGGGCAGCGCGTACAAGGGTTATAATATGTTTGGGGTGGCGGGGCATAAGTCTTTGCCGGATGGGACGTTGCTGGGGCCCCCAGCTCATGTCTTGGAAGTGAAATAATTACCTCTGGATTGTGTGTTGGAGTAGGAGGGGGAAGAGGGGGGAAGAGAGGAGGTAGGAGTAGGGGGAGGAGTATCCAATCCAACAAGAAGATGGAAAATGAGAGGAGGTGGGAGCAATAATCACTCTAACGTACACACAGAATGAAGAGATGGAATGGGGGAAGGTAGATGGATAGCCTAGGCCCTTTCGCAAAGCAGAAACAAATGGAAGGAAATTCATTACTACACGGAATGGAAACTGCATAAAACCAAGTGATTACGCAAATTTTGAAATAGCAGAAACTGATGAAAGAATTCAAAAGTTATTCTTAAAATATCGGGTTATTATTATTATTATTATTATTATTATTATTATTATTATTATTATTATTAGCTAAGCTACAAACCTAGTTGGAAAAGAATGATGCTATTAAGCCAAAGGGATCCAACAGAGAAAAATAGCTCAGTGAGTAAAGGAAACAAAGAAATAAACTACATAAGAAGTAATAACAAAGAGGATTTATTCTTCCATTTTTGCATGTATATTTAACACTGAAGGGTCCCTTATTTAATCTTCTTATACAGGACAGTTTCAGGGGAATCTATAAATACTACGCCGATATGCATTATAGCGCTTTGCTCAGTTAAAAGGGAAACTTAATAAAAACAATTAACCTTGAATTTAGTATATAATTATACATATAAACTTACTTTAAGTATCCATACAAGCATAAGTGTCAATTAAATGTGCATACTTGAGTGCACGTGCTGTCAGGTGATATCCATTTGGGTTGATTTCATTGATTTTACGATTGTATGTGAATAATGAATATAGCCCGTGCCCCATATGGGAATCCATTCTACAAAAACGTTGGAAATAATGTTGTTCGTCAGCTGTACACTTCCCATTAACGTCGCCTTTTTACCGATCGAAATTTGCAATTCAACGTCACAGTATCAAGTCTGATAACTAATGCTCACATTATTATTATCATTATTATTATTATTATTATTATTATTATTATTATTATTATTATTATTACTAGCAAAGCTACAACCCTAGTTGTAAAAGCAAGATGCTACAAGACAAAGGGGTCTAACAGAGAAAATAGCCCAGTATGGAAAGGAAATATTGAAATAAATAAACGATGAGAAAAAAAAATAACAATAAATTATTCTAAAAACAGTAACATCAAAACAGATATGTCATATATAAACTATAAAAAGACTTATGTCAGCCTGTTCAACAAGTTTGAACTTTTGAAGTTCTACTGATTCAACTACCCGATTAGGAACATCATTCCACAACTTGGTCACAGCTGGAATAAAACTTCTAGAATACTGTGTAGTATTGAGCCTCATGATGGAGAAGGACTGACTACTAGAATTAATTGCATGCCTAGTATTACGAACAGGATCGAACTGTTCAGGAAGATCTGAATGTAAAGGATGGTCAGAATTATGGAAAACCTTATGCAACATACATAATGAAAGCAGGATGTTATAAGCCTAATGGTACCAACAGGGAAAATAGCCTAGTGAGGAAATGAAATAGGGAAACAGATATAATACAATGCCTGAGTGCACCCTCAAGCAAGAGAACTCTTACCCAAGACAGTGGAAGACCATGGTACACAGGCTATGGCACTACCCAAGGGGCCCCCTAAATTCGTACCTGTCTAAGCTACTATTCATAAAAGTTGTGCTGTTGAATTGACATTTAAACAAATTCAATTACGACGAGTCGACTCGCGTAGGTATTTATAATTATTATACTCAACTTGGTAATATTGAGAAAAATATGATCATTGTTCATCTAGTTATTGTAAAGGTTATTTCTTATCCAATTGACAAAATTCGTAAAAGATCTGATCATGATTTGCCTAACATTTTATTCATCTATTAATACACACACACACACACACACACACACACACACATATATATATATATATATATATATATATATATATATATATATATATATATATATATGTATATATATACACACATATATATATAATGAAATTAATCCAATAGGTGATTATTCATAGAGTAATTGATCAGTCATATAAAATAAAAGTTCAGTTTTAATCAGCCTCTTAACTTCATTATTATATAGCAATACACTATATTTAGGACTTTTCGTTTACAACACGGGTTTCTTATCAGGAAGATGTTAAAAAAAAAAATTGTACATAAGAAAATGCAGAGTAACATCAAGAATTAGAAGTTTTATGTTGTTATAAATTAAATTATATAATGCATACATTTTTGACGGAAAATGCACATTAGGTAATAAATAGTCTAACTTTTCCACTTCCGTCCACTAAAATCCACCGATAGGTTTTGTGATATGTCGTGAAAAACGCACAATAAGACAGGGGGGAGGGCGCAGAACCCTTTCCTACACTAAAATCTAATAACGAAAGAAAGTTTCATTACCTTTAATTAATTAATCTCATTCGAAAAAAGAAAAATCTATAAATATACATTTATTGTGCAGTGGCAACGAATGTTGAGAAATCTAATCCCAAAATTTTATTTGTATCCAAACTGTTTAAATCAACAGGAATATAAGAAAGGGCCCAAGAGGCATATTGCGACCATTGGGACAATATACATCGTTACTAAGCTCAGACCAATATAATTTACCTTTACTAGTGTACTCGAGCCGTCAAAAATGACGTCTTAATATAGATATGCACACAGATTCAACCCTTCCCATTCCCTCTCCTTTTATAACTACGACCCAGCAGTCTGGGCAATTTGTGGGAGATTGTGGTTTCCGAGTGTGCCTCTCGGAGTAACCCCACACCCCCACCCCTACCAGATATGACTACTTCCTTTCCTTCTACCAGAGGGACGGAGAGAGACCGAGTAGTAACACACACACATATATATATTATATATATAATATATATAATTATATATATATATGTGTGTGTGTGTGTGTGTGTGTGTGTGTGTGTAGCCAGACACCTTGTTCTTTATTATAGAGGGGAAATTCTTGATAGTTATAAGGCGACCAGTGTTGTTTCAAATTGGAATTTAAATATATGTGCGAGCACTGGGTTTTACTATACATGAATTTGAGATTTGGGCTTAAAGCTACGACTCAAATAAAAATAAAAACATAATTTGCATTCATTCTCCAAACATTTTTCCATCTGATACTCATGCCAAGGGATTGTTTCT
>NC_090734.1:139184576-139197076 GCF_036898095.1 Palaemon carinicauda
AAAATGATAGATAGGTTAAGAGAGAGTACAGTTTGTAAATATATATATATATATATAGTATATATATAAAGAGAGAGAGAGAGAGAGAGAGAGAGAGAGAGAGATTTATCTGATCTGCTTAGCATCAACTCATATATAACAGAATGCTCTACTAATAATATATCCAATCTTTTTTTTTTCTTTTTGGTAAAGAGTAAAAATCAATTGGATGGGAAAACCAATGTTCTTTAACATTACTCATTTGACCTATGGCTGTTTGTAACAAATGGGCCAACATTTACGGTAGCCAACAGTCTATCAGTAAATAAACATTTATGAAATCTGAATATTAGAATTCTTATATATATAAAAATCAAACAGATACGGTTTTCACTCTCTCTCTCTCTCTCTCTCTCTCTCTCTCTCTCTCTAATATATATATATATATATACACACACAAATATCAGTTTTTTATCATAAAACTGAACAACAAAAACAGAGAGTAGTATGGAAACTGTTAACTGGAATGACTTTTATATCAAGATGGTTGAAAATTACCATCGCTTTATAATTCAATAGCTGAAGATCTTAAACCTTCCTGACTCACAGAATCCTGAAATCAGCTAATGACCCAAATGAATACATTTGACTAATAACAAAAAGGTCATTAAGAGCGTACATTGTAACGAAGGGTTTGCAAAAATCTTATTGGAACGTTCAGCTCCCGCTAAAGAAAATATACATATGAATTTACAAATTGTCAACTCGAGAAGCCAGTGCAAAATTGTCGATATTAATTGAAGCAAACTTACAGCTCCTGATTTTGCTTGTCTCCGACCAAGTTGTGAAGGCTGGTCATGTTAAGGTAGGTTAGGATGTATTTTCTCAAATTCAGTACTAATTCTACACTCGATTTTAAAGAGTAAGTAAATATTTGACCTCGCAAAAGCGTAAATTATCTAAGGCAATGCAAATAATTTCATAATTTTAAAACGTTAATTTCCTCTGGAAACTTTCCTTTTTTTCTCAATGGAAATCTAGCCTCGGAATCGCACACAAAGTTATGATAACTTTCCTAGTTTTTTTTTATATATATAATTATCAGATGACAAAAATATATTGATGACCAAAAATAGCAATTCTAATTTCCAATTAAGTATACCCTGAAGAGAATTTAAATGAATCAAATTGATGCATGAAGTTCGACTCTGGGCCAAACCACTTTTTAACCTTGAAATCCCATCATCAATTCACTAAGTACCAGCTGAGTAGATTATCATTCTTTTAGTACCAGCTGAGTATATTAATATTCGCTGACTGCCTCGCATTACGCTGTAAACTTTCTCACAAGACGCTATTAGTCAAGTGAATCTTATTCAATGGCATAAGGCGAATTGAGAGAGAGAGAGAGAGAGAGAGAGAGAGAGAGAGAGAGAGAGAGAGACTATTTTAGATATATAGATTGAGAGACCAATTGAAAGATATTAGCTTGTGAGAGAATGTTGATTGGAAATTAAGCAAATGAGAGAGAGAGAGAGAGAGAGAGAGAGAGAGAGAGAGAGAGAGAGAGAAATAATAAGAAGTATTAAAGTTTGAGCAATGGACCAATTCCAGTGTTTGAAAAGTTACATTAAAACTAATACAAGAATTTAACAGTCAATACTTAGAGAGAGAGAGAGAGAGAGAGAGAGGAGAGAGAGAGAGAGAGAGACTATTTTAGATATATAGATTGAGAGACCAATTGAAAGATATAGGCTTGTGAGAGAATGTTGATTGAATTAAGCAAATGAGAGAGAGAGAGAGAGAGAGAGAGAGAGAGAGAGAGAGAGAGAGAGAGAGAAAAAACCAATTCCGGTGTTTGAAAAGTTAAATTAAAACTAATGCAGGAATTTAAGTCAATACTTAGAGAGAGAGAGAGAGAGAGAGAGAGAGAGAGAGAGAGAGAGAGAAAAAAAAAATAACCAATTCCGGTGTTTGAAAAGTTAAATTAAAACTAATGCAGGAATTTAACAGTCATTACTTAGAAAGAGAGAGAGAGAGAGAGAGAGAGAGAGAGAGAGAGAGAGAGTCTGTGCTACGCTCGATTACAAAAATTGCCTATTTAAATATAACTGCATTCCTTAATATCAATTAGTAAAGAGATATTTATTGTTGTTTAACGAGATCGTACTGTACAATAAACAGGTATTATTTAAGAGAAAAAACAATAGGTGTAAATCTTCCTAAATCTTAATACAACAAAGAAACCTAGATGAGGAAAATTCTTAATTATGACCAGAGTATTTTGATTACGAAGATATTGATGATGGAGACAGCAATTATTCTTTGACATGTATCGCACGTGTAAGAACTATTATTAGTGCAGGAGAGAGAGAGAGAGAGAGAGAGAGAGAGAGAGAGAGAGAGAGAGAGAAGCTTTAGTGTATGCGCATGTATGAAATACACGGGAGAGCGAGAGATATAAAAACAATAACATTAGAGTGTATGAAATACCTTGAGAGCGAGAGATATAAAAACAATAACATTACAGAGTATGAAATACACGAAAGAGCGAGAGATAAAAAGCAATAACATTACAGTGAATGAAATACACGAGCGAGCGAGAGATAAAAAACAATAACATTACAGTGTATGAGCGTGTATGAATACACGAGCAATACAGACAAATAGTTAACATACAGGCGAGCAGTTAAAGAAAGACATAGTGAAACTAATAAATATTTCCTTAACCTTTACACACAATCTGATAAAAATAAAGAACACTGAAAAATCACTAACAATGAGACATGTAATAGCTCTCAAGATCATCATACAGAGGAAAGTAATATAAACTAGACACTTTTATCTTTGGTGCCTTGATGTGAGAAAGCTTTTCAAGAAAATCTATTTACCATTATCTCAACCAGTCATAAACCCGGTACCCCTGAGATTAAGATCTTCTGAAGACAATGTGTTTGTGATGAACTCCCAGCCCACTTCCCAGTAATTCCATGATAATGATCTAGTGATTTATAAACCGACAGGTCAGGCGGTGAAGGAATAAAAAAAGAAAGAAAAAAAAATATCCTTACATCGTTTTTTATCAGGTAAGGATTTGTGAAATATGAAAAAAAAAGGTCCAATAAAAATTCGGTAAATGAAGAAAGTGTTACAATGGGTTACAAGGATTTTGGATGTCTCAAAGACTTTAGTAGTCCATCCGAGGAGACTTCATTTGCTCTATGGTAGAGCAATTTAGTTTAAGCATTTAGATAGTTCTTATGACCTTTTCTACTTATTCTTAAACTCGTTTCCAGTGTTACTGTTACAACACCCGCTGGAAGTCTATTCCAAGTACTTGCTATTTTGTATGTAAAGAAATTTGCCACATTGAGTGATGTATCTTTTCAATTCCAGTTTGTATGAGAGAGAGAGAGAGAGAGAGAGAGAGAGAGAGAGAGAGAGAGAGAGAGTTACAAGGATTTTGGATGTCTCAAAGACTTTAGTAGTCCATCCGCGGGACTCCAATTGCTCTTTGGTAGAGCAATTTAGTTTAAGCATTTAGATAGTTCTTACGATCTTGTCTACTTATTCTTGAACTCGTTTACCCTGTTACTGTTTACTACGTCCGCTAGAAGTTTATTCCAAGTATTTGCTATTTTGTATGTAAAGAAATTTCCACATTGAGTGATGTTGTATCTTTTCAATTCCAGTTTGTATGAGAGAGAGAGAGAGAGAGAGAGAGAGAGAGAGAGAGAGAGAGAGAGAGAGAGAGAGAGAGAGAGAGAGAGAGAGAGAGAGGTGTTTTTGGTCACTTTCCTTTGCATTTTGAAAAAGAAAACATGTCTATAATCAATGAATCTCACTTCTTAAGCATCCGTTTAATTCAAACAATCATCCTTAGAATATGTTAATACGAGATGTACATAAATTAAATTTCTGATGAAACGACCTATCAGTCGTAGTGAAATATTATAATGAGATGGTGTCTTGGTTGGTAAGTCATTTTCGTTATTTAGTCATCTAAACTTCGCAAATAAAATCAAAAGAAAGCCAAGTCTCTTGTCTCGTGAAAACACATCTTAAAAAAAAAAAAAAGAAAAAAAAAAAAAAAAAAAGCCTGCGTGAAAATTGGCAATATCATAAAACATAAAACAATTGTTAAATATTGAATGTAATTTTGTTCAAATTGAAATAACCTGCACACATATGTAACCTTTCATTTCAAGAGATCCATTACAGAAGTCGTTCATAATATCGTCAACAGGAACAATGGCTTATCATTTAAAGAAATTTACAATGTTTTGTGTGGCCTATCGATTTCCTATTCCAAAACTTTCTACCTGATGCCCGAACTGTTATAATTTTTCATTGACATTTGCCAACCTTTTCCCTCTTTAACTAAATGGTTACTTCCCTTGCGATACTCGCCCTACTTTGCAAATAATACTTTATCATCTTGTCATCTTCAGTGTACTGTGTATGAACTTTTAGTTTTAGGAAGCATGTTAGACATAAACAATGTTCACCAACCTAAAAGTAATTTATTCTGACCCGAAGACACCTAATATATCTCTTAATATCAAATGCTGTTATTATTATTATTATTATTACTTGCTAAGCAACAAACTTAGTTGAAAAGCAGGATGTTATAAGTCCGGGGGCCCCATCAGGGAAAATAGCCCAGTGAGGAAAGGAAACAAGGAAAAATAAAACATACTGAGTGTTTTGGGAGTTAATCGTAATCGCTACATTGTCTTGAATTTAATAGGCTAATGCCAATACAGAATCCTGATAAAATCTAGGCCTGTGTTACAGCTTTGTAATGACCTTCCACAGTCTTTAATCTGATTTAACTTGCGAGCCTTCAAGCAAAATTTCCTGTTATATTATTATCATTATTATTATTATTATTATTATTAAATGCTAAGCTACAACCCTAGTTGGAAAAGCAGGATGCTATAAGACCAGGGGCCCCAACAGGGAAAATAGCCCAGTGAGGAAAGGAAATAAGGAAAAATAAAATATTTTAGGAATAGTAACAATATTCAAATAAATATTTCCTATTTAAACAATAAAAACTTTAAGAGAACAAGAGGAAGAGGAACTAGATAGAAAAGTGTGCCCGAGTGTACCCTCAAGCAAGAGAACTCTAACCCAAGGCAGTGTAAGACCATGGTACAGAGGCTATGGCACTACCCAAGACTAGTATAGTTAGTGTTCGGGTTTTAGACTACCAAGAAGTGGAGACTTATTTATTACTTAACTGATATGCATTTCAGTTAAACACTCTTATAATGTTAGCTTTGCAATCTATCAATGTTCCTTTGCCAAAATTAAAGTGCCATAATAGATGATAAATTATGAAATTTATTTTTTCTTTCTAGTGCCTCATTTTCCATTTCTTATGACTTTCCTATATCATCATCATCATCATCATCATTATTATTATTATTATTATTATTATTATTATTATTATTATTAGCTAAGCTACAACCCTAGTTGGAAAAGCAAGATGCTATAAGCCCAAGGGCTCCAATAGGGAAAAATAGCCCAGTGAGGAAAGGAAATAAGGAAATAAAATAAACGATATGAGTAAAACCCAACAATAAAATAAACGATATGAGTAAAAACCAACAATAAAATAAACGATATGAGCAAAAACCAAAAATAAAATATTTAAAAAACTGTAACAACATCAAAACAGATATGTCATATATAAACTATAAAAAGACTTATGTCAGCCTGTTCAACATAAAAACCTTTGCTGCAACTTTGAACTTTCGAAGTTCTACCGATTCAACTACCCGATTAGGAGGATCATCCTCCCAAATAAGAGTGTTTCCTCCTACATCCTCTGACACAAAGTCAGAGCATCCTCCACCAACCTTCTTCTGCCTGGAGAGGCGACCCATGCACGCACAAGTTGTGGTCTGGGATCCCAGTGAGTTAAAGGGGTCCTCATTAGCCTCCCAAGGGCGGCCCACTGGAGCGCCCGGGCTACTGGTTTTTGGGAGGCCGAAACGACCATGCCTCTGGGGCAGCCTTTGCTGCTCCTGTTGTTGTTAGTGAAGTAGGAGGAGGAGGAGGAGGAGGAGGAGGACTTGGTACTAACAAATTCCTCGGTTCTGGTAATGTAGAGAATTTTAATGTCTCTGGTGGCCCACCCAAGCGTGGCGGATGGTGTGGAACTCTTGAGAGAGTCCACCTTGGCGTTAATTGATTTTCTGGTTCATTTTCAAAGCAAAGTGGGTAGGGGAAGGGGCACGAGAGGGGGTATGCATATATGTATTTCCATAATCCTACCATAAAATTGTCTCTGCATTGCATTTTCATCATTTCCCTACAATTAAAAAACGAATTGATAGTCCCCTTTATGGACTGAGATAGCAATAAATGGAATAGAGTTGTTTAAAATTCTGAAGAAACGGAATCATAAAAAAAAATGATATCCAGTTTTTAGCTCTGTCATAGAACAAGAAAGATAGATATCACTCGGTTGCTACACGACACTATGGAGATTTTCCATTAAAAACTATGAGATCTGATCCGGTGATAAAGTCAGTGTTAGAAACAAGAGACTGATTGCGAAGTTATAACTAGCCTTTACACCCGACTTTAATTGGAAACCCATGTTACACCCAAGAGAATTTAAAAGGTTTATTAGCACAACTGGGATAGAAATAAAAAAGTGAACATGAAATCAACAAGAATGGCCAATAAACGTAGACTTGGGTATAGTATATGACAAAACATCCGATCGAAGTCCTGATACAAAGTGGAGGGTACGACAATTGAAAAAATTAATTTATAAAAATGTTGCATATCTTTTTTTTCAAATTAGATCTTTCATATATAAATTATAAAAACTTAAACAAAGAGGAAGAGAAATAAGATAGAATAGTGTGCCTGAGTGCACCCTCAAGCAAGAGAATTCCTACACAAGACAGTGTATCTGTAACGATTATAATTACCTAATGTCTGGAATGAGAAGCAGATGAAAACTGGAAAAAAAAGTGAATAAGCATACCAGAGAAGCAGAAATAATATACCGTAACTATAGCAATGACATTTACATGAAAACATTAATGTTAGTGGTAAATGATTCGCTTTTTCTATAAACACATACTTGATACGTGAGTCTATTTCTTTTTGGTAAGAGAATTACGGGGAGTAGTCTTTGAAATAACTTTGGGGTTAAAGTCAGCTTGAGTAAACGGGATTGTGTATACATTGAAGTAATTAGAAATTTAGAGCAAATTGACTTTATTTAAATAAAAATCAAGACCTATTCATGAATGGCAAAAAAGTATATATATATATATGTATATGTATATATATATATATATATATATATATATATATATATATATATATATATATATATGTATATATATATATATACATATACATATTTTACAATACATACAGTATATGAGAATGAAACTAAGAGACCTTCGGGATTTGAACTAGCAAAATAAATCCATATGCTTAATTTTACAGAAGATGGAAATAAATCTAACAATCACATAAAAACTATAATACTTTTTAAAGGTTTAAAGGCCACTCATGAATTGCCCTGTCAAGCAGGACAATGCCTTAGAAACTGACCATATATACATATGATCAGCGCCCAAGCCCCTTCTCCACCGAAGCTAGGACCAAAGAGGGACGGGCAATGGCTGCCGATGATTCAGTAGATAGACCTATAGGCTCCCCCATTCACCCTCATCCTTAGCTCACAAGGATGGTGAGATTGCAGCGACCAAAAAAACTGACGAGTTTAAGCGGGACTCGAACCCCAATCTGGCGTTCACCAGTCAGGGTTGTTACCACATAGGCCACCACACTCCTTTTAAAAACTTTTCTTTACCTTCAAATCAAATTAATCCCCTTACTGCACAAAAATTTCTTTAAAAGGACCTATCACTTTGACTAAATAGCCTTTTGCTTTGATCACCACTAAGTCAATGCCAGTACTAAATCTACATTTTCCTTCTTACAAAGGAAGAAAGTGATTACTGAGGATAATAACACACGTACAGCCATCATCATTAACATCATTAATACTAATATCATTACTGCTGTCCCCATCATATCAATATGATAACTTTCATTCTTAAGAAACATGCCAAGCGTCATGAATTTGCCATGGATTCCTTATACGAAAAACACTTAACATTGGAAGAATTAGGCTCTTTAAGAAGGTGAAAACAAATACTAAATACAAATTCTTTTACACAACATATTTCTAGTTCAGAAGATTAAGGGCCATCTTAGAAATTAAGATTGATTATTGATTGATTGATTGATTTATTCAATTGGCGTTACGACGTTAATCGTCATAGGCGGCGTATATAATCTCTCTCTCTCTCTCTTTCTCTCGCTCTCTCTCTCTCTCTCTCTCTCTCTTCTAAAATCAAATCCCATTGGAAACGAATCTCAGTGATGCAAAATCAAAATCCCTTCACATCCGTCGTTTCTAAAATCGAGTACATCACGTGACATCAATTTCGCTGAAATGTAGCAGTACTATTGTAACATCCTGTTTCGTAACAAGTTGCAGTGTAACTGAGTTTCTGGCGATTATATATATTTTTGTTACCATCAATATTGATCGAAATGTGCAAAATATTCCAATAAACTATAAAAAAACCAACATTTATTTTGGGAGTGTGCTCCACAATACTCTCATTATAAGAATGGCATAAAATTATCCACGAGTTTGATTAATAAGTAAATAATTATATGAAACGACAAATAAATTGCCTTTCATAAAAAACAATAATAATTCGTTTTTTAATTCATATTAAATATTAAAGAATATTGAATATATCAATATTAAAAGAAAGTACTTCAGCCAATATATTCGCCATCGAAAGATTTACTTCAAATGAAAAGCCTTTTGAAAAACACCCATACTAAGTTGGTGTCCAATTTCAATTTGCATCCTATTCTTTCTACATATCCTTTTCTATGTTCGTTGTTTTAATTTTCTTATTCCAGATATCTCTCTTCCGGTATGAAATGATATTTCTTTTTTCCAAACGCCTCTTTTAGATCAAAGAGTTTTAAAATAACGAGACTTCAAAATCATATATGTTTCTTTTCAATTAATTAAGATGTCTATTTTTGGAACTCTCTCTCTCTCTCTCTCTCTCTCTCTCTCTCTCTCTCTCTCTCTCTCTCTCTCTCTCTCTCTCAAATATATATCATCATCCTCATCTTCTCCTACACCTATTGACGCAAAGGGCCTCGGTTAGATTTCGCAAGTCGTCTGTATCTTGAGCTCTAAAATTAATACTCAGCCATGTAGGCCTGGGGCTTCCAACTCTTCTAGTGAATTGCCGAGCCAAGTTTATATATATATATATATATATATATATATATATATATATATATATATATATATATATATATATATATATATATATATATATTCAAATAAGCCATATTTTTCAATACCTTAATGTCCAGACATTAGGATACTAAAACATATGGCTTATTTAAATATGAAAACACGTCTAAATATGCAAAATTTATCATATATATATATATATATATATATATATATATATATATATATATATATATATATATATATATATTTCACTGTGACTTTTATGTGAATCTCGTGGTGTGAGGTACTACATCGCCCCAAGAGTACTAACAGCTGCTCAAGGTCTATAGATACAAGCAGCTGTTTATATTATTAATAATGTTACGGATATCATTACAATTGACAATTCAAGAAATATTTCTACAACTAACACGTTCCTGCTGTTATTACACCTATTATTGAAAATTGCTCTCATTATTCCACGGTAATCATGTCGTTTTAGGAATATAATTTTTCCGTTCTTGTTCACGATACTTGTTACGTTCTTGTTCAAGATACTTGGTACGTTCTTGTTCAAGATACTTGGTACGTTATTGTTCACGATACTTGGTACGTTCTTGTTCACGATACTTGTTACGTTCTTGTTCAAGATACTTGGTACGTTCTTGTTCAAGATACTTGGTACGTTATTGTTCACGATACTTGTTACGTTCTTGTTCAAGATACTTGGTACGTTATTGTTCACGATACTTGTTACGTCCTTGTTCAAGATACTTGGTACGTTCTTGTTCAAGATACTTGGTACGTTATTGTTCACGATACTTGTTACGTTCTTGTTCAAGATACTTGGTACGTTATTGTTCACGATACTTGTTACGTTCTTGTTCACAATACTTGTTACGTTCTTGTTCAAGATACTTGGTACGTTATTGTTCACGATACTTGTCTTGTCATCAGCAAGACAACAACCCATCTCTCTTACGGGCAAGAGCCCGTGTCTTGCTATAGGCAATGCGCTCTAAAACGAACGAATGAACGAACGAAGACAACAATTATATGCGTCAAATTTCACTTTACCAAAATTCCTGTCGAATTGAGTAAAACAGAAATCTTCGTTAAAACTGGAAGATACGTCGTCCATCCTCCCCCGGGTCTCGCTACCTAATTACGGGGTTTTTGGTGGACCTCGTTAAGATCTTCCATTTAACTCAATATTAGCATTCACCAAGTAGCCCCCGCTAATTACTACGCTATAACTTTTGAGACATTTATAAGGTTGAGAGATTCTCGTTTTGTGGGTGTCTGGAATGGAATGGGGGAAGGAGAACAGTGAGGGGGGCGGGGGGGGGGGGAGGGGGGCGATTGCAGGAGCCAGGCACTGTCTTAGTGTGAGGAGCCTCAGGCGCAAAACTCCAAGTGTGGAGAGAGAGAGAGAGAGAGAGAGAGAGAGAGAGAGAGAGAGAGAGAGAGAGAGAGAGAGAGAGTAATACTTTTGAATGGGTTTGCCCCGTGGGGTTGAGGATTACAATACATTAGTAGTTATTATTTAACCTTGTTCATTTGCTCCATCTCAGTGGCGCACCAAATCGGACACCTAACAGCCCAAGTACATATTTCTCTACTTTATACGCAAAGGCATAATGATATTAAAGAAAACAGCGCTCATACCATTCCTTACATTTGAACTTATCTTGATACACAAAGGCATAATGACTTTACATTACATGAAACAGTGCATACTACCATTTGAACTTACCAAGAAAAAAAATCTTGATATCTCTTCCAGATTTATTACCCTTCATTTTCATTCATATTTCCTCCACCTCCCTGGCGGAATCTTATATAAAGTCTTCCCCTGAGACGGAACATAGAGACATATATCATCGCAGAGGGCTGCGGCCAGTGACGTTAATTCGTGTGTGAATCCCGCTGGTCCAGCTTCTGTTTTTGTACAGCGCCGTAAAAACCTGGGAGATTTGTGCCCTCTCCGGAGCTCAATTAAGAGAATTATTTCCAACCAAAGGACCTGTTTTCTTGTTCAATGTGCGGGATTAGCTGCCTTCGTGGACACTCAAAGTAGATGACTCCCGTTCATCCCTCTCTCTCTCTCTCTTCCTATTTCTATTTATTTTAAATATATAGGGCCAAGATATAGATTCCTTACTAATTAAATATACATATGTGAGATATTGATTCCTTAATATTATAAATATATAGTTGTATTATTTCCTTCCCTTTGTCTTGGTTTACATAAAAATGTAGAGATCCGACGGTATTATGTAATAGATAAGTAAATCTCTCTCTCTCTCTCTCTCTCTCTCTCTCTCTCTCTCTCTCTCTCTATCTCTCTCTCTCTCTCTCGGTGGCAAAACTTCAACTCTCATAGAGTTGAAATGGCGCGTTCCTAAAGACCCTTTATGCCTCTGTTCATCTAAGCAGCGAGTTAGGTATGTGCTCGTTGTTTGACTGCTGTGGGTCACAGCTGGTGTGGAACGGAAAAGAGAGAAGAACAATATTGTGGGTGTTTCTGGCTCCCTCAAAACAACTGCATACCATCGAAAAGGGAGGGCCTACTGTAGATGGGGTAATTCTCATAATGAGACCAAACATAACAATACCAACAACAACAACAACAATAACAATATTAAGGTACAATTCATTAATATGTAAAAAATAACGACAATTTATCTCGACCTTTGAATTTATCAAATATCTTTCTTAGTTGAATCTGAGAAGAAAATCGACAAAATAAGTAAATCAATATGAAGTTTTATTAAATAATGGATTCAGTTCCTTAAATTTCATAATATAAATATAAAATAATCAAGACCTATATCATTTCGTGACTGATGAAACGAAGAGATTCTTCTCTTTAGCTCTTTCTCCCTTTTCACCAAGCGCATTGTATTCTGTTTCTCAAATCATAGCATTATCTAATTTTTCTTCCTCTTTTTTGTTAACGTTTTTATAATTTATATAGGAAATACTTATTTTAATGTTATTACTCTTCTTAAAATATTCAATTTTTCCTTGTTTCCTTTCCTCACTGGGCTATTGCCCCTGTTCCTGGGCTTAGAGCATCCTGCTTTTCCAACTAGGGTTGTAGCTTAGCAAGCAATAATAATAATAATAATAATAATAATAATAATAATAATAATAATAATAATAGAGCAGAGGAAAATACGTTCATAATGATAAACCT
>NC_090734.1:139207076-139209576 GCF_036898095.1 Palaemon carinicauda
TCACTGAACCGTGTCATCCAAGATTATCTCAAAAAGCCAAAGTAGGGATTACGCAATATCGCTAAGCAGCGCCCTTCGTGAAAGCGTTTTAAATTGTCATTTTCAAAAGTAGGATTAAGCAAAAAGCAAATCCTACCTGTTTTTAATCTCACCTCTTTAATACTACTCGGACACGCACTTTTCTAAATGGGGGTTAAGCCTGACAGTGGTTACTAAATGATTTATATAAGTGGGGATTAAGCCGAGCATTTTCACCTATATAAAATAGATTCGAATCGATTCGGATTTTCCAGATCTAGTATCTAGACCACTTACTGGAGCTTCCAGGCTTAATTGCCTGAGAGAGGATTTAGCAGTAACGCTGCATTATCGGATTGATAATACTTTGTTTCTTAATCGCTAAAAATTCCAATCCCCATGTATAATAAAGAGCAAGTGTCTGGCTATATATAAATACATCTCTCTCTCTCTCTCTCTCCCTCTCTCTCTCTCTCTCTCTCTCTCTCTCTCTCTCTCTCTCTCTCTCTCTCTCTCTCTCTCTCTCTATATATATATATATATATATATATATATATATATATATAAATATACACATATATATATGTATATATATAAATATACACATATATATATATGTATATATATACATATACAGTATATAAATATATATATATATATAAATATAGATAGAAATATATATATATATATATATATATATATATATATATATATATATATATACATATACGAGTATATATATTCCTGTCAAGCTCAACTCTCCCCGTCCCTCGGATAAGGTGGAGAGGGAGTAGTCATACCCTCGCGTGTGTGCGTCTATATATCTCTAAATAATTAGCCTTCATGTTTGACGGGTCACGTACACTAGTTTACAATAATAGTCTTAGTGCAATTACAGATTCTACTTTTGGAGGGCCAGATACCGAATACGCAAATGCGGTTATCTCTAGAATCATCACAACCTCCAACAATTAATGTGATTTTAATTCTCTTAAAGTATATTTTTACTTACCCAAAAGACATGTCAAATCTAATGATTTTGTTAAACATATTTTAGCATGGAGGCTATCTCTAAACGATTAACTTTTTATCTATTTCTATCGTGGAACTTCTTTATCTCGATTGATTAATATTGGAGCAGTGATTGAAATGAAAAATAAATGAGAGAGAGAGAGAGAGAGAGAGAGAGAGAGAGAGAGAGAGAGAGAGAGATTTTAAAGGAGTTTGAATGGTTGGGCTGCTATATTTGACCAAACAGTTACTTGCCCATCCCCAACCGTGAGTATGTAATAGAGTATTTCAAGGGTATTTTTTCATTTTCCTTATTCCCAAGCAGTTGTCACTCTCAATTCATTTTTAGTTTTCGATTTCACATTTCATTACGCATTCTAAGTTTTTTTTTCTTTTTTAAGTTTTCAAGTACCTCATTTTCCTATTACATATTTCTAACAATCAACGTAATTTTTCGTGTAACCCTTTATAAAAAATTTAGCCCAATAGCTTATCTGCCAAATTGAATGTGGAATTACAGTATATAGTGTAGTGATTGAACGTATGAGAAACCATTCATTTTTACATGAATATTCATATTTATGAAAAATAAGAATAAAATAACTTTAGCCACTTTCCAACCACTTGTTATGGAAGCGTTTCTCATTTCAAAATACCTGTAAATATCGAAAGCAATGCATCTTTTAATCAAGTTATACAAATTTAAGATAACTTTTACTCAGCGAAGACATACTGGCACAAAAGTGGATACATTGGTTATACAAATCTTAGGCTTGTAGAAATGTTCATTAGTTTTACTAATTCTCTCTCTCTCTCTCTCTCTCTCTCCTCTCTCTCTCTCTCTCTCTCTCTCTCTCTCTCTCTCTCTCTCACATATACATAATCACAAATATATAAAAGGATTATTCTAAGAGAAAAAACTCAATTATGTACTGTAAATGATAATTCGGAGCTCCATCCCTTCCATTTTCACACACATCTAAAACACTTAACAAGTTTGTTATATTATTAGAAGACAAATACGCGCATACATCACTATTTGCGTTCCATCTCTCTCTCTCTCTCTCTCTCTCTCTCTCTCTCTCTCTCTCTCTCTCTGTAAAGGCGATCGAAGATATAACAAGCCTGACTCCGCCCCCTCTTTCGTCCAAACGACCAGATAATAACAATGGCGTTGCAATGATAGACGCCAAACTGCGGTCATGTAATGAAGACCTGCCCGAGGGGAGGCACCGAAGGTGGGTTACGAATGAGGAGGGAGGAAGAGGGGGAAGAGGGAGAGGGGAAAGGATGGGAGGGGGGTTAAGGGTCTGTTCGAGTTATACTGTCAAATTGAAAAGGAATGAGATTTTACGCTCATCAAAAGCCCTGTCATCTGGTCGGGGTACGTGGGAAGTAGCTACTGTGGTTTTTTTCAACATACATTCAGCGTATTACACTTTTCCTTAAGTGCTGTTTATTTGTAAAGTTT
>NC_090734.1:139214576-139219576 GCF_036898095.1 Palaemon carinicauda
TATATATATATATGCATATATATGTATATATATATGTATATATATATATATGCATATATATATGTATATATATTATATATGTATATATATATATATTATATATATATATATATATATATATATATATATATATATATATATATATATCTTTCCGGTCACGCTCAACAAAATTGCCAGACGTATAACTCCTTGGTCTCTCCTGTTCCCTCGGTTAGAGAGAGAGAGAGAGAGAGGAGAGAGAGAGAAGAGAGAGAGAGAGATGAGAGAGAATTCATACCATGGTGAGAAGGGTTGCGTGTGCGTTTATATCTAAACATTTTAGCTGCCATTTTTGACGGGGTCGCGTACACTAATAATGATAATAATAATAATAACAATAATAATAATAGTAGTAGTAGTAGTATTAGTAGTAGTAGCAGTAGTAGAAGCGGTAGTAGTAGTGGTAGTAATAAATTTAACTATAAAATATCAATAATAAAAATAGTACTGATAATGACGACACCCTTGACTACAAAGGTTTAAAGGTTTTAAGGCCACTCATGAATGGCAGAGGCAAGGAACAGTAACACTGCCCTATTAAGCAGGACAATGCCCTAGAGACTGACCACATTACATATAATCATCCCCCAAGTCCCCCTCTCCACTAGAGCTAGGACCAAGCAGATAACGCATATAGGCTCCCCCAAATCCCCCATCCTTAGCTAACAAGGATGGTTAGGTTGCTGCGACCAAAGGAGCTGACGAGTCTGAGCGAGACTCGAATCCCAGTCTGAAGGATGGTTAGGTTGCAGCGACCAAAGGAGCTGACGAGTCTGAGCGAGACTCGGATCCCAGTCTGAAGGATGGTTAGGTTGCAGCGACCAAAGGAGCTGACGAGTCTGAGCGAGACTCGAATCCCAGTCTGAAGGATGGTTAGGTTGCAGCGACCAAAGGAGCTGACGAGTCTGAGCGAGACTCGAATCCCAGTCTGAAGGGATGGTTAGGTTGCAGCGACCAAAGGAGCTGACGAGTCTGAGCGAGACTCGAATCCCAGTCTGAAGGATGGTTAGGTTGCAGCGACCAAAGGAGCTAACGAGTCTGAGCGAGACTCGAATCCCAGTCTGAAAGATGGTTAAGTTGCAGCGACCAAAGGAGCTAACGAATCTGAGCGAGACTCGAATCCCAGTCTGGCAATCACCAGGAAAGGACGCTACCACCAGGCCACCACAACCCCAAAGGGCAACCATAAAGAAAACACGATCATTTGGTAAAATTAAACATGAAAACTTAACCGTGGCTTTCAATTCATGGTCTCAAATAATCCCCCTTGACTTAAAAAACATCCATCCATTTGGAGCCCATTAACCTTTTCCCTTAGTGTAATGGTGTAATTTATGGATGGTCCCCAGACCTTGGAGTTCCCATCAAAACAGAAAATTCAATGGTCTTAAAAAGCAAAATGCTATTACAAACTGAAAACAAAAATGTTTAGGAAAAACAAAGATCATGATTTGACTTAATCAAATTAAAAGCGATGAAATTACAATAAAATATTACAATTAAAATATGATAAACAGGTTTTAAAAGTCATGACATTTACATTCATATCCCATCCCACGTAAAACTCTCTCTCTCTCTCTCTCTCTCTCTCTCTCTCTCTCTCTCTCTCTCTCTCTCTCTCTCTCTCTCTCTCTTTCCTTCTACATACCTCCCTGTTTTTAAGAACTATTAAAGGAGCCATTAACCTTAATGGAGATGGCCTGGGCCCCTTATTTAAAGGTAAAACAAATAACTGATCATGTAAAACAACCATTATGTAAAAGGGGCCAAATACATATGGTAATGTGACCAGTCATCTCGTATGGTAAAGAGAGAAGAAAGGCCTTGGTGTCATCAGTCTCCGGGTATTCCCAGATCCTAGCTCGGAGGGCAGGCGTGCTTGAAAGTCTCCTTTTTGGTAGTCAAAAGTCTGATATTAACTAAGAGTTCTTTTGCAAAGTTCAAACTTGCAGCGATATTCTGATATTAACAAGTTCTTTTGCAAAGTTCAAAAATTGCAGCGAAATTCTGATATTAACAAGTTCTTTTGCAAAGTTCAAACTTGCAGGGAAACTGTGGTATTAACAAAGAGTTCTTTTGCAAAGTTCAAACTTGCAACGGAAGTCTGATATTAACTAAGAGTTCTTTTGCAAAGTTCAAACTTGCAGCGGAAGTCTGATATTAACTAAGAGTTCTTTTGCAAAGTTCAAACTTGCAACGGAAGTCTGATATTAACAAAAGAGTTTTGCAAAGTTCAAACTTGCAGCGGAAGTCTGATATTAATAAAGAGTTCGTTTGCCAAGTTCAAACTTGCAACGGAAGTCTGATATTAACAAAAGAGTTTTGCAAAGTTCAAACTTGCAGCGGAAGTCTGATATTAACTAAGAGTTCTTTTGCAAAGTTCAAACTTGCAGCGGAAGTCTGATATTAACTAAGAGTTCTTTTGCAAAGTTCAAACTTGCAACGGAAGTCTGATATTAACTAAGAGTTCTTTTGCAAAGTTCAAACTTGCAGCGGAAGTCTGATATTAACTAAGAGTTCTTTTGCCAAGTTCAAACTTGCAACGGAAGTCTGATATTAACAAAAGAGTTTTGCAAAGTTCAAACTTGCAGCGGAAGTCTAATATCAACTAAGAGTTCTTTTGCAAAGTTCAAACTTGCAGCGGAAGTCTGATATTAACTAAGAGTTCTTTTGCAAAGTTCAAAATTGCAGCGAAATTCTGATATTAACAAGTTCTTTTGCAAAGTTCCAACTTGCAGGGAAACTGTGGTATTAACAAAGAGTTCTTTTGCAAAGTTCAAACTTGCAGCGGAAGTCTGATATTAACTAAGAGTTCTTTTGCAAAGTTCAAACTTGCAGCGGAAGTCTAATATTAACTAAGAGTTCTTTTGCAAAGTTCAAACTTGCAGCGATATTCTGATATTAACAAGTTCTTTTGCAAAGTTCAAAATTGCAGCAAAATTCTGATATTAACAAGTTCTTTTGCAAAGTTCCAACTTGCAGGGAAACTGTGGTATTAACAAAGAGTTCTTTTGCAAAGTTCAAACTTGCAGCAGAAGTCTGATATTAACTAAGAGTTCTTTTGCAAAGTTCAAACTTGCAACGGAAGTCTGATATCAACTAAGAGTTCTTTTGCAAAGTTCAAACTTGCAGCGGAAGTCTGATATTAACTAAGAGTTCTTTTGCCAAGTTCAAACTTGCAACGGAAGTCTGATATTAACAAAAGAGTTTTGCAAAGTTCAAACTTGCAGCGGAAGTCTGATATTAATAAAGAGTTCGTTTGCCAAGTTCAAACTCGCACCAAATGTTTTTCTTATGATATAAATCTGTATAGTTTATACATGAAAGATTTATTCTAATGTTGTTTCTGTTCTTAAAATAGTTTATATTAATTGTTAATTACCGAATTCTTGTAATTTATTTATTTCCTTTCCTCACTGGGCTATTTTTCCCTGTTGGAGCCCTTGGGCTTATAGCATCCTGCTTTTTCAAATAAGGCTGTGGCTTAGCAAGTAATATATATATATATATATATATATATATATATATATTATATATATATATATATATATATATATATATATATATATATATATATATATATATATGAAAGCGTTTGTGCATTACCATGGTCACCAAAGCTGGACTAATCAAAGCCACCCATACTAGGTTGGTTTGCTGTGAACTATCAGACTACAATCCCCACCATCACTAATCCGCTGTGGACAGCGTGGTGATGAAAACTGGCCAAACCCCCAGACATTAATGAGGCCATGTCTGATGCCTTTGTCCTGCAGTGGACTAGAAACGGCAGCACTTGTTGTTGTTGTTGTTTTAGTTGTGTGTGTGTGTGTGTGCCATCATCATCATCTCCTCCTCCTACGCCTATTGACACAAAGGGCCTCGGTTAGATATCGCCAGTCGTCTCCATCTTGAGCCTTTGATTCAATACTTCTCCATTCATCTATATAATATATATATATATATATATATATATATATTTTTTATATATATATATATATATATATATATATATAGAAACGGCAGCACTTATTGTTGTTGTTGTGTGTGTGTGTGTGGTGTGTGTGTGTGTGTGTGTGTGTGTGGTGTGTGTGTGTGTGTGTGTGTGTCATCATCATCTCCTCCTCCTACGCCTATTGACGCAAAGGGCCTCGATTAGATTTCGCTAGTCGTCTCCATCTTGAGCCTTTGATTCAATACTTCTCCATTCATCTATATAATATATATATATATATATATATATATATATATATATATATATATATACACACACACATATATATATACATATATGAGTGTGTGTGTACGTGTGTGTGTGTGTTTACCTATGCGTCAGTCACAGAGTCGAATGCGTTACTTTTCATTGGTGGATCAATTAAAAGAAAACCATTAATAACACGAAAACACTCTTAAACGGACAGACAGACCGACAGAGCTTGCTTGTTAGAATAATAATTATAGGTCATTTATTAGGACTCCCTAATGACCGAATGATCACGTCAACGCTTTAACCAGCCTCGTAACAAGTCGTTAGGACCATTAGCTACCCACTAAAACGACGATGATTCAGATATATTTTAATGTTGATACTGTTTTTAAAATATTTTATCTTTTCCTGTTTCCTTTTCTCACTGGGCCATTTTCCCTGTTGGGGCCCCTGGGCTTATAGCATCCTACTTTTCCAACTTAGGGTTGTAGCTTAGCAAGTAATAATAATAATAATTTTCTGTTCTATATCCTTAATTGACATTAGCCTAGTTTTTCAGATCTTTTTTGCCAATCTCATGTTTTCTTAATATATTTTGGGATATTTATAAATCCTCTACATAACTCATCCCTGTTATTGGGTATTTGTACTTCATTCAATTCTATTTAGGCTTTCTTATACTTTATGCACCATATTTTTTTTATTCTTCAAAAGAGCATCAGTTTCTTTTATTTTCAAATTTCATACTCTTTAA
>NC_090734.1:139234576-139244576 GCF_036898095.1 Palaemon carinicauda
AAATATATACATATAAATGCTTAAGATAAATAAATATATATATATATATATATATATATATATATATATATATATATACATACATACATACATATATATAATCCAAGACATTCATAAACACAATCAGACCAAATTGATGAAAAAAAGACTTGGAACAAGTACCAACAGATCTTTGCTTTAACGGATGAAAATGGAAGTACTATCAACAAAAGAAATATATAGTGATTTAAGAAATAACTACCAATAGAAATAACGAAACACCTGAGCCGGTAACAAACGTAACAATGAAGTAAAGAAAGCAATAAAAGGCATGAAAAGAGGAAAATCAGCTGGAGAAGATGGCCTAACAATTGATTTAATAATATATGGAGGAGATTTCATAGTAATAAGACTCGCTGAACTTTACACAATGTGTTTACAAGAATGCTCTATACCTACAGCTTGGAAAAACTATCATTATAATAATTCACTAAAAGGGAGACACAGAAGACCTAAAAAATTACCGTCCAATAAGTTTTTCCCATTAATATACAAAATATTTACAAAAATCATATTAAGCCGAATAGAAAAACAGCTAGACTTTAATCAACCAAGAGCACAGGCAGGCTTTAGAAGCGGGTATTCAACAACTGACTATATTCATGTAATTAACCAGCTAATGGAAAAATCAACATAGTATGACAAACCACTATGTATGGCATTTACACACTTTGAGAAAGCTTTTGATTCTGTCATAACTTCAGCAGTAATGAAAGCCCTTCAAAGACAAGGCATAGATGAATCTTATGTATACAAGAAGTACAGCTATCCTAAACCTACTTGGAGATAGAAAATTCCCATTGAGATAGGAGTTAGACAGGGAGACTCCATCTCTCCTAAACTATCCACAGCATGCCTAGAAGAAGTTTTTAAGATTATAGATTAGGAAAATATACGAATTAACTTTAACGGGGAATACCTTAACAACTTAAGATTTGCAGATAACATAATTCTGTTTAGTGAATCATGGAATAAATTGCAAAAGATGATAGAATATTTGAAGAGACAAAGCAAAAATGTAGCACTGAAAATGAATATGAGTAAAACTAAGATAATGTTCATTGAAAATGCATGTAAAAAAGAAATAGACATGGACAGGACACAATGAGAATGGCAGATAATAGATGGGCATTAAGAATAACAGAATAGGTCTCTGGAGATTACAAACAAATCAGGGGAAGGAAGAGAAGACAATGGATTGACGAACTAAGAAAATTTGCTGGTACAGACTGGCATAAAAAGACCATGAACAGACACGAGTGGAAGGATATGTCTGAGGCCTTTGTCCTGCAGTGGAGTAGTTACGGCTGATGAGGACGATGATGATATAATGTGTGTATGTGTGCGCGTGTGTGAAATTACAGTAATTTCATATTAATAAAAAACAGAATTTTCTTCAATACCGTATACATTAAATGTAAATATATACTGTATGAAAGGAGATAGCACACACTCCCAGCTAACACCGAGCATATATACCTTTCAATTCCCCCTCAATCAGATCACTTCACTTTCCGAAAGGGATTTAATACGCCAGACCAAATAAAGATGTTTGCCTGCCTTGCAAAGGTGAGCAAATTCATCAAAGCTATATCATCATCATCATCGCCGCTGCCGAAGCCAGGCGTTCATCGCAGGTGAGTCAACAACAACTCAATGACAAATCAATAAGAACGGAAATGCTTGCCAGGCGCTGCGGCTCTTTGGCTGCTCTTTATATAAACACTTAAATGATTAGTTGCGCATGTGCGCCGAAGGAATACAAATATCATTTACCTTGCTTTCGTCTTTACGCCATTAAAAGGGGTGATACGTGTGCCGATACGACGCTATTGAATGAAGTGAAAAATGTGACCTAATGTCCTTGTGTAGCCCTGGACACACGAGCACAAGAAAAAGAACACTCCGAAATCAAACCATTGTTCTCTGGTCTTGGGTAGTGCCATAGCCTTAGACTGTCTTGGGTTAGAGTACTTTTGCTTGAGAGTACACTCGGGCACGTTGTTCTGTCTTGATTCTCTCCCTCCTGTTAGTTGAAGGTTTTATAGTTTATGTAGGAGATATTTATTCTAATGTTGTTACTCTTCTTAAAAATTTAATTTCTCCTTGTTTCCTACCTCACTGGGCTATTTTCCCTGTTGGAGCCACAAGGCTTATAGTATCCTGCTTTTCCAACTAGGGTTGTAGCTTAGCTTAGCAAGTAATAATAATAATAATAATAATAATAATAATAATAATAATAATAATAATAATAATAATAATAATGATAATGGGAGAGGTTGAAGAGAGGGGAATAAGCGGTTTAGCAGTAAAAGATATCCAAGCTTCTAGGAATGGGAAACGAATTTAATAGATCACTCCATTTCGTTTTTCTTGGAAAAATATCGTTTACACACGTAAATCAAACTGACACAACTATTTCAAGATTTGATTACTGTAAAATAGTAATATAAGGCTAATTTGTATCCTTATATTTTAACTGGAAATTGGTAAATTAATTCATTAGCAAATGCCATACAAAATGCTATCAAAGTATAATATATATGAACCGGTTCAGACGGATGACCTTCAATTCTCTCTCTCTCTCTCTCTCTCTCTCTCTCTCTCTCTCTCTCTCTCTCTCTCTCTCTCTCTCACCAAATTAGAATACAGATGTACATTTCAATATGGTCGACATTAAAACCATACTTACATCAATCTCACTCAATTCCGTCAAGTAGTGAATACCAAACAGATAGCATTTCCGAATCTAACATATCATTATGCAAATCTCTTTCCTTTTCAACAGCCAGTCATCACATAAGGATGTATTTCCTTTGAGTTGTAATTAGGATTGGGAGGACTTCCAGTATTCAATCACTTATATATATATATATATATATATATATATATATATATATATATATATATATATATACATGGATGTATATATCATCATTACCCGTTCCTAGTCCACTGCAGGACAAAGGCCTCAAACATGTCCTCTCACTCGTGTCTGGACAAGTAACGGGTTATGATATATATGTGTATGGATATATATATATATATATATATATATATATATATATATATATATATATATATATATATATATATATATATACACACATACATATCATCACCCGTTACTTGTCCACTGCAGAACAAAGGCCTCGGACATGTCTTCTCACTCGTGTCTGTGTGTATATATATATATATATATATATATATATATATATATATATATATATATATACATACATATATATATATGTATATATATATATATATATATATATATATATGTATATGTATATAAATCACAGTTTTTTATAAAGCACAAATCACTTAGTGACGTCAAAGATGTGTGATGTATTTAATCATTGAACGTAAAAAGTTATAATCTGTCAAACTATTTTTTTTATTGAACGATAATTATCATAATATTTGTGACTGCTTTGTGCACCATTATTTCTCCTTAAAATTATTTATCATTAACCTTTAATATTTTAACTGATTGTCATTATGGCATAAAACACTTTGTACAACTTTGATTGACTCGATATACTTTTATGATCTCTATTTTTATTATAGATAGATTTTTTTTTTCACAATTTAGGTATTTGGAATTATATTGGGGACTGATGTTGAGGAATTAAATAAGCAAATCAATAATCAAGGCAAAAAAAATACATGCTAATAATAATAATAATGATGATAATAATAATAATAATAACTATGTATTTACATCTATTATTATAATCATCAAGAAAGCATAATCAAATCACTGACTTAAAGCGTTTAACATTCTAAACAAAACTTGCATAACTATAAAAAAAACATCCCTTAAAACGATTACCATAGACTAATTTGAAAATGCAGAACAAATTTCATTACTTAGAAAAAAAAAAGCTTCAATTACATTACCATATACTGAAACACACACAAGTTGAAGGTGGGTTATAATTCCCACACAGATGAGAAATTTCAGTATTGCATGGTGGAAGGGTGAGCTTTTTTTTCACTATTGGATAGATAGTTCATATTGGCAAGTTGACTTTTTCATGCAATGATAGACTTCCCTTGGTGGCATGGTATGCTTTGTCTTATTGTGATAGTTTACATTCTTACTACAAGGAATTTCTTTACTACAATGGTGGAGATTTGGTTATCGAAATGACAAAAGCTTTCGTATTGAAATGATTGGATGCTGTTCATAGCAATGGTGGTTCTTTCTGCATTGGATGATTTTAACTGTGGCTCTCAAATGGATAAATTCAATCTATACATTTAAGAAGTGCTTATTATCGAGCTTGGCCAGTGAAGACCAGGGACCTGAAAGAGAGGCTGAGGGCAAGCTTAAAGTTAGTTAAACCCTGCACACAATACTAGTCGACTATAAAGCATTCCCTGTTCATATTAATGGGAAAGGATGCTTTATAAAAAGCTGGTAAAACAGTAGCCCTAAAAACTCCACAGCTGGGCAGCAAGGGGTTAAAGGAGGCCTGTTGGACTTCATGAGCTCAACTGGACAGCGGTCAAAATCAGAATCCTGGCCAAAATAGTAATACCTTAAGAAAAGACATAAGATGCCATCTGTGGGAAGTCGAAAGGAGAGATAAGATCATGGTTATTGATCAGAGGAATCGTTTTCACTCAATCTTTTTCAGCTCACTATTATATATATATATATATATATATATATATATATATATATATATATATATATATATATATATATATATAAAAACATAATTTCAATCGGAAATTCTCTGTGAAAATATACAGTTCTCACCCGTATTTCAGTAAAACAGAAGCGATCGTAATTTTACCTTGCTTTGTTTTTACATTTTACTGGTTGGTGACCGTATTATCAATCTTTTACGGCAATATATCCGTTTTTAAAACTGTAAAAATTCTGGAATAAATGTTGCCAGACATTTACCGTTTTTTAATGCAATTTTAACAGCGAGGAGACACAAGATGTAGAGCCTAAAACCTTCCATACAAAGAAGTTCAATATAAAACTTCAATAATTAAAGAAGAAATGGACTTCAGGGAACTAGGATAATATACCTATTTATCTAAACGTCAATGTCTCCATAATTCAACTTAAAACCTAAATAATTAATGTGAAGGAAGAGCTCAATTACATTTAAAATTACAGAAGAAATTGGTATAAACTATGTTTTATAGTCACTGAAATTAAACTTACAGGATCCCCATTCGGAAAAAAATCAGAGATAATAGATATGAAAAGGCTAGGAGATGAAGTATAAGAAACAGAATGTATAAGAAACATAATGGGATGAATCAGTAAATACATATTAAAGAGTATTTTTATCAATGAAATACTTATGTATAACAAGTGAAATCTGCCTCTATACTTAAATTCGGTCCGTTATAACAGACAGTGATCTAATTGGCAATTTTCAAGCTTTGTTAAATGATGTAAATAAAGGGAAAAGCAAACAATTAGTTAGTTAAAAGAACGGTAATAGCACCAGTTAGTTTATTCAGCGTGACTGGGAATAATTAATCTAATGTACATTTGTCAATTCCACTCGTTGTGCATATCCAATACCTGTGCACCTTGCTATATTTATATATTCACGAGAGAGAGAGAGAGAGAGAGAGAGAGAGAGAGAGAGAGAGAGAGAGAGAGAGAGAGAGAGAGAACATTAAAAAACGATTCTCCATTGCTGAAACAAATCCTCACCAACAGACAGGTTAATTAGTGGAGGTGTGTAGTAACTCCATACGGGAAAGGTAATACACACACACACACACAGAATGAGCCAAGGGCATGCGGCTGTGGGGTTGGTATAGGAGGCCGGTGGAAGGGGTAGTGGTGGTCATATTCAACCCTTTCCATGCGTAGAGACTATTGATAACCATTCACCTGCTTAAAGCGTTGCCTTAATGAGACAGGCGACTGACTAGGTGCCATCAATAGGGGGTTTATTAAGCACACGCTTTTCCCTTCTGCCCCGTGAATCTTACAAAGGAGAAAAGAAAAAAAGTATTCTATAATTAGGTTAGTTAGGGGAAGGTGATCCTGAAGCCTTTGCTGACGCTATGGCCAAGAAATAAAAACATTTTTTTATGACCGTGAACAAGTGCTATAGTCTTTGATGGCTGGCGCAAATGACCCAAGTTAATTTTTGTTGACAGACCGTCCGGTTCTGGGACTTCAAATAGAACAAAATGAATACCGACAAACGCATGCTTGGTTTTGTTTATAAATAAACTGTAATTTAACTAAAGATGAAAGGGGCTCTGAATTAAAACAAATATCAATTCGACACAGGGCAAATACGTGGGTCGAATTAAAGGGGCAATTTTTATGATATACCAAATAAATCATTGGAAGAACAGAGGAAACATTTAAACATTATTATTTTTTTTTTTTAAATAAATGTTCCCTGCTTTTATAACTTATGGAATGAAAATATTATCTGCATAAAAGATAAAACAATTTCTGATGAGAAAGGAATACTGACCAATGTGATAATAGAATAAAAGGACAATTTTATTCATAACTAAATTTATTACATGATGATGGCAATAGTTACTCTCGTTAGCGCTTTAAAAGTACTATATATAAAAATATTAAAAAATAAAGACCCCTTTCCTTCGAAACATGAAATATCAGTATATATATATATATATATATATATATATATATATATATATATATATATATATATATATATATATATATATTATCTCCTCCTACGCCTAGTGACGAAAAGGGCCTCGGTAAAATTTAGCCAGTCGTCTCTATCTTTACCTTTAAAATCCATACTTCTCCATTCATCATCTCCTACTTCACGCTGCATAGTCCTCAGCCATATAGGCCTGGGTCTTCCAACACTTCTTAGTGCCTAGTGGAGCACAGTTGTGTGTGTGTATATATATATATATATATATATATATATATATATATATATATATATATATGTATATATATATATATATATATATGTATATATATATATATATATATATATATATAATATACAAATATATATACACATATATATAAATATATATATCTATATCTATATCTATATCTATATCTATATCTATCTATCTATCTATCTATCTATCTATCTATCTATCTATCTATCTATATATATATATATATATATATATATATATATATATATATATATATATATATATGTATATAGTTAGTAAGCATGTACCTGCCATGGATCTTTCTTGACACGAACTACAGCAATATTTTTCTCGAATAATAATTTCGAAACAACAAAGTCAAACGTAGACAAAAATATAAATATTGTTTACTGAGCCATGACCGAGACAAAACGTATGTAACTTAATTACACTTACTTACACGTTACAAACCTTACGACGGACACCCTGCAATTGTACAAAAGTAAATTACTAGGTAGTATTTGGAGTTACTTAAAGAGTATATCATGAACCGGTGGTGAGGATTACGTAGTCGAGACCCTTCTGTTTAATGGTATACTTTTTAAGATAGAGAAAACTTACGTCTATTTTTTTTTTGTAATCTCCTCCCACTTTCTCCACACACACACACACACACACACACACACACACACACACACATATATATATATATATATAAAACAGGGTGACATGTTTATTTATAAAATATTTGTTTAAATGATGTTAATGTTTTTAAAATATTTCATTTTAATTGTTTATTACTTCTTAAATCGGTTATTTCTTTATTTCCTTTCCTCACGGGGCTATTTTTCCCTGTTGGAGCCCTTGGGCTTAGAGCATCTTGCTTTTCCAACTAGGGTTGTAGCTTAGCTGGTAGTAATATATATGTATGTATGTATGTATATATATATATATATATATATATATATATATATATATATATATATATATATATATATATATATAACTGTGAACCACGACAGTCAGCTAACAATTGGGTACTTACTTAAATGTATAGGTCCACAGGGGCATAATGAATTTCTATAGAAATTACCCTAGGTTTCTCTTCGCCGGCGTCAATTGAACGCTGACTCCGAGAGAGAGAGAGAGAGAGAGAGAGAGAGAGAGAGAGAGAGAGAGAGAGAGAGAGAGATAACCGTGAAAAAGTTCTCATGTATATTGTTCATAAACAATACTATACATTAGCAATATTTCACTTATCAATATTTTCCAGGATAAAATCATTTAAATAAAACACAATTAAAATCAAGATTTCTAAAGGAAAATATAAAACACAAAAGCTCAAATAGCAACAACCGCGGATGACAAAGTTTTAACGTAAACCTACATACAACACAACCACCAAATTGTGATATCGAAACCATATCAAAATCCACACGAAACCCAATAACTTACTATTGTCTCAAGCTTTAAATCCCGAGGAAAGTCGATGATAGTGGGGTGGGTAGGTGGGTGTTTGAGTGGTTGGGGTGGAGGATGGGGTGGGTGGGGGGCAAGAATGCAAGAACAAAGAAACAGTATAAAACATTATGGTGGCGAGTTGCGAGTAGGGAAAGGGAGAAGTTCTATCAAAGAAGAGGAAGGGTTGATTCAATCAATCTTCTAAGAATAGACTTGTAATAACATTGACAATACGACATGTAATCTCTCGTTTAAATATTCTGTCATGCGTTATTATGCTTAATTGTTTGGAGTTTTTATGTCCTTTTGCCATGACGATGAGTAGAGTTGAGGGGGTGGACAGTGGAATAGAGTTACAAGGAAAGGGGGGGGGGGGATTGAGTGACGTGGGAGGGGAAATAATGGAGAAAACAGATAGGATAGACGAGATTGAATTGACACAGTGGTGGATTGAATCTGATGCTTTCAGTCACAAGCACTTTAAGACTCTCTCTCTCTCTCTCTCTCTCTCTCTCTCTCTCTCTCTCTCTCTCTCTCTCTCTCTCTCTCTCTCTCTCTCTCTCTCGTAAATTATATACCAGGACCATTAGACTGTAGTGTGTGTAAACTCTATGTATCTGTAAATTTAAACGCAATCACTTCAGTGATAGATTTCTTTAAAACGTTTCGAGAGTTCATGCTAATATTGCTTTTACCGTGCACAGTTCCGCAAATTCCCAATGCGAAAAATGATGAATTCAGTGACAATCTAATTCTGTTATTAATTTTACATTTTTTTTCATTCACTGATGTGAACTATAATCCAACTGAATACAGTGTTGTAATATCAAACTAATATAACTTAATTGTTTATATACGAGACTTTAACTCTTCAATATGACCCATTGAGCAGTTCTGTGGATTTTATTTGATTGAATGGTTTTATTCATATAGTGACTCGAGTATAATAACAAGGAATGTAAAAATGAAAATGAAGGTAAAAATTAAAACTTGCAGCTAAAGATCAACATTCTTTGATTAAACCCCCCCCCCCCCCCCCTTTTTAAATCATACATCCCAAATACAAATAACATTTTATATTCAATAAAAAAAAATTACATTTGGGAAAAAAGTAGAGGTGTTCCAAAAATTTCTTAGCTATACTTTCTAAGAATGTGAATTAATGCAACCAAAATTTTACGTATAGCTAACTCATATGTGAAATACGTTCCAGGATCAGTCGAATCTTTTTTACTGAAAAAATGTCATGTCCGTTTCTTTAACAATACCTTTTTCCCCATTTCCAGCTTCCTTTGCTTAGACGAGATCATCACATGTTCAACTAACAATACTTAATTACCCTTTAAAGAATAAACTTCTGAATTAATGATTGGTATAAATGAGCAAGAAGCATTTTTGAGAAACATCAGAAGACTTATAAGGCGAAAGACAAATGAAAATATAAATGATACGAAGAAATTAGAATGGAGAAAAAAAAAAAGAGCAATTAATGACAAAGACGACGTCAATTAAGATCGAGGCAAAACACACAAAAGACCGTTCTTTTTTTTCTTTCTTTTTCCTTTTTCAGTTGCATGTTGGAATAAATTGGGAGGATCCAATTCCTTCTTTCATGGGC
>NC_090734.1:139267076-139269576 GCF_036898095.1 Palaemon carinicauda
TTTAGGACTATCAAAATTGATTGTGACCACGGTTAAAATAAACTGGGATGCCTGCCACAGGAAGTTCCAATAGCTAAAATTTTTACTTCGCCGTATTCAAATGCACACTAATGCAAAGCGGAAGGGTTGTGAACCCCCGGGGAGGAAAGGAAATGATCATAAATGGCAGAGTAGACTCTTCTTGGGGGAAGCAATATCCACCTACGTCACGTAAATTCTTTCAAAGACTTCCACTGCAGGGTTAGCAGGCGGCACAACACGGCCATTGTTGTCATAAACTATCATTGGGTTGGGATACACAAATGTGTTCAAAGCAGAGGAAAGTACGGTGAAAAAGTGCGGACGCTCTTGGTGGCAGGAAACGTCCCTGGAATAGGAACCAGCCTCTTTTGAAACAATCGGCGACAACAAAACTGAATAAGATTCTTGACCTGTGCAAAGCATGAAAATCACCAAATAGCCAAGGTCATGGGGTTCTCGGTGTCCTACCCTGCACTCATCATCATCTCCTCCTACGCCTATTGACGCAATTAATTGACGCAATTAAGATTGCGCTATTAAGTTTAAGCTTTTAATTCAATACTTCTCCATTCATATCTCCTACTTCGCGCTTCATAGTCCTCAGCTATGTAGGCCTGGGTCTTCTGACTCTTCTAGTGCGAAGAACATGCCCAAACCATCTGCATTTACCACTTATCATGATCTCATCCACATATGGCACTCGAGTAATCTCTCTTATAGTTTCATTTCTAATTCTGTCCTGCCATTTAAATAGTTTCATTTCTATTCTTGTCCTGCCATAAAAACCTTGTAGTACTATTAGAAAAGAAAAAAAAAATATGAAAATATAACATAGAAAAACAAATAGAGACGGACATCTATACGGTTAATAGAGAACATATATACACCAAATGAGACTGGCCGATTTTTTATACATTTTACATTGCTTTCTTTTCTAAATTCAACTCTCCTTATCGGCTTAAGGACGGTCTACCATATTCCATTAACATTTAACTATAACGAATATCATAATAGCTAAAATAGGCATTCATTAAATTAAATACCAAATATTTGTCGGAACATCTGTCCTTGGTGTTGATTAATAACTGGATTTGCATTAATTCCATACCCATAGATATAAAATCTACTCGTATCTAATTGGAAGTGTGTGATGTGTATATACATATTTAGATATATATGAATATATATATATATATATATATATATATATATATATATATATATATATATATATATATACACACATAGATAGATAGATAAATATAGATATATGGATGTGTGTTATTAATATATATGTTTGTGTATGCCCAGTAAACACATACAATCTATATATATATATATATATATATATATATATATATATATATATATATATATATATATATACACAATATATATACATATATATATATATATGTATATATATATATATATATATATATATATATATATGTGTGTGTGTGTGTGTATGGTATGCATTTGCGAAAGTACGGAACATTTCCAATAAACATCTGACTTTAAAAACAATTTCAGCGAATCATTCATAACACAAAAACGAATCTATATCAGACGTTTACTCGAGTTTCAAAAAACTCGCTTGCCAACCGAGCAGGTGTGAGGAGAACCCTTCAGACCCACTTAATAAAGCCATTCGTATGCAGTGGGGGTCGATTGCATGTAAAGTATCATTCGCTCCGGTGCGGCAAGCAAAGAGTTTTAATTAAGTGATTGATCAGTCGTTCCGCGAGTGATAACAGGGCAAAAGGCCTTGCAGTATTTGGGATTTTTGGGTGTAAGGTTTTAAGCTCCTTTTAATCTAGTTTTTGATATCCAGCTTAAGTCTATTTCATTTGATGAAAAATTTGTATGAATTGAAACGCAGGTTAGAGTAGAGTGGAACGATTTACCTTACTCTTTATAAAAAATGAGAGAGAGAGAGAGAGAGAGAGAGAGAGAGAGAGAGAGAGAGAGAGAGAGAGAGAGAGAGAGAGATTAGCACTGTACTGTAGTATAGAATCAATAGTCTAAATGGCCGACAAGATTCATATCAATGGTCAATAAACTTAATCATAATTTTTTATACATACAATATAATCGAAATGCGCATGCGTCGTAGACCCTTGATCAATTTTTTTCACGCTAATGTACACTAAAAAATTCTGGAAGGGAGATACACTATCATAGTTAGCTTATCTCCCTTTCAGTACTTTTTAAGGTACGTAGCCAACCTAAAAATTCACCTTAACAACTTCAACCCTTTTCACATGTAGGCAGTAGGTTAAAGCCAAGGCACCAGCCACCCATTGAGATACTACAGCTAGAGAGTTATTGGGTCCTTTGACCAGATAGTATTACATTGGATCATTGTACACCTGGCAACACTAACATAACAGAAAAATTCTTCTTCACCCATGGGGTTAACTACTGTACTGTAATTGTTCAGTGGATACTTTCCACTTGGTAATGGTAGAAGAGACTC
>NC_090734.1:139274576-139292076 GCF_036898095.1 Palaemon carinicauda
TTTTTTCGGGTTTCGATAAACTTAATAATAATAATAATAATAATAATAATAATAATAATAATAATAATAATAATAATAATAATAATAATAATAAAGTTCACGCTGGGTCAAAGACTGTGATAAGTGTGAACAATAGGAGAAAGCCAATATGAAACAGTTTTCGCAAAAACATTTGCCATCTTTACATAAGTTTTCCTTATGAGAGACACTAGAGCAAATTAAAGTTGGAACTTCATAACAAAAATGGGTGATCTTTTTTTTTTTGAAGTTTTTATATTTGATATGTGAAGATCTAATTTAATGTTGTTACTGTTCTTGAAATATTTTATTTTGTTTATTCCTATCTTGTAGTTTATTCATTTCCTTGTTTCCTTTCCTCACTGGGCTATTTTCCCTGTTGGAGAACTTGGGCTAATAGCGTCTTGCTTTTCCAACAAGGGTTATAGCCTAGCTTGTAATAATAATAGTAATAATAATAATAATAATAATAATAATACACTAAGAAAATGATAGCTATAGTCAAATTTTTTTAGCGAGGCAGATTTGCACCGACTCGCAGTGGTGCCCTTTTAGCTCGTAAAATTTTCCTGATCGCTGATTGGTTGGAAAAGATAATTCTAACCAATCAGCGATCAGGAAACTTTTCCGAGCTAAAAGGGCACCGCTGCGAGTCAGTGCAAATCTGCCACGCTAAAAAAATTGACTATAGTCCTCCACAATTAAGCCTCCTCGTTTTCTTCGGGACTGGACTGCATAGGAGCATCAGCATGTCAGTCTTCTGCATTTTTACTGCAACAATTCAGGTGTAAAACAATTCAGCACAATTATTCTACCAGGAAATTTATATTACCAACATGTCCTTGATGGCCAGTAGCCCTGACTTTTCTGCGTTTAAGTTAATGGAATGCCGTAAATAGTTCTATCTTTGTGACGACTTAACTGTATAAACCACAATCTTAAAAAAAAATACAAAATACATGATAAAGACAATACGCAATAAATGTAAAGCAATAATATCAACACGAAAAGATTAAATTACACACACACACACACACACACACATATATATATATATATATATATATATACAGTATATATATATATATATATATATATATATATATATATATATATATATATATATATACATGCATACATATACATATACATACATACAAAAACACACGTCATATGTATATATATATATATATATATATATATATATATATATATATATATATATATATACATATATATGTGTGTGTGTGTGTATGTGTGTATAAAACAATACCTAAGTTGCAAGTGTGAATAATAATGTGATTTACTACTTGTACAAAAAAATACCACAAACATCGTTAATAAATTCAGAAGCATATAAGATAATGAGTTGACACTCTTAATCCATTATTTAACGCAGGATGAAAGAAATAAGAAAGAGGACATGTTAAAGCAGATAAATTATTCTGAATACATATGGAATTTCCCGTTCCAGTCCCTCTAAAATACAAAATCGTATTAATTCTATAAAATATATTCATACCGGCCATTTAACACATCGAAAACATGACTTAATCTGACATATAAAAACGTTTACTTTCCTCAAATTCTGTACATTCCGTACTCAAGTACTTAAGATAATTTCACACTATAAATTACACATTTTATTACATTCACCACAAACCACACAAAGGTACAGAAATACACAGAAAATAGTTTTACCATTAGCCAGTACATAGCTGACACATTCAACTAAAACTTTCAAAATGCAATTTCAAAATAAATATTCAAACATGATACTTGAATGCAAGTAAATGTATAAAAAAAGGACATACAAACACGTGCATTATAAAAATACGTAATATAAGCAAATAACACCTTTCACACACATACATGAAAACTAACAATGTCTACACAATATGTCCACTAAAAATGACACGGAAAAGGCAAAGAAAAAAAAGCCTAACTAACACAAATTTGTCCAAAAAAGACAGTACAGACAAATACATAGATACCAATAAATTACACAGACAAATACATACAGTAGATACCAATAATCAGTACAGAAAAATACATAGATACCAGTAAACAGTACAGAAAAATACATAGATACCAATAAACAGTACAGGCAAATACATAGATACCAATACACAGTACAGAAAAATACACAGATACCAGTAAAGAGTATAGACAAATATAAAGATACCAATAAACAACACAAACAAATACATAGATACCAATAATCAGTACAGACAAATACATAAATACAAATAAACAGTACAGACAAATACATAGATACCAATAAACAGTACAGACAAATACATAGATACCAGTAAACAGTACAGACAAATACATAGATACCAATAAACAGTAGACAATAACATAGATACCAGTAAACAGTAAAGACAGATACATAGATACCAATAAACAGTACAGACAATAACATAGATACCAATAAACAGTACAGACAGATACATAGATACCAGAAAACAGTACAGACAAATACATAGATACCAATAAACAGTACAGAAAAATACATAAATATCAGTAAACAGTACAGACCAATACAGATACCAATAAACAGTCCAGACAAATATATAAATACCAGTAATCAGTACAGACAAATACAGAGATACCAATAAACAGTACAGACAAATACATAGATACCAGTAAACAGTACAGACAAATATATAAATACCAGTAAACAGTACAGACAAATACATAGGTACCAATAAACAGTACAGAAAAATATATAAATACCAGTAAACAGTACAAATACATGTTCTAATAAACAGTACAGACAAATACATGGATACCAATAAACAGTACAAACAAACACAGATACCAGTAAACAGTACAGACAAATACATATATACCAGTAAACAGTAGACAAATACATAAATACCAATAAACAGTACAAAAAGATACATAGATACCAATAAACAGTACAGACAAATACATAAATACCAATAAACAGTGCAGACAAATACACAGATACCAGTAAACAGTACAGACAAATACATAAATACCAATAAACAGTAGACATATACATAGATACCAATAAACAGTACAGACAAAAAATAAATAGATACCAATAAACAGTACAGACAAATACATATATTCCAATAAACAGTACAGACAAATACATAGATACCAATAAGCAGTACAGACAAATACATAAATACCAATAAATAGTACAGACAAATACATAGATACCAATAAACAGTACAGACAAATATATAAATACTAAAAACAGTACAGCCAAATACATAGATACCAATAAACAGTACAGACAAATATATAAATACTAATAAACAGTACAGACAATGACATAAATACCAATAAACAGTACAGATAAATACACAAATACCAATAAACAGTACAGACAAATACACAGATACCAATAAACAGTACAAACACATAAATACCAATAAACAGTACAAATACATAAATGCCAATAAACAGTACAAATACATAGATACCAATAAACAGTACAGATAAATATATAGATACCAATAAACAGTACAGGCAAATACAGAAATATATAAATACTAATAAACAGTACAGACAAATACACAGATACCAATAAACAGTACAAACAAAAACGTAAATACCAAGAAACAGTACAGACAAATACATAAATACCAATAAACAGTACAATAATCAGTACAGACAAATACATAAATACCAATAAACAGTACAGACAAATACATAAATACCAATAAACAGTACAGACAAATACATAGATACCAATAAACAGTACAGCCAAATCCACAGACCAGTTGGTACAAAAGAAGTGTCCTCGCTGTTAAATGCTTTTACACTCCAATTTATAATCGTTGCTCATTATGTGCCATAAAATTTTATGGGCGATGGGCTAATTGGGGAAACACGGCGAACAGAGCTTGGGTTGAGGAAAAAGGAAGGGGGGAGGGGGGCGGGGGGGGCATTGGCTATTGGAGATTGGGTCTCTATTTTTATTTTCATGTTGCTCTAATCATTCCCATCGGAGGGTCTTTCGTTAAAATCATATCTATACTGTTAGCAAAACCGTAATTTTTACCGGAATTTCTCCGTAAATGCATTGTTCTCAACCGTATTTCAGTGAAATATAGACGACCGTACTTTTACCTTACTTTGTTATTATTTTTTTACGGGCTGATGACCGTAATATCACCCTTTTACGTCAATATAGCCGTTTTGAAAAATGTAAAAATCCTGGAATAAATGTTGCCAGACTTTTACCGTTTTTTTAATGCAAATTTTTAACTGTATGTTAATATATTTGATATAATATTTTTCTGTTATTGCTTCAGTATTGTTAAAGGTAGTGGTATACTTTCAAACAAAATGACAGTTGTATTAGTATGATTACCACTTCTACTAAAGCTACTACTTTAAATGTATTAGAAACAGCAGTAGCAATACCATCAATATAATTTTTGCCAGTACACCAATTCCTTCAGTATCACCAATAACAACGATAACGATCATAACAAACATCGAAACAATGAGAGTGCCTTCCCTCGCACTCAAATACTTCCATTAACCTATAAAAATGATGAATGAGGGCTACGCTTAATATAAACTAAATGGACCACAAAACATCGACCCCTTAAGGACAATCATATCAAAGCTTCGATATTTCAATGTTGGAAAAAAAAAAAAAAAAAAAAAAAAAAAACCGACGACTAAGTTCCATGACACGGGAGACTTTTTCACAGCTAGAACTCGATTCTGAAGCGGAACCGCTAAGCTAATTTAAGACCAAAAGTCTTTCATAAAATTCATGCACGCAATATTGTTGACAAACTTTCCCCTTCATACATACTGTATGTATTTGCACATTTCTAGCCCGAGCAAATACACGTTGGTAAAAATTCAACTCGCATGAAATTCACTAAATGTATGTGTAGTCATATGCACTTTCCTCCGATATATATATATATATATATATATATATATATATATATATATATATATATATATATATATATATATATATATATATATATATATATATATATATATATATATATATATATATATATATATATATATTTACAAAACATTTACCCACACACACACACATATATATTTATCTCTCTCTCTCCCTCTCTCTCTCTCTCTCTCTCTCTCTCTCTCTCTCTCTCTCTCTCTCTCTCTCTCTTTCTATATATATATATATATATATATATATATATATATATATATATATGCACACATACATAGACCATTTACACGCACATATATTTATATATATATATATATATATATATATATATATATATATATATATATATATATATATATAATGTATGTGTAGCCTTTACATTAACACACATATGAACTCCGATACTGTGACATGCATGGATTAAAGAATATGTGTAAAAAGTATACACATATAGAAAAACCTGGTACCACAATACACCCCTGATGCACTTTGGGGCACAATTACTGCCTAGTACAAGAAAAAGACACCGAAATCTTGTCACTGAACCGGTAGTGATTTAGTAGGGAAAATAATGGACGCCAGGTGGAAGGTATTATTAACCCTTTTACCACCAAGGTAAGGTTAAATTTCAAGCACATTTTGCTATATACATTTTTTTAAATTGCTCTAACAGCCTTAATTTTTGTCATAGAGAGGTCAGGTTGGTCTCATTCTTTTGGAAAATGCCTGAAGTTTCTCATAAAGATATCAAAAATATGCAAAAACGTGTAAATAATAGTGTTTTTCAAGAACGTACCGGTACATCCACTGGGGGTGAAAGGGTTAAAAAGAAAGAAAAATAAGAAAAACATAAGGGTGTAAAAAGTGCTTGAACAGCGATTGAAGAAAAGTGAATTAAAAAAAAAAAGTAGGAATTTACTTTAAACTTTCTAACGTCTTGTCTTGATTTATATGTATATTAAATCATGGAACCGCAAAACTACTCGACAAACTTTGCAAATTTCGTAGTTAACCTTATCAAAGAGAGAATGGCGAATTCCATTGCTGCTCATAGTTAATTGTAGAATGCATTCAGTTTCATTCTTCTTTCTAATAACAAGAGAAAGCTTAAAAGGTTATTTATTGCTTACGCAGACCTGCAATATAATTCCTGAAATACATGGTTTCACCAAATAGCTATTTAACAAGTGCTTTGGCACATTAAAAAAAAAGTAATATAATTACTGTAATTTTCACTTGCTTTATAAAAGTTGAAATTCATGTGACGTATGCACGCACTTTGCGTGCATATTCATAGATTTATGAAACCATTTATTGTTATTCATTATATGTAGTCACTTACACATTTCTTCTACATAAATGAACATTCTATTCTCTAGAAGACGGTTAGACAGAAATGAGCATTCTATTCTCTAGACTGGAGCATACCATTCTTTAGATCTAGAAGACGGTTAGACAGAAATGAGCATTCTATTCTCCAGAGCATACCATTCTCTAGATCTAGAAGACGGTTAGACAGAAATGAGCATTCTATTCTCTACATCTAGAAGACAGTTAGATAGAAATGAGCATTCTATTCTCTAGGGGATTCCAGTCCTTAGAAGATGGTTAGATAGAAAGGAGCATTCTATTCTCTAGAGCCTTCCATTCTCTAGATCTAAAAGATGATTAGACAGAAATGAGCATTCTATTCTCTAGAAGATGGTTAGTCAGAAATTAGTATTCTATTCTCTAGAAAATGGTTAGTCAGAAATTAGTATTCTATTCTCTAGAAAATGGCTAGTAAGAAATTAGTATTCTATTCTCTAGAAGATGGTTAGACAGAAATTAGTATTCTATTCTCTAGAGCATTCCATTCTCTAGAAGATGGTTAGACAGAAATTACTATTCTATTCTCTAGATGTAGAAGATGGTTAGACAGAAATTTCTATTCTATTCTCTAGATCTAGAAAATGGTTAGACAGAAATTACTATTCTATTCTTTGGAAGCTTGCTAGGCAAGTCCACGACGGCCTTCTGACTCGTTCCTTCAAAGAGCAGACAAGTTATGAATAATAATGATAAAACATAATATGATAACGAGGACCGCGTGTTTTTAGTAGCCTGAATTTGACGCTAATGCTGAGTTGCAACGGTATTGTTCTGTCAGCGGCCATTTTGTCTAATCGATGGATGAGGCAGTCATCTTGCCACATGGCAATTTCACTTCTTTTCTTTCGAATACTATTTGTTAATTTTTGTCGATATTGCTAAATACCAAGTATATGTGTTAATTTTAGTGCATATTGCTAAAAACTAGTATATTTATTAATCTAGGTGGATATTACTAATTAATAAATGTATTTGTTAATTTTGGTAGATAATACTAATTATAAAGTATATTTGTTAATTTTAGTGCATATTGCTAAAAACTAGTATATTTATGAATTTAGGTGGATATTAAAATTAATAAATGTATTTGTTAATTTTGGTAGATATTACTAATTATTAAGTATATTTGTTAATTTTAGTGCATATGGCTAAAAACTAGTATATTTATTAATTTAGGTGGATATTTCTAATTAATAAATGTACTTGTTAATTTTGGTAGATAATACTAATCATAAAGTATATTTGTTAATTTTAGTGCATATTGCTAAAGACCAAGGATATTTGTTAATTTAGGTGGATATTACTAATTAATAAATGTATTTGTTAATTTTGGTAGATATCAACTTCTAAGTACATTTGTTAATTTTGAGGTATATTACTTCTTCTGCTTCTTCTTCATCTATTAGCGTGCCTTTTTCCCCATTCGTATGGGGTAACACGGTTAGCTTCTTTTTGAAGGACTTTGGTTTTGGCTTTGGGGTGGACCGTAGTCCCGACCGGCTGCCAATTAAGTATATTTGTTAATTTTGTTAGATAGTATTAAATACTAAATATGATTGTTAATTTAGGTGGATATTACTAAGTATAATTATTTCTTTATTACCGTGTGTAAATATTCATGCAATCCACAGGGCCAATTAACTTGGAAAACTTTCACAACAGTGAAAACCTATTTGTAGCGTCAGTGATCATAATTGTTGAGACACCAGTTAAATTGAAACGCTCAATCTTCACTTTCTAATTGAAAGGCCAAATAAAAGGGTCTACCAGAGAGCGCTTGTTTAGCCCAGGGCCGGCAAAAAAAAAAAAAAAAAAAAAAAAAAAAAAAAAAAAAAAAAAAAAAAAAAAAAAAAAAGAGAGAGAGAGAGAGAGAGAGAGGAGAGAGAGAGAGAGAGAGAGAGAGAGAGAGAGAGAGAGAGAGAGAGAGAGAGAGAGGCTCCCACCCCCAATAAAAATGAACCCGGAATTAACCCTGAAAGAAAAGATGTTAGACCCATTAAGTAATGAGTAAATGATGTAAGTTTCTGAGTAGAAGGATATTTGTAGTACTCATAGAGCTCCAGACCTTGGAAGGAGGTAGAGAATACAACGAACAAAGGAGAAAACAACTCACAATTCTATACTTAAACTAGAGGGGCACTCAGTAGAGCGCAGACCTCCACCGCGGCAGCTCATCTTTCAACCTTAACCTGTACCTTTGACCTTAACATGTAAAAATTGGTGTGGATTTTCTTACACCATAATATGAACCAATTTTGAAGTGTCTGTAACAACGATGTCCAAGCTTATTGCTGATTACGTGAAGTGGACATTTTGCTTGACCGTGATCTTGACCTTTTACATTGACCTTCCAAATTTCAATAATTTCTAGCTGTTTACCTAACAGTGTAATCACTGCAAATTTCATTATTCTACGATTAAAATTGAGGCAAGGAAGCTGTTCATAAACAGTCACACACAAATTGCAAACACACAAACAGGGCGAAAACAGAACCTCCTTATAATTTCGTTTTCGGAGGTATCAAAGATAGCAGTTTTTTAACCAAGACGATGACACACACCGCTTTTAAATTGCCATTACCAGCGTCTGATAATAAAGCCATTATCAAAATAATTCATATCGACTAGTCACACGGTTATATTTTATTCGGTTAGAAACCCTATTTCAAAAACGACTATACATATCGTCCTTTTTATATTAAAAGTTTGGGATTCATAACTCCACCAAATAAATTTATATCATATATTATATATATATATATATATATATATATATATATATATATATATATATATATATATATGCTACACAATTAATCACTATTCATTACCTTTCCTAACATTTCTCCTTTCATGAAACAAAAGAAAGAGCGAGAGAGAGAGAGAGAGAGAGAGAGAGAGAGAGAAGAGAGAGAGAGAGAGGAGAGAGAGAGAGAGGAGAGGAGAGGGAGAGAGAGAGAGAGTTTCACTAAATATCTAAACAACGGAATAACGGAATATTTCTCGGAATAACGGAATATTTCTCAAGGACTCTCCAGTCTTTCGTAAAGTTCACAGGATTTCGTTGGATCCTACTCACATTCACTTTCAATTAAGCTTATTTGAATAATGTCATTAGCTCATGACATTACGTCATTTGCGGTTTATAATCGTACGACCGATTACCATAATTTTGCAACCGAAGAGATTCATTGATAAAGGGAGCGGAAGTATAAATCAAATAAAAACAAGATGAGCAAAAGATAAAAACAGTTGTGCTGTAGTATGTAACTATAAGCAAGAACACCGTATAAAAACTGGAAAGTGAAAAATAATTGTATAATATATATAAGAGCAGAACTGAAAAAAAATAGTTGTATAAAATATATAATAAGAGCAAAACTGGAAAAAAACTATTGTATGCAATATAAATGGTCAAAACTGGAAAGCCAAAAATAATTGTATAAAATATATAATAAGAGCAAAACTGAAAAAAATATAATTGTATAAAATATATAAGAGCAAAAATGAAAAAAAAATGTATAAAATATATAGAGAGCAGAATTGAAAAAAAAAAATAATTTTATAAAATACATAAGAGCAGAACTGAAAAAAATGATTGTACAAAATATATAATAAGATCAGAACTGAAAAAAATATTTGTATAAAATATATGAGCAGAACTAGAAAAAAAATAATTGTACAAAATATATGAGCAAAAATAAAAAAAATGGTATAAAATATAACTAAGCGCAGAACTGGAAAAAAAAAACAATTGTATAAAATAAATAATAAGAGCAGAACTGAAATAAATCAAGCAAATTTAACATGAATATATTACTCAGAGCCATCAACAATAATAACAGGAAATTTACCCCACAAACAAACTGTTCCCATTCACCATAAAATCACTCTGGATTTCCCCTCAAGTGTGACTTTAATAACCCAAAGCAATTACTAATGAGAGTGAAGAGACAGGAAGCACATCTTAAATCGAGAGTTGGCGCAAGCGTGCCTAAAAAAGCACTCTCAGTTATTTACTGTTGTCTTCCATATTTTTCCTTCCTTTTGATCCTGCTGTGTTTTGATAGGATAGCCTTCGCTGAAGATTGGAGCTTAAATACGTGGCAATGGACATGTCACACATGTGTTATTTTTTCCTCGTGAAACTGTTTAGCATTTTTAGAAGTTGAATACAAAATCTACCCTTAGTGTAAAAGTAAATTTAAGATATGATTGATTCAAGTTCAGAGAACGACCATCCCAGTCAATTAATTTATAATGAATAATCGATTTTGATTGATTATGAGTTATCTAGCATCCTGGCATCTAAGGTCATTGACGCAGGTTTTCAATGAATAACTCTCATAGCTTTTTCCATCATCATTAAATATATCCCTTCACATAATTAATATTAAAATTCCGACAATTCGCGAAATGACTGACAATGAAATTATTGTAAAATCCATTACGATTTCTAAGCAATATCAAAATCATTCAAACTGATTTTATGTGATAATCTATCCCGGCTCAACTGAAAGTGAATGCCACCACAGACGATTTCATTACCTTTATGGTGGCTGATGTGGTAACGTCCCTGATTGGTGAACGCTAGACTGGGGGGAGGGGGGGGGGGGTTTCCGCTCAAACTTGTTAGTTTCTTTGGTCACTGCATCCTCACCCTCCTTGTGAGCTAAGGATGGGGGGTTTGGAGGAGCCTATAGGTCGATCTACTGTCATCAGCAGCCATTGCCTGGTCCTATTTGGTACTAGCTTGGGTGGAGAGGGAGCTTGGGCGCTGATCATATGTATATATGGTCAGTCTCTAGGCCACTGTCCTGCTTGATAGGACATTGTCACTGTCCCTTGCCTCTGCCATTCATGAACGGCCTTGAAACCTTTAAAATCAGCTCTATAAAGCAACCTCCGTCATTCATGAAATGTTTTTATAAACTAAAGGTCATCTTGCAATTTAATTGTTATGCTCTCCCGTCCTCCTAAACACTGTTAGCACCGTCTGTGTTCATTCTCCTAAGAGTGTAATTGTCCCTAAGGAGAGGAATGGGGGCGGGTTGTTTCCTATATTCCCACTTTTAATACATTGCAGCCCTCCAGACCCCCGGGTTGATCGTCTCGCCGATCAGCTGCCAATTCTTGGGGCGGTTCCTTCTGTATTCTACCTTAGTCAACTGTCTTACCACTTCCACCATCCCCAACTCACATAATGCCTTTTGAAAAATTTAATGGAACTTCAGACAATACTGACTTTGAACTAGTCACTTTCTCAGTAATACATTGGCAGATGTTTCAACCTCTTATCATGAAATCTTTATATATATATATATATTATATATATATAAAACTTTCACAAAAGATTTCCCAAATTATTTCTTGAAATTCCAGGCCGAATAACATCCATTCGGGGAAACCTCTGCTACACTCGGTATTTACATAAATACTTTTACCATTTCGAAGAGGTGATGATAAATAGCTAAAAGTAATAACTACAACACATTCAAGAGAAAAAAATAAATAACTAGAATCATTTCCATCACAAAATAAAAGCCAGCTTGACGCGACATTGCAAAAAGCTATTGGCGATACTGCAACTCTAACACGAGCAATTTTCTTTGTGGTTCCAGATTTCATAGTCACCCAATGCCGGAATGTGCTGTATGATCATAATTGTTGTGAATTTAGTGTACGGTAATAAATTAGTCAAACCAGTCCTTCGGATGTTATTAATAATTTCGTACCCGAAGCACTAACAACAGAGATGGTAATACGTAAAGAAAAGAAATTCAGATCTATTTGTATGCTTTAAAAAAAAAAATAGAAAAAAAAAATCGATTCCAGCCATTCAGAACAAGAACACACATTACATACCTTTTTTTTCAGAAATATATCACCAACGTAGATGAAATTACGGGCGATAGAAAGTAATGCACTTCCAAACCAGCATTTCCAGACCGCACAGAGGCAATTAATTACCAGGAAGAACGTCGAATTTAATGCGCTTATAAATCACTCTAAACTACTGATCTCTATTTAGTAGATTTGTCTTCCAAACGACGTCTTTCATGAAGGAAGCATTAATCGGATTCCAACAGATACCCAGAGCAATTATTGAATTCCGTAAAATACTGGGGTAAGAGGAGAGAGAGAGAGAGAGAGAGAGAGAGAGGAGAGAGGAGAGAGAGAGAGAGAGAGAGAGAGAGAATAGGTATGTAGAGTAGAGAAAAAAGAATATCTTATATTTTTTATGAAATATTTCACGGTTTTTTGACTTGAGAATAACCTAGTTGAGGCTCTTCCCATTTTCATATAGTAAACACTTTTAGAAGGTGCAACTAACACTCGTTCCTCTCTCTCTCTCTCTCTCTCTCTCTCTCTCTCTCTCTCAGTAACCAACAACAGTTTACTACTTGGTGCATATTTCAATGTTCAGGTCAAATCAAAAGCGAGTTGAACACGTTACTAAAACGAGAGAGAGAGAGAGAGAGAGAGAGAGAGAGAGAGAGAGAGAGGGGGGGGGGTTGAACCCGTTTCCTATAGTGGTACACAAGCTTTATAAAGACTTTCGTTGAATTTTCCCGGTGACTCTTCCGGTAATTATAATTTTCCTTCTTTAGTTGCCCGGAGACACCACGGTTTAACAGCACGTCTAAAATACTGCGAAATAAACTCACGAAAAGAGCAATTTTCAATTTACTGACAGTGATTCTGTTCTCTGCAATGCATTACAATACTATGATTGTTATAATTACTGTTCTAAATCTTAATAATGTGCCATTGAATTAAATTAACGCCAGATATGTAATGAGTAAGCCTGTCAGTCAAACGGTCAGTTAAATGGTCTCTCATACTGCCTGTCTCCCCAGGCCCCCCCCCACCCCCCCACCCCCCTCATACACACACATTCATCCGTATGTGCAGTTATCAAATGATTACATACGACAAATCGACTAACCATTAATTTATTTGAAAACCATTTGACTGCACTTACTGGATACCCAGTTAATTGACAATGAAAATTAATTGGTCTTCACATTAGGATAAAAAACAAACGACTTATAATGAATTACTGTAATACTAACTAATTACATTGAAATCGATAAGATGCCCCAATTGGAAATGGTACTTCTTTCGAAATCCGAAGTTATTAACTTGGTGCAGTTACTTTCCTGCTAAAATCAGAATCAAAATGACAGTCTTTAAAATCACACTATACATTTTCTAAGATCTCGATTAAAAATAGATTGAAAAGTTTCAAAAATCAAAGAAATACATTTAATGTAATACAGATGGCCCCCAACTGACAAACATTCAGAGGTAGAAACACAAATCCAAAAGAAAATAACAAAGATAAGACAAAGAAATACTGTAATAAAACAATATTGTATCATTTAATACAGTAAGCAAAACAACATTTGTAATCACCTGATATCTATTTCATATAAAACCCAACATTTGTTGACTTATTTAGCTGGAAATTATAGGCATGGGATTCAGGTGAGACCTACCATAGACCAAAATTTAACACAATTCAACTGGCAAATAATTCGACTTACGAACAGCTTCTTGGAACTTATTAAGTTTGTAACTTGAGGACCTTCCGTTCACTGTTAATAATTTGCATTAAAAACGGTAAATACCTGGCAACATTTATTCCAGGATTTTTACCGTTTTAAAAACGAATATAATGACGTAAGGGAGTGATATTACGGTCACTAACCCGTAAAATATAATAACAAATTATGGTAAAATTACGGTCGCCCGTATTTTACTGAAATACAAATGAGAACAGTAGATTTTTACAGAGAATTTCCTATTAATATTACATTTTTTTTTTAACAGTGTACTGTATAATACAAATAAATATTCGTAGAAAATCTATCCCAAATTTCTAGCGATTGTCGTATGTAAAGTAATACCGTCCTTGGTTACGTTTGCCGAAGTACTTGCTATTGTCTCCTCCCCTTGCCTTTGTTCTACATTTTTCTCTGATTCAATTATACATAAAAACAGTCGTAGCGAATACATACAGCACTATGTTATCGTAACCAATTCTGAAAACCAGTAAATTATATTAAAACGCAAAATCATCAGTACTTTGACATTTCTCATTCATTTCTTAAATGAAGACATTAGGCCGTTCAGGTGCGAGAAAAAACACTGAAACATCATAACCTGAATTAGGGCTGCTTAAGATGAAGAGTTTACTTTCCCTTCGTCCAAAGCAGGATCAATAAATAACACTGAAGGTTGTTACCATCGACGGAGAGGACAATCCATCGGGCGAAATGGAGCCGGAGGGCAGAGCAATCCTGTAGAAGGGGGTATTGCAGACCGTATCATTAGGTCCTTCCACACGACATGGTGGAAGCGGCGGGGGACCTTTTATTTGCAGATATTTCCTTTGCGCTTCCTCCTTCTGCGTCCTTAAGTATAGGACAACATTGACAGACAATAACGTTTAAGACAATAATGTGTGATTATCAAGCTTCGCTGGCCTCCCATGGTATTCCTAATTCCCTTATGGCCTTGTGGTAGCGTCCTTGCCTGGTGATTGCCAGACTGGGGTTAGAGTCCCGTTCAAAATCGTTAGTTCCTTGGTCACTCCAACCTCACCATCCTTGTGAGCTAAGGATGGGGGGTTTGGGGGAGCCTATGGGTCTATCTGCTGAGTCATCAACAGCCATTATCTGGCCCTCCTTGGTCCTAGTTTGGGTGGAGAGGAGGCGTGGGCGCTTATCATATGTAATATGGTCAGTCTATAGGTTATTGTCCTTTGCCTCTGCCTTTCATGAGCGGCCTTTGAAATTTTAAACCTGACAGCAACGTATCTCCTGAAACGTTCGAAATGCGTTGATAAGTCTGAGAGGAAACTTTGTAGATGCGAGGGGAAATTTCTTTGGGATAATTGGTCGGCCATACTATTAAAACTGCAAAACCCACAACAGTTGAAGTTTCACAAGTATAAATGAGCTCAACCAGCATGATCAATGCAAAATAAAATTTTATCTGTATCAATTTCATCTATGGCTGTATACAATATAAATATTCAATTGAAGTAAAGAAACTTATGGGTACAGGCAGAATGGGGTATGATTACTATATTGAAACAATATCCACCAAGCGTTTTTCAAATTTAGTAATGAATAATACAGCTGAACACCAGGTACACCTAAATCCAAAAGTATTTTTACCACTGGATAATGACCATCCACATGAAAATGAATAAGAAAATAGCATAAAGTATTTCTACCACTGGATAATGACCATCAACATGAAATAAATAATAAAACAGCAGGAAAAGCTGTGAAAAAAATACTTTTGTACTTGTAACATTTGAATTACTTCTCATCAATAACAAACTTGAACTACATGTAATAAGATAAATAGAGGAATAATAAGAAAAGTTAAGCCAAATATGAATACTACCTCTTCTATCTATCATCGCCAATATCACCACCTCTTCTCTCCCTCCGCATTTTCTCCTTTCTACTCTAAACCTCCCCCCCCCCCCCCCACCCGTAAGAAACTACTGCAACCCCCTTTTCTTACCCACCACAACTGGTCATGAACCTGCCACGCACCCCCCCCCCCTCCCCCTTGGCTTCATCACTAAGCCACTGCACAATTAACAGGTAATCTTAGTTCTGATCCCTGGCGACCGTTCAGCCAGGTAATTATAAGCATGCAGGTCATTAAGTTCCGATGAGTTTGATATGTTGATTATGGATTCGTTCAGGCAGCGACTTCCTCCTCTGGCTCTTCCCTCGAGGGAAAGAACGAGTGAATGAGGAAGGGGGGAGAGGGGGGGTTTAGGGTGAATGAGGAAGGGGGAGGGGGAGGGGGGTTCAGAGGGGAGGGGGATTTAGGGTGAATGAGGAAGGGGGGAGGGGGAGGGGGGTTCTGAGGGGAGGGGATTTAGGGGGGTCTTATTTTTGGGGGGAGTTAAAGCAAATTAATAAGCAGCCACAGGGATAGAGAGGGAAGGAGGGGAGCGGGGTATTCGGGGGGGGGGGGGGGGGATTTAGGGGGTTATTTTAGGGGGGGGAGTTAAAGCAAATTAATAAGCAGCCTCAGTCGTATGGAGGAGGGGAGGGGGTTATTTCATGTAAAACACTGATTGATCATGTCTCAGCGTAACGGACTATGACCATAACATGGCGACGAAATTGTTGTTGGAAGATTAAGCTGGCCTTATGCCAGCACGAACTCTTTACACGTAAGAGTGGCGATGAAACTACTCATATTCTTCTTCTTCTTCTTTCTTTCTTCTTTCTTTTTTTTTTTGCAAAACTTCTTATATTCTCTTTGTCTAATTTCAATGGAACTGCTGATCTATTTTTTTGCAAAACTTCCTAAATTCTCTTCTATATTCGATTTCATGCGATATGCTCATCTATTTTTTCCAAAAATTCTTATATTCTCTTTTATATAAAATTTCATTGTAACTGCTCATCTATTTTTTCCAAAAATTCTTATATTCTCTTTTATATATAATTTCATTGTAGCTGCTCATTAATTTTTTCCAAAAAAAAAACTTATAATCTGTTCTATATTCATTTTCATTCGAACTGGTTATCTGTTTTTTTTTTTTTTTTTTTTTTTTTTTGGCAAAACTTCTCAAATTCTCTTCTATATTAAATTTCACTTGAATTTAGTAAAACAATAATTCATGAATTTTCTGGCGATTCTCTTATTATTCTACGGCTCTACGCTAATTCTTGAGAAAAAAAAAATAAATGGAAGTCTGTAAGCATCCTATCCCTCAAAGTCGACTGCTGTGCCTCCTACGTTAATAGAATTGATATAATAATTACAACTCGTTATTTAGTTAACCCGCTCCATCTCCCACTATCCCCTCTCCTCCTCCTAACAATTTAACAGCAATTATATCAATTATACTTTTGACCAAAAAATACTCATACTTAATTAAGTCTGGTTTTCGTTGCGGGATAATCAAATTGAAATCTTAATCGCATCTCCCGAGACAAAAACGCAACTTCTCACCGGCGTACGGAAAATGACGCAATGGCGTCATTACGGCGTCACGCGTGTTAGCAATCACTGAGAGAGAGAGAGAGAGAGAGGAGAGAGAGAGAGAGAGAGATCAACCATCATTTGATTCTAAGAGAAACTTGAATATTGATATTATAGTATTTGTATAAATGGCAGTTTAAAATAATG
>NC_090734.1:139294576-139308275 GCF_036898095.1 Palaemon carinicauda
AGGATGCTGTAAAGCCAGGGGCTCCAACAGGGAAAATAGCCCAGTGAGGAAAGGAAACAAGAAGAAATTAAAATATTTTAAGAAGAGTAACAACATTAGAATAAAGATCTATACAAACTATAAAAACTTTAAACAAAGCAGAAGAGAAATAAGATAGGGACAGTGTGTCCCGAGTGTACCTTCAAGCAAGAGAACTCTAATCCAAGACAGTGGAAGACTATAGTACAGAGGCTTTAGCACTACTCAAGACTAGAGAACAATGATTTCATTTTGGAGTGTCTTTCTCCTAGAAGAGCTGCTTACCAAAGCTAAAGAGTCTCATCTACCCTTACCGAGAGGAAAGTAGCCACTGGACAATTACAGTGCAGTAGTTAACCCCTTGGGTGGAGAAGAATTATTTAGTAATCTCAGTGTTGTCAGGTGTATGAGGACAGAGGAAGAATCTGTAAGGAATAGGCCAAAGTATTGAGTGTGTGTGTATGCAAGGGGAAAATAAACCGTAACCAGGGAGAAGGATACAATGTAGTACTGTCTGGCCAGTCAAAGGACCCTATAACTCTCTAGCAGTAGTATATCGACGGGTATTGCAATGCATTGCCACTCAACTCAGTTTCATAGAGTCTGATGTAAGGTTCTAAGGTTTGATATTTGCTTGGAAGATGTTTGTCAGCCTAAGAGAGAGAGAGAGAGAGAGAGAGGAGAGAGAGAGAGAGAGAGAGAGAAATCCTCGAAATTTATATTTTTACAGGGTGTATCTTATTATTTATGCTGAAAGATGCATATAACGTCAGAAACGATAACTAAATATGCCCAAGACATAAAATTCGCCCAGGAAAATACATAGAAGAGAATATAAGTTCTCTGGTAAAATTTCCTCATGTTCCTTAAACTAATTCTCCTTTCAATAAATCTTATAAAGTTTAAAATACAGAATCAGTGATTCGCCATGATGATGAAAAATTCATGTTCTTACTTATCGCAACCGAAGCAGTTTTGTCATTTGGGCAATATTATTACACAGGAAGCTTGAAATTAGTTTACGCGTTCGAAGAAAGGCCACCAAAACGTTAAATTCCCAGACGCGGTGTCGTTGTATGGTCGTACATATCTTGTAGTAAATTTTAGAGAGAGAAAAAAAAAAAGAAAAAAAAAAGAAAAAAAAAAAAAAACCGCAATTTATACCTTGAAAATCAACAGGATGAAAAAAAATTTATTCAATATTAAGTGCAAAATGTCTTATATACCCTCAAATTCACTGACTTGCCAAGCAGATGGAATGCAGTACAGTAAAATAAACGGAAGGATGGGAGATTAAAACAACAATATTACAACAGCATACATAGTGAGAGAAATGATCAACACGGACAAAGGAGAGACACAAAAGTTCCCAACACGGCTGTAAACTAACGTTCAACATGACAGAAACATCGCAATAATTCCCCCTGGGGAAACCAAACCTCGGGTCACCATAATTGAATTACCTCCGAGCAAAATCAATTGTTAGCGAATTAAGGACTGACATCATCGAGATACGTATCATCAACAAATGTACCATATAAATGATCCAGAGAAAAGTATAATCAACAAATGTACCATATAAATGACACGCGGATAAGTATCATCAACCAATGTACCATATAAATGACATACAAGATAAGTATCATCAACAAATGTATTACATGACACGGGACTTCCCCAAACCAGGTGTAATCATCAAAATAATCAAAATGACTCACCTGAGGTTAGAAACCCTAATTGGAAACACGCCCAGGCGGACACACCTCTTAGCCTCCAAAATGACGCGGAATTCTACAAAAATTGACCATCTTGTTTACAAAATAACAGTTACCGGGGCGGTGCAAACCGCCTGGTCACGATCTCAGCTGATAAAATAAACCGCAAAATGACATTCAATTACAATAAGACCATGACGGCAGGGACCGAGACCCGAATTACATTAATGGAAATGGCGTATGGAGGACCTCAAGCTCTGTATGGATGACTGTATTTACCGGGGTATTTTATGAAGATTTGACCGTGTGACAATATATATATATATATATATATATATATATATATATATATATATATATATATATATATATATATATATATATATATATATACGTCTAGGATGATAATAATAGTCATAACAAGAAGAAGAAGAAGAAGAAGAAGAACAACAACAACAACAACAACAACAACAACAACAACAACAACAACAACATGAATAATAATAATAATAATAATAATAATAATAATTAAAATAACAATAATCATAATATTAACATTATTAATAATAATAATAGTAATGATAATAATTAAAATAACAATAATCATAATAATAATAATAATAATAATAATAATAATAATAATAATAATACTATTTGAGTTGAAGGCCATAAAATTAAGCTATAACGATGGAGCCAAGCATAATTATGTATTTCGTATATATAAAGACTGTGCGAATATGCATCTATGTAAAAATTCACCTGTGTATTACACGCAACATAAATAATAACAACAAACTCTTTACAATAGCTTAAGCAATTATAATAACTCCAAACAACACTTACCAAGTTATCCTTCACAACACTCTCTCTCTCTCTCTCTCTCTCTCTCTCTCTCTCTCTCCCAAAAAATGGATAGAGACCATGTCATATTTTGTTGGATCGTAGTGTAAGTCTATTTTCAATTTGGGTATGAAGCGCTTCAATGGGAAGTAATAAATTTTTCTATCTGTTTACTTATTAATTTTGAAATATGAAATTCTGATCACATTTTACTTATTTTCTGCAGTAATTTTACTGCGAATAATTACGACCTATGTGAACTTAGATCTTCACAATTTGAAATCCATCAGGATCTTAGTATGCGAAGGAAAAATCCAAATCGCCCACCAAAGAAATGTATTAAAATGCATTACTCTTCCCATAGGAAACCACCAAACCCGAATTTAAGTCACTTTATTTCAATTTTCGCAATACCTACCATATATATTCACCTCATATCCAGGGTTGCCAGGTATTCCAAGTGAGAAAAGGCCAACGTCTGATGAACTGCAGCTCTAAAAGGCCAAGCTAATAGTCGAAATAGGCCGAAAATATAGCAGTTAAGGCTAACCAATTTCATAAAGGCCAAATTTAGGTATCTAGCACAAAAAAGGACAAATTTGGAGTTCTTTGGCCTGAAAAAGGCCAACCTGGCAACCCTGCTCATATCTATCAAGTTCCCTTCTCCTTTTCCTTGATTCATATCTTGATTCATATTTATTTCTTTCAGATTCATATTCATATTCATATTCAGATTTTTCATCTTTTAACAACAGAAAACTAATTAATAATTTATTAACAACTAAAAACATGTATTACAACCTTAAGAAATATACAACAAACAGACCTGAATATATCAATAAACAATTTTAAGTGAATCAAAATTTTATTTACTAATTTATAATTGTGAAGAGCTTAATTCAAATACAGAATAAAAAAAATAAAAGAAAAAAATAAAATGTGCGAATGGAAAATAACTAGAAAAGTTTCAGATAAAATTACTAAGAAAATAGTTATTAAGGTTGAAGTCAATAAATTATTCAACAAACAAATTGAACATTTTAAAATGCAGATAAGGAATTCAAGAAAGGCTGAATAAATCCCCCCCCCCCAAAAAAAAAAAAAAAAAAACTAAATGCAAAAATAAAGTGTAAAAAATACAGCCCAATTAGAACAATAGAAAATAACCCCAAAGGAAGTGATAAAATGCAATGAAAAAAGAAAATATAGAATTTACAAGCAATGCAGATGAAGTTATAAAATGAGTACAAACAAACTAATAAAAGGTAATACATAGACAAAAGAGGTGAACGAAAGTTAAAAAGACGTAAAGAATGTTGATACGGATTTGATATAAAAAACATAAGATTAATACAGATTTATGTTAATAATGAAAAGTAAATTTATAAAATACAATGGAAAGAATAGACGAAAACGATTAAAATACAAAATAATGTTAAAAAAGGAAAATTCCATTAATATCATACACCCAGCAAACGAACTTGAAAGAAAAAATCTAAATAATCAAGAAATAAATACACACATGAAAAAAATATACACAAACTACACCTCCAAAACAAGACGAATAAAGCACACAATATGAGATAATTAAACAGAAAGAAAAAAAGCGGCAATCCAAGCAACACATGTTACTCTACAAACGAGTAAATAAAAATAAGTTATAATGAAGACAAACCCATCTCTTGTTCATGAGGACGGTAATGAGAGCAATTAGCATAATTTAGTCGTCCGCGCTGGACGACAGCGTAAACCGAGTATCTGTTTGTGTTAACAATGATGTAAACACATGAGCCACTTTTGTAAACAAAAGTTTTGAGCCTGTGAAGCGGACGAGGTATTCATTCCTCACAGTCGGAATTCTCTCATGCACAATTAAGAGGGGAGAGAGAGAGAGAGAGAGAGAGAGAGAGAGAGAGAGAGAGAGAGAGAGAGAGAAGGGGGGGGGGGTTCCTGGAACATTAGTGAATAAATAACCATATTTTTCACCTGGCTTTTAAATATACTGTTCTAGAAAATTAAAATGGAGTGGAGTAAATTTTTCTCAAAAACAGATAGTTTTTATGGAAAAATCATACGAAAATATTTGCTATTTATGAGCTACTTGGCACTTTCACCGTGGGTGTTGGGTTTATTATTGCTCCTAAATCAACTGATATACTTTAGCAGTAAGAATATGGCAAATATTGGAAGGTAACTCATTTTTCTCGGGAATAAATATTCACCATAACACTCCCTCCCTCACACACTCACTCACACACACACACACACATACAGTATATATATATATATATATATATATATATATATATATATATATATATATATACATATATATACAGTACATATATATATATATATATATATATATATATATATATATATATATGTGTGTATATGTATATGCGTGTGCGCGTATGTACTAATGCTTAAATGAATGTACGAAATGAGAAATTAACCTCTTTATTTGCGGTAGTCATACCGTTAAAGTACAGTATTTGTTGAGTCAGGAATAGTAATAAAACTAGAAATACAGTGTAAGTTACAAGTAAAAAAAAAAGAAAAAAAAAACTACATTTTTTTACCATAGAAATTAATGTCGTTTGACAAATTTTACTTACTTCTTTGGCAAGCATGGATCAATGCCGATTTAGTCAGATGGTAAAGTTTAGGGTTCGTAATGACTACTTTTCGCCATTTTTATTTAGGCATGGTGTATTAAAAAAAATATTATTTTAAGTCAGTCTCTAAAATTTACATAAAATGAATGTCACAGATACAATCATTTTTTTATAATTAAAACTAAAATTCTATGTATATTCAGGAGTTTCCAGTTGAAAGTGACTAGAATAAAATGGCAAATAAGTATATTCAACTTTTTTTTAATATATAGAAGTCTCCAGTTGAAAGTGACTTGAACAAAATGGCAAATAACAACGAGTACAGTGCTGTTATCCCAAAGCAAGCTAACGTGTGTTAGGGAAATTCAAATTGAATTTGAATTAGATTAAATATTGAAATGAAATGCAAATTCAGAAAGAAAAAGAACAATGAACAGGGAGGATGTAAGATGCAAAATACATGCGACTGGTTCACGAGCAGAATAGTTTGTTGCTGATGAAGAAGAAGGTAGGGGTTGTCTTCAGCCATTAGCTCCTACTTAATAGCAGGAGACTTCCCTTGCCACCTGCGTTCCTCTCTCCTTCCTTCTTCCTCCCAACCCACATCCTCATTATTATGTAAACAAGATAACGTAACGCTGCGGCTTTTGGGGGGAAACGCTACTTACTGTCCTCTTTTGTTGAACGTGACTGAAAATAGGGGGGGGGGGGAAATACCTTTCTTCCACCCACTTTAACCAAGAGCAATGTATCACCACTAGTCCTGTGGGTCGTATATGGTCGCTTTCTACATCTAGAAAGGGGAAATTCATTTCCATTTGCTACAAATGAGCCCACTTGGGTGTCCACACAGTCAGCTGTCTTAGCTTTTACAGGTTTAAATCAGCTCATGAATAGCTGAGACAAGGGACAGTGACATTCCCCTAGCAAGCAGGACAATGCCCTAAAGACTGAGCATATATACATAAGATCATCGCCCAAGCCCCTATCCACCAAGCTAGAACCAAGGAGGGCCAGGCAATCGCTGCTGACGACTCAGCAGATAGACCTATACGCTCCTTCAAACCCACCCCCATCCTTAGCTCATAAGGATGGTGAGATTGCAGCGACCAAAGAAACTAAGGAGTTTGAGCAGGACTCGAACACCCAGGTCAGGGACGTTACCACATCGGCCACCACAACCCTGCTTTTCAAGATCGGCAGAATCTCGGCATTTCTTATATTTCGGAAAAAAATATAAAATGTTGGAGGAGTGGTTGATGTATACAAAATGGCTCCCTATTCAGTACCATTCTTTTTTTTTTTTTAAACTCAAGCCTCTACGTGTAACTACCTAAAAACGAAAAGAAACGCCACAAATGATTCACCTATTTATAAGAAATTCACAAGATGAAGCCAGCACAGCTCTAGAATTTCCGGATCATTATTCAGCTTTCTGGGATAATGAATACTAAAAGGTACTGTACATCTGTCAAACAAAGTTTATGGACAAGAAGATATTAGGCTAGGATCTCATAGCCCGGAACTACTTCAATATATTTCACATATAATGCTATGAATATTCATAATGATTTATCGTTATTGCTACGTGTGCCTCGTAAAGCTTCGCCATAATAAGTACTGTACTTTAATAGAACCAGACTTACATTTAAAACATTAATCCATCTCTATCACTCGATTTTTTTAATCTTTAAAATGCATCAAAACTTTCTCAAATGAAATTTCCAGTATATTTAAAGTTCCAATAATAATACAAATAAAAAACATATCATGAACTAGCCTTCTAGAAGACTGCAACAGCAGTAGCTATCAAGATCTTACAAGTAATAGCAGAGAGAGAGAGAGAGAGAGAGAGAGATTGATTTACAAGGATTTGGATGTCTCAAAGCTTATTTAGTCCATCCGGCGGAGACTCAACTTGCTCTTCGAGAGAGAGAGAGAGAGAGAGAGAGAGAGAGAGAGAGAGAGAGAGAGAGAGAGGGGGGGGCGGGCAGATGAAGAGAAATTATGCACTGGAGGTGCAGGGGCAGGAGGGAAGGGGGGGGGGTTAAATATAGGCAAAAAAGAGGAAAAGCGAAATGCAAATGTGGCCACCGCAGAACGACAAACACAGAGGCAATTAAGCACTTGCGGTCGTAACAAGCCCATACACAATGCGACGTCACCCATATCCACCCACCCAGCTCACCCCTCACCCCAAAGGAAAGCCATCCGTCACCCCTCTACACAAAATGCTTTCGTTTCCTCTCCCGTTAACCAGTTTTTTCTTATCAGCTTACCCTTTAACTTAGACCCTGTTTGAAAGGGGTGTTAATAGCAAGGCCTATAGTATTCTATAAACCTTTAATAGCAAGGTTTACAGTAGTATATGGACCTTGAATAGCAAGGTCTATAGTATCATATGGACCTTAAACATATAAACTTTTAACAGCAAGGTTTCCAGTAACATGATATATGGACCTTAAATAGCAAGGTCTGTAGTATTCTACAGACCTTTAATAGCAAGGTCTAAAGTATTACATGGACCTTTAATAGTAAGGTCTATAGTATTCTATAGACCTTTCATAGCAAGGTCTATAGTATTTTACAGACCTTTAATAGCAAGGTCTATAGTATTATATGAACCTTAAATAGCAAGGTCTACAGCATTCTATAGAACTTTAATAGCAAGGTCTATAGTAATCTATAGACCTTTAATAGCAAGGTTTATAGTATTTTACAGACCTTTAATAGCAGGTCTACAGTATTCTATAGAACTTTAATAGCAAGGGTTATAGTATTCTGTGGACCTTTAATAGCAAGGTCTACAGTATTCTAAAGACCTTTAATAGCAAGGTCTATGGCATTGTTATTATCACTCATTTTGTTTAAAAAAATTTCCTGCTATAATATAAAGATAATTTTAATACTTGTTGCCATGTTATAATCATCAAAATAATTACTGGAATTTTCATCTTTACTATCTTTTAATTAATTTACTACTACTACTACTACTACTATTAATATTACTATCATTATTATACAGACCCCCACTTCCGGTAATTCACACAATTCATTCGAGCCATGAATTCAAAACCTGTCCCACTCATTACCATAAGTGAGTCACAAATTGTCCAAAATTAACTAATGCAGTAAAGTACGTCGAATTAAGAGAGAGACATTAGGCCTACTATGGCAGAACTATATAGTCTACTCATGCATATTCATTGTGACCTCTTATGAGAGAGAGAGAGAGAGAGAGAGAGAGAGAGAGAGAGAGAGAGAGAGAGAGAGAGAGAGAGAGAGAGACATATTTCATTGTGACTTCTTATGAGAGAGAGAGAGAGAGAGAGAGAGAGAGAGAGAGAGAGAAAGAGAGAGAGAAAGAGAGAGAGAGAGAAATTGCATGTATAAGAATACATGTTTTCAGTCTGGCCATCGTAACAGTATATATATACATACACACATATATATAAATAAATAAATAAATATGTATATACAGTATATATATATAAATATATATATATATGTATATATAAATATATACATATATATACACACATATATATCTATATATATACACAAATATAAATATATATGTATGTGCGTCTTATCTAGCCTAATAGTTGAATCACCCTAAGAAATGTAAACCACAGTAATCCCTTCTCCAGCTTCTCATTTTGAATCATTTATAGATAAATTTATGACTTTATAATATACCAATCGATGGTAGTGTCAACTATTGTTTCATAAAACATTCTTATCGCTCATAAAAATGCTTTTAGAAATTCTATTTCTTACGTTAACACGCGTATTCGCCGTTTTCTCCTCGCGACTGAAAACAAAATAAAAAAAGCATTGTTAATTAATAAGGGTTTTTCTAAAAAGGGCTACAACCAATCAGCAATAGTTACATTAAAAACACACACATATATATATGTATATATATATATATATATATATATATGTATATGTATATATATATATATATATATGTATGTATATATAATATATATACATATAATATATATATATATATATATATATATATATGTATGTATATATAATATATATACATATAATATATATATATATATATATATATATATATATATATATATATATATATATATATATATATATATATATGTTGAAGAGAAAAATAAAATATCAATGAAATGGAGACTATTCCGTTTCCGTAAGTCTTTACGACGTGTGTGGCAAAGGCCACAGAAGAACGGCGAGGGGGTTAATTATCACCGAATACAACATGACGGCACGTAAGTAATTTCCAGGTTTCATCAGAGCGAAGGAAAAGGTAGAATTCATTACGAAATGAAGCAATCCTCCATCAAAAAAAAAAAAAAAAGGTGTTATGGGTTCGTACAATGTGACCTCTGGTGGCGGTGTTCTGAATCCTCCATGTCGTTTATTTCCTCATAGATCCAGGAAAATTATAATTAATGAGTCCTTAATGGCCTTGCAGCATGAAAAAGGCCATTAGGAAATGCACAGACTGGACCACAACGAGATAGAGACCTCCCAAATTTATGCATAGTAAGGAGCCTTTATAGTCTACAAATACATGAGGATTAATACAAAAAATAGTAAGTTGAATAGTAACACAAGAAAAAATTAATAAATACATAAATAAATGGAAATTCGAATAAAGGATATTGATCAATATTACTATTATTATTATTATTATTACTTGCTAAGCTACAACCCTAGTTGGAAAAGAAGGATGCTATAAGGCAAGGGCTCCAACAGGGAAAATAGCCCAATGAGGAAACGAAATAAGGAAAAACTATGGTTGTAAAACAGTTACGACCTACAAGAATCATATGACATGGCATTTGCATGAAATTTAAAAAATATACAAAAAACAAAAATATCAGCCGAGACTAGATATCTTATGTCACAGATCAATGACCGTTACGAGTTGCTCTCAAAATCACTAACTACTACAGTACTTTAGAGCAAAGGGTACATACCACGTGGACGAAGACCGAATTCGAATTCTGAATAATGGTTTTTACCGTAGGACCTAGGTGGGTCCTGTTCTTGGGTTTGCCACCCACTTCGAAGGACCACGAGGACTCCAAATGCTAAAGATTCCACTCGAACATCTCGCAGGATTTTCTTTCCCCATCGCTCCTACAAAAATGGGAGGCAACGGGAATGACAGGAAGGAAGGTCAAGGAGTTGATGGTTGAGGAATTTCCTTCACTGTGACATACAATTCCTGTCTATCTTTGTCTCTCTCCTTTTCCTATGCTGACTGAGATTTGCATAACCTTCACAATCCCCAATTTTCTGGGGGGTTAGGGGGGGGGGGCAAGGAGGGATGTAGTGAGGGGATGAGGCATAAGGTAAAGAGAGCAAGAGGAGTAGGAGGAGCAAGAGGAGGAGGAGGAGGAGGAGGAGGAGGAAAAGGAGATGATTAGGGTATTTATGACTCGGGGTGGAGAAGACGAGCGGGGGAGGGGAGGTATGAGATGATGATGAGGACTTGGGAGGGACTAAAAGAGGGATGGGGGGGGGGGGGACTTGAGTAGGCTAAGTGATTTATATTTGAGTGGGGGTCATTTTCCTAATCATCCTTATTTGGGAAGAAGGCTGCCTACCGACTCCATTTGAACCAGCCTTATTCTTATTTTGCATCTCTATTCAGTGGTTTTGAAATGTTTACGTTTTAAGCTCGGATCTCCGTATTCTAAACTGGAATTATATCTTTAATAATTTGTTTTTATCGCTATTAGATTTCAAGTAAATGGACTCTTCTTTAGACGAAGCTAATAGTAACACTCGTGTTTAAATCCAAACCTTTGAACATTTCTCATTATAAATTTTCAATTTCGAGGCTTTGATACGTCAAAAGTTTTCTGGATTCTATGCCATCTTACTTTTGGGGTCATTAACACAGGAAAAGCCACCTCTTGATGATTAAGACAACCAAATGGTACAGCTCAACCAGATGTTACTTATAACAGGCTCTTTTATTTGTTAAAAAAGAAGCACTGTAAAATCCATTACTTAATTACCTCAAGGAATAAATTCAGTAAAATGATTTACTCACCACACACTAACCTCCCAAAAATCACTTCAAGAAAAAAATATACTTCATTTGTAAAAGACTGTCCCGACAGTTATTAAATTTATAAAAAATAGAATTAATTAATAAATTACTGTCTACAGCAACAACCCTCATTAGTGTTCAAAGCCATCGATAATAATCAAGCCTTTAGTCAAGATAAAAAGACGTTGATTAAGCCTTAGTGCCAAAGATGATGTTCCTGCGGTTCGATGTTTTTTTTCTGTTTTTTGTTTTGTTTTTGCTTTATTTGTTGGCGTCTACGAGGTTTGTACTGTTGCAATTTTTAACTGGATTTATAGTTTTTGTTCAGCTTGTTAATATCTAAAGGTCCAGTAGTATCATTGCCTCGCTTTACTTTACTTTGATTATTACTGATTTGTTTTATTTGTTCTAATATAATTGTTGTTATGATTTTAGTTTTTATTTTGAACAGCTGTTTTTTCGTTGTTACTGTTTAAAAACTTCCATTGATGTACTTTATTCTTTGTGTAAGCTGTTAATATCGTTGTAAAGATTTTTTTTTGTCAAAAAATTCAACATATTAAGTGTCGTTACAGCTGTTTTATATTTAATAATAATAATAATAATAATAATAATAATAATAATAACAATAATAATAATGATAATAATAATAGTCTATAAACAGTTGATGATAACACTGAAGAACAAACAATAACATAGGCTTTCAATTAACTAGCATATAAGATTATCTTAATTATTTTTCATTTTCAATGTACAAAATAAAACTAGTATTTCCATGGTCCGAAGTCCCCTAGAAGGAGAGAGAGAGAGAGAGAGAGAGAGAGAGAGAGAGAGAGAGAGAGAGAGAGAGAGAGAGAGAGAGAGAGAGAGAACGACGGTAATTATAAGGGTCGTAAAGGATCTTGGCTAAGCCACAGCCATACTGAGGATACGTATTTATACAGCCTGGAATATACTGTATGCACATGACACAGAGTGACTGTAAACTTACATATAATTCCTATGGCATATGCATAAAGACAACACACAAACATACACATACATACACATATATACTTATAAATATATATATATATATATATATATATATATATATATATATATATATATATATATATATGTGTGTGTGTATATATATATATATATATATATATATATATATATATATATGTATGTATATATATATATATATATATATATATATATATATATATATATATATATATACATACATATATATAAATATAATTTGTGCGAATGTTTGACTGTGTATCATACGAATCAGAAATAGGGATACTGAAAACAACCATAACAGATATATCTTCCTTATGTGTATATAAAGAACAGGATTACAGAGAAGTGTCAATATATAATTTTTATATATATATATATATATATATATATATATATATATATATATATATATAGGCCTACTTATAAATATATATATATATATAGGCCTACTTATAAATATATATATATATATATATATATATATATATATATATATATAGGCCTACTTATAAATATATATATATATATATATATATATATATATATATATATATATACATATATATATATATATATATATATATATATATATATATATATACACATATACAAATAAACAAATATATACATATGTAATTAGCTGTAGATGATAGAAAACTGAAATCGGTAAACCGATTATATTAAATGATGACTATCGGATGAAAATTAACAATAACCAATGTGTAGCACGACACGTACAGTAAGGTAAAAACTGATATGATAAAAGTTGGCTATTTCAGGATACAAAATAACTATACATAGCAGCCATACGTGGCATAATGGGGATTAAGCCCCTCTTTCTCTCTAAACTGATGAGGAGATAACGATGCAATATGCTCTTAAAAAAAAAAAAAAAAAAAAAAAAAAAAACAGGTAAATTGCATAAGAAACTACATTTACTTAAAGAACTAGAGGGGCACTCAGTAGAGCGCAGACCTCCCCGGCGGCAGCTTATTTCTTTACCTTTTACTTGACAGTGACCTTGACCTTTGACCTTGACCTTCCAAAATTTAAACATTTCCAGCTTTACATAATAGTTAATCCCTGCAAGTTTTAATACTCTACGAGTAAAATTGTGGCCAGGAAGTTGTTCACAAACAAACACACATACATAAAGAGGGGGTAAAACATAACCTCCTTCCAACTGCGTTGGCGGAAGTAAAAAGAAACCATTTGTAGTTCTCAACGGTCACATAAAAATGCTACTCTAAGGGTTTATTTCTATTGTTTCTTTCTTTTTAAGATTTAAAATTGAAAGCGAAACTAATTTCTTCCAGTATTTGTCGAACGAACCTACGCAACCGGAAAATTGATTACTTGCAATCCCTTTATGCTTTTATTTATTTTCTACTATGAAATACCCGATTCTAATTAACAATTGCATGTCAGTGAAATGT
>NC_090734.1:139308775-139313775 GCF_036898095.1 Palaemon carinicauda
AAACCCAAGGGCTCCAAGAGGGAAAGTAGCCCAGTGAGAAAAGGAATTAAGGATATGAATAAATTACAGGAGAAGTAAATAACAATTAAAATCTTTCAACATTATCAACATTAAAATAAATCTTTCATATATAAACTATAATACTTAAAATAAGACAAGAGGAAGAAACATAAGATAGAATAGTGTGCCCGAGTGTACCCTCAAGCATGAAAACTCTTGCCTTTTATGTGTTAAGGTATCAGAGAGCCTAAGGTTGCCTGTTCTATTGGCAATATTACAAATATCACTATTAATAATAAAATATCGCATCCAAATTGCAATATTAAAAGAAATAGAAAAGAAACTTCTGTACTGTATTAGGATAACTAATCATCAAAGTTCGTTTTATTCCTGTTTGTATTATCAAACCTTTCACGAGATAATTTAAGTTTGAATATAATTAACATGGAAGACAAAATAGCAAAGAAACTCTCCAGGACTCATTAAATAACGAAAGCTATTAAATCTCAAAGAATAAAAAATTTCATTTAAAAAAAAAAAATTATTTCAAAAATATTTGGAATGAATAAAATCAAGACAAAATTCACGAGAGTTACTAACTTGAAATAAGCGACGGCGTTCGAGCACTGCAAGAGAAAATCCAGATGAAAGGCAGAAACAAGAAACAAATAACAACAAAAGAAACAAATCAGCATCCGGAAAATTACGACAGGTAGTAGTTAATTATGCATGAAAAGCCCTAAACAAATTAATGTCGGTCTGTCATCTAATTGCTGGGGAAGAAACGGAGGGGGCCAATTTTAAACATGTAATCATTGGTCATTATGAATGTATAAATTTCTTGCAAACCGCATAATGTAAACAGAAGCCCCCCGCACCCCCGCCCCCCAACCATTCTCTACCAAAACCCACCACCAACCGGGCCTCCGTCGGAGGGGTGGAGGGAGCACCCAGTCCTCTACCTTCCTCCATTTTGCCTAACAAGACAATAACATTTTCTCTTAATTGTCAGGCAGACCTCATAAATTTTGAGCTGCGGCTCGAGAAAAGGGGAGGGGTTAGCACAATCTGAGAGAGAGAGAGAGAGAGAGAGAGAGAGAGAGAGAGAGAGAGTCGATAATGAGGAACGAGGTTAAAGAACCTAATTAAGACATGGAAACTACTATAAATTGAACAGTAAATACAGAAGTATTAATAATAATAATAATAATAATAATAATAATAATAATAATAATAATAATAATAAATAAATAAATAAATAAATAAAAACAAAGATTTAAGGAACATATGACTGTAACAGTAACAAATATGAGACAAATTAGGAACTATTAATTCCTTCATGTTCTATTTTGAAATAAAAAAAAAAGTGCTTAGTCTACATTTAACCTTTTTCATCTCCTTACATATCTTTTAAGAGCTCACAGAAAAAAAATTGCTGTAAATACTATGTATAGAGTAATCAAATCTCTTCATTTGTCTTACATTATCAAGAGAAAAAAAAATAAATAATATATATAGCATAAATAAAAAAAAAAACAAGTTTTAAGCGTAAATAAGTTTTTTGGAAAAACTTTGTACTAACACTTACAGAAGTTATGGAACAATCGATGTACACAAAAGCTAATCTCAATATTTCTACACTAGTTGATTTATGTTATTTTATTCTCTTCTCTGTATTTTCATCTTCTTTACCTATCAGGATTCTACTTTAAAAAACTTGATTCGTCAATTTGTTGCATAATAATAATAATAATAATAATAATAATAATAATAATAATAATAATAACAGAGTGCGTGTCTTAATGTCTTCCTTTCTCTTCAAAAAGCAGGTTTATCGTCAATTAACTTTCGTCTTCTTGATCTAAATAACATGAATAAATGATTGATAATTCTGAATTATAACACCAAAGGTCATTAATGATAGTTTTCAAAAAAAAGTCGCCGATCAGAATAAAAAAAAAAAACATATAAATAATTATGTCAAGATTAATTCAATACTAATTTCATGATTAATTAGTCTTAAATCAACACATCTGAAAATGGCAGAAGGTATTTCAATAATCAACTTTATCTTTACAGGGAGGAGTTGGCTATGAAGATTGGACTGACGGAAGCCAGAATACAGGTGAGTCGGAACATAATGCCCTTCTTGAAATACAGCAAAATTGAATATTCAAAAATTCACTTCTTGACATGTGGAACTTTCCAAATAATAAGTTTCATTAAAAGAAACCTCTAATTTGTTTTTCCAACTGAAATAATGTAATTAACGATACCTCAAGGGCATTTCCCCCTCAACATAATTGTGTTAATTATGTATTAATATGTCTAACCGCTTTGTAAATATGGGCTTAAAATAATCAGACCAAAAACAAAATAAAAGAGAAGGCAACCAGATGGGAAACACACAAAAGACACGTAAATTACACATAACTTGAAAAAAAAGTATATTTTCTTTTAGAGACCAAAGCCTTCAACATGGGGTCCAGAATGACGTCACAATTAAAAACATCAGACATTAATTGCATGATTTCCACTAATATCCCCGCATGAGAGAGGGGTTAATTACCCTCGAATCAAGGAATTAGAGGGAAGGTGAAGTCAAATTTCTTCTGGTGTAGTGCATATATGCCATAGCGAGGGGACTTTCCCCTCTTGACCTCTCCCCCGAATCGAGGATTCTATAATCAAAAGAAGAGTATATGAAAACACGGAAATTGTAATAGGGAAATCAGAGCTGGTATTTCGATGTTGGTTTACTACGATGAGAAACTAAATCTCGTCATTTCTCATAATTTAAAAACCCTCCATTCATAAACATCGAAGAATTACATGAAACCTGATACATATCTTTAAATATTTTACGTTTTACAGGAGATACCGAATAGCTATGAATTTCTTTGCCTAACCAAACAGCCGAACAAGTATCATTCATAAACCAAGCAGTCATATGGGGCTGTAACTTGATCACATTTATAACATTAACGTAGGATTCATTAAAGAAACTACTCTTCGTATTAATCCACATCCGTTCTAATACAGAGTATTGGTAGGATATAAAGGCTCTAAAGGGCAGGTTCTAGTTAGAGTTGCGGTGGCCTGGTGGTAGTGTCCTTGCCTGGTGATTGCCAGACTGGGGTTCGAGCACCTCTTAAACTTGTTAGTTCCTCTGATCGATGCAATTTCACCATCCTTGTAAGCTAAGGATGTAGGGTTTGGGGGAGCCTGTGGGTCTATCTGCTGAGTCATCAGCAGCCATTGCCTGGCCCTCTTTGGTCCTAGCTTGGTTTTAGAGGGGGCGCTGATTATATATATATGGTCAGTCTATATGGCATTATCCTGCTTGATATGACAATGTCACTCTCTCTTGCCTCTGCCATTCATGAGCGACCTTTAAACTATATTTCGATCGTTAGTCTTGTATAACACCATCCTAGTCGCAGAATAGGTTTTGCGGCAGACAGGATAGATGTTACCTATGCCTGGAATGCGCTTTAGGTCACCTCATGGATAGTTTTACACCAGCTAAGAAAAAGTTTTCACCTCCGACAGGGGACTGGCTTTCACCATACAGCACTTGTGAATAGGGTCTAACACATACAATATATTTACCATCAAATGGGTTTTACCACTTACAAGCATTACCTCGGTAAGTAGAAAAGTTAGGTCATGAATATAAAATATGAAAAAATTACTCCTATAAGAGGGTACATTGTTAGGAAAAAACCGTAATTTAAATCGGAAATTCTCCGTAAAAATATACTGTTGTCAACCGTATTTTAGTGAAATAGAGGCGTCCGTAATTTCACATTACTTTTTTACTTTATTTCATTGGTCGGCGACCGTGATATCACTCTTTTATGTCAATATATCAGTTTCTAAAACTAAAAATCCTGGAATAAATGTTGCCAGACATTTATCTTTTTTATATGCATATTTTTAACAGTGTAAGTTTTACCCAAGGGGAAAACATACAAGGTTCTCCGTCTCTTTATTGCCATTTATGATATGTTTATACCAAACATTATGAGGATTTCCTGATCAAAATTAATGCCTTCATTTCCATCATTCAACATTCGATTCAATGTTAATTTCATCACAGAACCTAAAACGCTTACTGATATAAATAACAATAAAGACCGTAAAATCAACATGAACATCTGATCTTTATATAGGGTAATTTTAAAAAGTATTTTTTAAAATAGTAACAAAAATGCTAAAAAAAACCATGTACACATAACACAAACAACGACTAAGAATTCCAAGTTGAGAAAGAAACCATGAAAACGCTAACCATGATAACAACACAATTATGAAAATAATGACAATAACAATAATGATCATAATAACAGCGAACAGCTAACCACCCCAGTGATAGAAAACTGTTCGGGGGCTAAACTCGACTCCTCCTCTTTTCTATGAGCTGGTAGTTCTTATAGTCGTAAATCCTCCTCTCGTGTTACATTATCGTGCAATTTGAGACTCGTAAAATGTCCCGACCTGTGTATTTGCTTCTAAATAAATCAGGCTCCCGAAATTTTCATTTGTATTTTATCTCTCTCGAAGCTTAGGCTTTATTTGATTTATGGCCCGGCACAAATGGAAAGAGAATGAATGATTTAAAAGACGAGATACAGGTCGATAAGGAATATTCCAGAGAAATTTCATATTTATTAATGGCTTTAAGTGCATGTGCACACGACGACAGCATGTATATATATATATATATATATATATATATATATATATATATATATATATATATATATATATATATATATAGACACAGTATATATGCATATAGATACGTATTGTATATATACCCGACAATAAGCCGTTTCCTTAAAGAGAAGGCACTCATACATCCATACATACATACATACATACATACATACATATATATATATATATATATATATATATATATATAGTATATATATATATATATATATATAGATATACATATATATATATATATATAGATATATATATTTATTTAT
>NC_090734.1:139318775-139351275 GCF_036898095.1 Palaemon carinicauda
CATCCCAATAAATGTTTAAGAAAATCGAGATGCCGAGACCCTCAAAGGGGGCTGATTGATGAATTGGATTGGATTATAAAATTTCGGACACAGGGCAGGCATTGGGACTGCCCAGGTAAGGTTATTGGGAAAATGCAGAGCTTGAATACACAAGTAAACTGTATGAATATGTGTGTATACACATACATACATACACACACATACATACATATATATATATATATATATATATATATATATATATATATATATATATATATATATATATATATATATACATACATATATGTGTGTGTGCTCACATTAGCTTACACGGAATAAGAACAAAATATATATATATATAACAAGCTATGAAGCAAAAACTATTAAAACCTTGATATGTACCTGTTGTCTTATTGACATTGTCCGCTTCACAATATTTTATTACAACACCTGAATTAGTGGTATACCAGAAGCCATTATCCATTTATTTAGGCAAAAGGATCAATACAGACAGCAATAAAAAAAAGGATATTAGCAACAATGATAAACAAATTTATCAATTCAGCTCAATGCTTTACAAAAACAGCCCAAATATTAAAGTAATAAAAAAATCACCTATGAAAATACATGAATAGGACCTAGATTTAAGACTATATAATAGTTCTGATATAGTCGACGATGTATATCTTCAATATGAATATATCAAATGGTATGGTACCAAAGATTAATTCTATGATGAAATTGAAAAAAATCACGAGTAGGTGACGTTCATAACCTTGAATGATAAGGTATTTAGCAATACGGTCCTCGAGTATTTCTGTGAAACAAGCATAACAAATATGAAGGAACGTGAGCATCTCCAGGATGAATAACTATTATGAGGGATTCTAATATATAACCGAACAGTATCAATCACTCACTATCAAAACACGATAAACCTCTATAAATTATACTTTTCGTAAAAATCTAATTAAATTCAAAATAATACTTCCTCGGTTTAATGTAGGTTCTAGAATTTATGAAACCCTGATCTTGACTATAGAAGTTTTAATTATCAAATCATGCTTATATAATTTAAACCTACTTACATCCTACTTTACAAAGATATTAAAACTTTTTTTTCTTAGTCTCACTACAAAATTTAAACCTCACACTCCAATAATCTCATTATCTTTCTCTGTCGCTTTTTCAGGTCTGGTTCCAGAACCGCAGGGCCAAGTGGAGAAAACAGGAGAAAGTCGGACCGTCCACTCACCCTTACGGAGCCTTCCCTGCCTCGGCGCCCTTGCCCATGCAAAATCCAGCCCTGCCTCCAACCATCTCGAGCCCCTTCGCTGGGCTTGGTTACATAAGGAAGCCGCCCTCGTTCGACTCGCCGCACATGCTACCTCCAGCAGCGTCCAGATTACCAGCATCCTACCTGCAGGCGGCAGCGGCGCAGTTGCTACCAGGCGCAGGATACCTGGCAGGAATGTCGGGACTCCGGGAACTTCATCAATACAGGGCCAGTCTCATTCCTCCGCACCACTATCAGCCATCCTTCACCCACCTTCTGGCGGGCCTTTCCTCCCGCCCGAAGCTTCCGGATACAGACTACGCCACTCTCTTGGCATCAATGCCCGCCCTCCAACCACCGCCTCTAGCTCCGCTGTCGCCAGCTACGCCCCCTGATCCTCCGAGGGTAAGCAGCGCCTCGGGTGGAACGCCGAGGGGCCGCTCTTCCCCGCCCACGACGACGTCCAGCTCTGGGGGCGTAGACCAGGACAGAAGGGCTTCGTCCATAGCGGAATTGAGGCTGAGGGCACGGGAGCATGAGCTGAGGCTGGAGATGCTGAGGAAACACGGAGATGTGGTTACCTGAGTGGATGACGAAGGAGGGGCCGATGCCCCCCTGAAACCAGCACTAGTGTCACTAAAAAAAATTTGGAGGAGAGAAGAAAAGTTTCCAAAGATATGAAATTAATTCTACATTAAAACTGAAAAATTAAATCAATTCATGAGTGAACCAATAACCTAAAAGATTTTTGTTTTACTTTCAAGAACTGTTGTGTAAAGAAATGTACTCTAAGTACGTGGATAACCTCACATAAAGAGGCAACGTGACTGCACAAAATCCGTCCTATACGTATTCCTAGAAATTCAGTGTTAGAACTTTATCTTCATTTATCTATGATTATGAAAGTGAAGTGACAATGTAGTGATAGCCAAATATTTCTAACATTTAAAAATAAATTATAAATGAATCTCAAGATTCATAAATATTCAGATGTTGATATCCTATCATAAGAAACATTGATATGAAGAAACGATAGGCAGGAATAATTTTATTGAGAAAGAAATTCTAATCGAAAAAAAAAAAACTATCAGTTTATTCATTTCAACATTCAGCTAAAATCTACATTTGAAAGAGCTTTCGAGTCAAGAGCCTGAGACAAGTTGGCCTTTCGACTGGTTAAGTAACACCAGAATGTCTAAGACTTTGAGATATTAAAGGTCTTCAAAATGGCTTGCCATTACTAACCACTTAAATAATAATTCCTCTGGACCAGCTACTCGACAAATCTAATCTCATTGGCTTTCTGCACCAGAAATGGACTAGCTGACAAAAGTACTTTCTTTTACTATCAGCCACAAAGCTCCACTATTCAGCTGCCTACTACAAGGGATCCTTTCAATGGGTTGGCTGAAATAAACCGGTTATTTGTCCTGCTAAACAACATACAGGGTCTTACAATCTTCAAGGGGACGCCTGGAAAGTTCTACTTTCTTGATTGATGCCAGTAAGAGTCTCTCCTATTTAGCTAGACGACAAAGCCAGTTCTCCATGTCTATCTACAAAAACAACAAACGCTCATATTTGGCTAGCTGACACAAGCTATTCTAGGAGTCCTCCAGCTATGTCTCTTGTTCGGCTACTTGACTCAAGGGAAATTCTTGCTTATCTAGCTGGCAACATATCTACTGCGGTAGCTGTCATAAGAATTACCGATTGGCTATCTATTCCAAAGTCTACCAATTGGTCATCATCCAATTAGTGTCAATGATTGGCTAGCAAAGATTTCTGGTGCCGACTGAGAAAAGTCTACCAATTGGTCATCATCCAATTAGTGTCAATGATTGGCTAGCAAAGATTTCTGGTGCCGACTGAGAAAAGTCTACCAATTGGTCATCATCCAATTAGTGTCAATGATTGGCTAGCAAAGATTTCTGGTGCCGACTGAGAATAAGAAGAGTAGGAGGGCAGAGATGAGATCGCAATAAAAATGTTCTATGTGTATCCACAGACGGCATATGTTTTGATACATAAATGACAGATATAGGACTCGTGTTTCATATCTCGTGATCTGTTCAGTATCACGCAATGCAAAAGCCCAAGACAAAAACCATATATATTAACATAGTGTTGTTATTAATATACTTGAGTATAATATGTATGAAATCTATTACATTTCGTTCTGTACTAAATATTTTGTGGGCAAAAGACTGAAATAAAATAACCGCCCCAAGAACTGAAGTAATTTGAGAAAACAGAAACCGTGGCCATGTCTGTTCTCAAATATCATATCAATATGAAAAAAGCAACATTCATTCCATTATTTAAGGTGCTTAATGAATTTACTCAGCCTAGCATTAATTTGTCTTCTCATTAATCAACTTGTAATTAACGCAGCAGCCATAAAAAAAAACAAAAGCTAACAATTCTACTACTAACCTAGTGTATGTGTACAGAGTAAGTACCTCAGTTAATTCTAATTAACTTTGTTATACTTTCTTTTTAAATTATCCATCATTCAACTAGTTCTAGAGATATTGTGTAATTCAAGACAGCAATCTCAAACTGCTCGGACAATCAATCAACAGTCAAACCAATAATAATAAAAAATTTATATTAAGAAAATCAAAATTTATATAAGGAAAGTAAGCCAACATTTCGAAATAATGAAACGATATTATTTAGTTACTAACGTCCACAATTTTTGTTTTTGTTTATAATAAAACCCTCACTTGATCGATTCAATCAATGGACCCGAGTGGAAGAGGTGGATGTTACACCAGTATGACATTGGCTAAGAAAATTAAACACTGCAGAAAAGAGAGGGGCAGACCAGCTAGTTTCATCAAGACAAGAACTCTTGGAATCTTTGATGTTAACGTCCATCTCATACAAGTTCAGATGGGATATTAGGCCCAAATCACAGTCATTTTTCTCCTTACAACGCTTCCAAAACGCTAAAATTAAATGCGATGTTTACTATTGATACTGAGTGAGGGTACAAGAAAAAATAATTATTTGTGAATATTAAAATACAGTTTTCAGTATATGGCCACTTCGATTAATATTTTCAGGTGATTTAACAGTCATCTAAATGCAAAATGAATAATAACTATCCACAACACAGGTGCGTCTATGATTCAACTTTGCCTAATGACATGAAATTTTAAATTACGAACAGGTGTGTTACGATAATTAATTGAAATGAAGTGAGAAAACTAAGTATATACATGCCAACTTGAAGTGAGAAAACTAAGTATATACATGCCAACTTAAGCTTGTATCGGGAACAACTGTCTATCTCGCATAATTCACATCAAAATGGATTTTTTTAGTCCTTCAATAATTCTAATAAAATAGTCAAATTACCATATCTTACGACATAGCTAATGGTATTATCCATGAAAGCATTAAATAGAGACATTGAAAACCTGAGTAATTCTGTTTCTTCAATAGTACACCTCATTATGAAAAAATCTAATGTAGATAAGATAACCATTATAAAAAATTTACCTTTGACTCATGACACCAAATAAGGAGGTATATGATAACGCCTATTGAAAGATAATGTAAAGTTTTACTTCGAATAAGTCTTATATTTTACATGACTTCAGATAATGTTTATTATATATAATATTTGACCAAGTCTCCAAAAGGCATTATTCAAAAGTATCCAATGACTATTTTGTATCCAACGACTTTTATCATTATTTCCAATAGATCAGTTTGAGGTCGCTGTCTGCTCCAGTCATTAATGTGAAATCTGTTGAAACTTGCGTGTATAAGTGTTCGATTTTTATTTCAATACAATTTTACAAGATGGAAATAGCGTTTTTGTAACCTAATAAAATTAATTTAATATTTATAAGTTTAAATAATAATGAAAAATCATTATAACTTTTTTTTTTTTTAAATAGAAAATCAAACTGGATATTCATTGCCTATTATATCTACTTCAGCCCTAATCTACAATAGAAAATTTATATGAAAAGATACATGAAATTTTCAAGAACGTCTTCTCTAACGAGATGAAGAAACCATTTCAACCATCCATCTAAATTAGACGCATTAAGAAAGTTAATACTCAAAATTATAATTAATAACTAGTTATTTTAAAACTCCCCAAAAAGAAATAGTTCCAAATACGCATAGAAAAGGTCAAAATGACCATTTTATCTTGAGTACGTTCAATAAACCCTATTTTTGGATTCGGCACCATTTTTATATATAGGAAACAAGTGCCAAACCTTCCTTATCTAACTACTTCTATCTCTTAGGTTATATATATATATATATATATATATATATATATATATATATATATATATATATATATATATATATATATATATATATATGCATTCCATTACTCTAAACCCTTGAATGGCAGAAGATACCATCTCTCAGAGACTAGACGCTTTTTTTCTCTACTAAATTAAGACTTGAACCCAAATCACTTAAGTCAGTATCAAGACTATTTTTCCTTATTGGAGCCCTTGGGCTTATAGTCTCTTGCTTTTCCCACTAGGGTTGTAGCTTAGGTAGTAATAATAATATTAATAATAATAATAATAATAATGATAATAATAATAATAATAATAATAATAATAATAATAGGAGGCTCCGATTTGTTTCTTTATTGGTATGGTATCTTGGTTTATAAAATAAGAATTGTTATACTTAAAGAACTGAACCTAATTCCAATATATAACATGTAATGATTTCTATAATATCTATTATTCTAATATATGTGGATATATAGGATCTCAGAGGTAGAATTTCTCTATTCTTCTTTCCCAAGTTTTTTCCCATTTTCCTTCAGGCTTGGAATGAGAGAGAGAGAGAGAGAGAGAGGAGAGAGAGAGAGAGAGAGAGAGAGAGAGAGAGAGAGAGAGAGAGAGAGAGAGAGAGAGAGAGAGAATCTTATAAACTCATTACAGAAACATTTCGTTATGGGTAGAGTTATCTTGCTTGTGGGTACACTCGGGCATACTTTTCTATCTAATTTCTCTTTCCCTTTTTTTTGTCAAACTTTTTATAATTTATATAGGAAATATTTATTTTAATGCTGATACTGTTTTTAAAATATTTTATTTTTCCTTGTTTCCCTTCCTCACTGGGATATTTTTCCTGTTGAGGCCCCTGGGCTTATTACATACTGCTTTTCTAACAAGGGTTGTAGCTTAGCAAGTAATAATAATAATAATAATAATAATAATAATAATAATAATAATAATAATAATAATAATAATAATAATGAAGTATTGTGTCTCTCAACCGCAACTACTAGAACGATTTACCCTAAACAAACCAGCTCCTTTTTAAGTCACCTGAGCATTATAGCGTGAAATGTATACTGACTATATCCATAAAAAGCCCTCGAGAACCTTGTCCATCAACTTAAGTCTATAAGATCGAAATAACCTGAGTCATTCTCTCGTCATTAGATTTTTTTTTCTCTTAACGCCAAATGGGATGGAAGCTCCCAACCCGGCCCCACCCCACCCCCGCCAGTCTTCCCTAGTAGCACATAGCCCATAACAGCTCCCCCTACTACTTACTCCCTAATCTCCCTACTAGCATTTACGCCCCCACTCCCTATTCGGGTATTGCCTATTCAATAGAAGGCATATTTCCCTACTAACATCGGTTTGAAAGTCTATTTTCCCTCCTTTTCCAACTAGGGTTGTAGCTTAGCAAGTAATAATAATAATAATAATAATAATAATTATAATAATAATAATAATAATAATAATAATAATAATAATAATAATAACATTATTATTATCAATAATAATAACAACAACAACAACAACAACAACAACAACAACAACAACAACAACAATAATAATAATTTTCAGTATTAGTGCCTAAGTTGACTCTCCCCACAAAGCATCCTTTCTCCTCCCCCATTTAAAAATAGCAATATCATTAGATGTCATCCGATGTCATTAAATCTTATAATTGATTTTTCTAAAGTGTGAAATTGCAGTGTAAAAAAAGGCCGGAGGTTAATTCGTTTGGACTGTCGCATTTATGCAACGTTAAATACGAAGTCGGTGACAAGCCTGTATTGGTCATCAGAAATGACAGAAAGACCAAATTAAAATGTTATTAATAGCCTTCAAATATTACTATACATATTTGAATGACAATGTTAATCTCATAAGTTCCGAAACATAAAACTATAGTCCATTTCTTTTATCGCGGCAGATTTGCACCGACTCGCAGCGGTGCCCCTTTAGCTCGGAAAAGTTTCCTGATTGCTGATTGGTTAGAATTATCTCGTCCAACCAATCAGCGATCAGGAAACTTTTCCGAGCTAAAAGGGCACCGCTGCGAGTCGGTGCAAATCTGCATCGCTAAAAGAAATTGACTATAGTATTTCAGCAAACATTCCCCAAAATGGCTAACTTGTTCCTCTAATCGTTTTGGCATTTAAGTTACTTGAACAATACTGAGTAAATTCTTTTGACCTTGATAGCCATTATCACTGCATGTAAAATATTATAGAGAAAAATAATAAATCATATAATGTAGATTATTAAATGTATGAGGAAATATACATGGATATACAAGTATACACTATGACTCAGTCACTTTCATAATAATAATAATGATATTAATAACAATAACAACAACAACATTAATAATAATAATAATAATAATAAATAGATATATAGCTGTATAACAAAAAGCAAATGTTACGAATTAATTAGTTAAATTTAATTTCCTTCTTACAATACTATTAATAGCCATTTTTTCTAATAAGATATTCGATTGTTTCAAGTCACTCAAGTTATTCAAAGTACCTCTGGAAATTTAAATAATAAATATCACGAATTTCTCCCGCACGTTAATGGCCTTGAAAAATCATTCCCGGAAATTGGCTACACTAATTGATTTCCAATAAGCATTGAAATCATGTATCATGCAAAAGGAGTACAGCATCAGCAGGGAAGGTCTCAATAAGACATGAAATCTTGCACCATTACTATCACGTGTGTAGGTTCAAACTTGCAGCGAATGTTTTTAGGTTGAACAGGCTAACATAAGTCTTTCTACAGTTTATATATGAAAGATCTTTTTTAATATAGTCAATGTTCTTAAAATTTTTATTTCAATGTTGTTCATGTTCTTGAAGTGTTTTATTTTAATTGCTCGTTACTTCTTTTGAAGTTTATTCATTTCATTATTTCCTTTCGGCACTGGGCTATTTTTCCATGTTGGAGCCCTTAGGCTCATAGCATCCCGCTTTTACAACTACGGATGTAGCCTAGCTAGTAATAATAATAATAATAATAATAATAATAATAATAATAATAATAATAAAAATAATAATAATAGAAGTCTACCGAATTAAACAGAATGAGAGTATCCTTAAAGCACTCTATGCCTCTGGTTCACTTCCTTATAATGGCTGCAAAGGTCAACTATGGATGAGCAATTGGTCAGTGGATTGTCAATGCAAGATATAACAGGGAAAAGATAAGAAACTCGAAAATGCAAGTGAAAATGAAAATATCAAAGAATAAATCAGTAAACAGGTATAATAAAAAAAAGTCGAATAAAAAATAAGGCTAAAAAAGAGAGAATAAACTAGCATAAGACAATTTAGAAATAAATTGACATAAAAATAGAAACAGATGCAACTATTCAAAAGGCAAGATAAAAAAAAAGCAAATCTGTAGGAAAAAGAATAACAAACGAAGATGGAGTTGAACAATATAAAATTCAAAGAATAACTATATAAACTCCTCAGAAGAGGGCAGACAAAAAAGTAAGAAATCTACTATATATATATATATATATATATATATATATATATATATATATATATATATATATATATATATATATACACACACACATATATATATATATATATATATATATATATATATATATATATATACACATATATATATATATATATATATATATATATATATATATATATATATATATATTTCCTGTCACGCTGAGTGGCATTTCTCCCCGTCCCTCGGGTAGGGGGAGAGAGAGAGTAGTCATACCCTGGTTAAAAGGGGTACCCCCAGAGGTGAACTCAGAAACCACATTCTCTCACAAATTGCCGAAACTGCCGTTTTATAATTAGGAAAGGGGAAGGGGGTGGGAGGGACTGAATTTGTGTATGTGTGTGTATCGATCTAAATATTTAGCCATCATTTTTGACGGGTCTCGTACACTAGTTTATAATAATAACAAAGTAAAGGAATAATTTAGTCAGATCGTTAATCAATGGCAGAGGAAAATGAATAAATCTGAATGGCAGTGCAAAGAATAAAACATTAAGCTCCGTAGTGGCAAAGTAAATGAATATGTAATCAAATTCCCTAATAAATAAAACACACACAAATGAAGGAATCTATCAATGGCGAAGTAAAAATAAAAATGAATCAGGAATCTAGTAATAAGAAGGTAAAGTAATAAATTATCAAGTTTGTTAGTCCCTTCAAGACTATAATTAAGGAGTTTTAGTAATGACTGGGTAATAGAATAAAAGATTGAAGCCCCAAAAATAGTGGTAGACAGGATAATAGACGATAATGAAAGGAGTCTAGTAATATCAAAATAAAAGAACAAGTTATTACGTTCCTTTATCAAATGAGAGACGAGAATATATGAATCTAGCAAGGACGTAGCAAAGGAACACGGGCGAACAAAAAAAAAAAAAAAAAAAAAAAAAAAAAAAAAAGTTGGAATGAAATACCAAATAGAAAAGTCTTATTATATAATAACCTGAACTCAGCTAGGATTATCAAGTTAGGATAATCGTGGTGTTTTCCAGTCTATCATTCAGTGGTCCAGAAGAGATTCCAGGTGTTCCCTTAGGCATTGCAACATTACACAAATGTTTTTGTTGAACAGGCTGACATAAGACTTTTTATAGTTTATATATGAAATATGTTTTGATATTTTTAACATTTTTAAAATATTTCATTTTAATTGTTCATTATTTCTCATATCGTTGATTTATTTCCTTATTTCCTTTCCCCACTGGGCTATTTTTCCCTGTTGGAGCCCTTGGGCATTTAATACCACCTTGCTTTTCCAACTAGGGTTGTAACTTAGCTAATAATAATAATAATAATAATAATAATAATAATAATAATAATAATAACATCATGTATATAATAAGGTTTGTGATCAAACGTCCTTTTACTCTCGTTCCATTCTCCAACCGGAAAAAGTATAATCAAAACCGTCTAATAATTTTGCATTATCTTAATGAAAAAAAATAACAATGAATGAAATGTAAAAAAAAAAAACATGACAGTCAGTCTTCCCAAGAGAAAATCAATTAATGTTGGTGAGTTGCCTTTCCACTCCTGAGAAATGATGTAGATAGATATGGCCTGCAACCACACAACGTTGAATGGACACTGAAATACTACCAACAACCTTCCTTATTACAGAATTAAATAAATAAGTCTTGAACACAATGATTGAATACAAAGGCTCTAATTCTTTGAAAGAGAACACCTAACAAAAATCAACCTTCCAGATAATTTGGAAAGTAGAAATGCTAGTGGTAGCAAAGACTGGAATCCCACCTCCATAAAGCGAGACATTTATTACAAGTCTGGAATGAAGGGGGGGGGGGGAAAGGCTGTTTATTGAATTACGACCCAACAAGTACTGCTAACGACGCGTTATAGAATGAAACACGGGCGTAATTCTAAAAGCGTAAATTGTGGTGCTTGGAAAAGAGATGTATGTGGCACTGAATCAATAATAAAACAGAGAGAGAGAGAGAGAGAGAGAGAGAGAGAGAGAGAGAGAGAGAGAGAGAGAGAGAGAGAGAGTTGCTTCTTTATGCGTTTCATTCCTACCTATTGAAGAATCAACTTGTTGTTTTTATGAATTTATGAGACGAAGTTTTAATTCACCATAGTTTATTTATTAAATCTGAAAAATCCTGGCCGCGCAAACTCATATATCTCCAAATAAAGCACAAATATAAACATACAATACACAAACACATTGCTTTGAGACAATACCTAATAAAGTAGAAATCACACATAAATAGATACAGAGAAATTAACGCAAGCTTGCAAGAAATATACATAAAGATTGAGAACGTCAGAACATACGCGGAGGTGAAGGAGACGGAAAAAGTGGAGGAGGAGGAGGAGGAGGAGGAGGAGGAGGAGGAGGAGGAGGAGGAGGAGGAGGAGGAGGTGGTGGTGGTGGTGGTTCAGGTCCAGAAGTCATAAATATAGTAAATTCGTTTCATCGACCCGAAAGGGAACAAGCACAAAAGCGTTCGGCACGTCCGAACCGCATCCATCCACCAATGCATTAACTACATTACTCCTTTTATCATATTCCCCCAACAACGCTGCTAATTATTTACTAGGAATAAATGAAATAAATCCTTAATTCATCTTCCTGCCTTAATCCCTGAGGCTGGCTGTGCAGGCAACCTCCAACCCGGTCCTACCAGAATACCCTGCAGGGGGGCGCCAACCCCGACGTAGTCCCCAAGCCCAAAGACCCATCCCCAACTTCCTGGGGTCCCCTTTTGCCTTAGACAATTACTAGCATGATTAGGAGCTGTTCTTAATGATTCCCTGCCGGTAATTAAGCGCTTAACTCCAATGATCACGCTAAACTGCAGTAAACTGTTTGCCGCTCTCACACAGTGCCAGCATAAAGCAGCATAAAACAAACGGCCGTTTCTCGTTTTTTTCTTTTTCTTTACGGTTGTTTCATCTCTCAACAGAAGCTAATGCTGAGCTAAATGACGCCTTTACAAGCTGACAAACTGCAATTATCTTCATGTCGGGATTAAAGGGTTATCAAGGAATGTCTTCGCGTACACAAAATTAGTTCGTTCGATGCCTTCGTCGGGATGTCTGGTTGGGGATAAAATGCTGCTTTCATTCCATCTCGTCTTTTCTGTCATTTGCTTCTCGAAATATCTAATTTACTGGACTACTTAGTTGTGAAAACATGATATAAAAGACCAGACCTAATTAAGATGGATAAAATTTTCAAATATACAGAATAAAAGACATTAGTTTATACGATCTTTTGTATACAAACCATATTCTTATGGAGTGAGTGTATTCCTTGTCATACTCTTTCACATATTGACAACAAAAAAGATGTGCAAGGTTTCGTGAGAAGGAAAATTGTCTTTAATAGAAATAAATTGTCTATTCTATAACACAGATACCCATTTCTTGTACCGTTTCATGCAATTTGTTATATAGAAGTGTATAGCAGTTAAAAAGCCGAAAAAAAAACTCAATCAAAACTGAAACCTTATTACTCACTAGGATGCAAACCTGAAAACTAACGCATAATCTTTCTTTCTTCAAGTGGGCACTAATAGTTGCTTTGAAAAAAAAATATATCCCTATAACTTTACTAATCCCTTATCTAAACACGGACTACAAAAAGCAAACGGGTTGCCCCTCCCATCCACCTTACCGCATAAAATGACATGCTACTAATTTCGTCCGGAGATAACTAGCACCTATCACGTAAAACCAAGAGTTTGGAGACGGAGATTAAACTAAAACGCCAGATGATTAGGAACAGATGTGAATGTAAAACTAGCAAAGGTTTAAGAATGGACGTGAAAGTAAAATCATCAAGGGTTTAGGGGTGGAGACAAACGTAAAACCATGACGGGTTTAGGAATGGATATGAAAGTAAAACCACCAAAGGTTTATGAATGGATATAAATATAAAACCATCAAGGGAATGGAGACTAAAGTAAAACCAAGATGGGTTTAGGAATTAGATATATATGTAAATCCACCAAAGGTTTATGAATGGATATGAATATAAAACCATCAAGGGTATGGAGACAAACATAAAACCATGAAGGGTTTAGGAATGAATATGAATGTAAAACCACCAAAGGTTTATGAATGGATATGAATATAAAACCATCAAGGGTATGGAGACAAACATAAAACTATGAAGGGTTTAGGAATGAATATGAATGTAAAACCACCAAAGGTTTATGAATGGATATAAATATAAAACCATCAAGGGTATGGAGACTAAAGTAAAACCATGATGGGTTTAGGAATTAGATATATATGTAAATCCACCAAAGGTTTATGAATGGATATGAATATAAAACCATCAAGGGTATGGAGACAAACATAAAACCATGACGGGTTTAGGAATGAATATGAATGTAAAACTACCAAAGGTTTATGAATGGATATAAATATAAAATCATCAAGGGTATGGAGACTAAAGTAAAACCATGATGGGTTTAGGAATTAGATATATATGTAAATCCACCAAAGGTTTATGAATGGATATGAATATAAAACCATCAAGGGTATGGAGACAAACATAAAACTATGAAGGGTTTAGGAATGAATATGAATGTAAATCCACCAAAGGTTTATGAATGGATATGAATATAAAACCATCAAGGGTATGGAGACAAACATAAAACCATGAAGGGTTTAGGAATGAATATGAATGTAAAACCATCAAAGGTTTATGAATGGATATGCATATAAAACCATCAAGGGAATGGAGACAAACATAAAACTATGAAGGGTTTAGGAATGAATATGAATGTAAAACCATCAAAGGTTTATGAATGGATATGAATATAAAACCATCAAGGGTATGGAGACAAACATAAAACTATGAACGGTTTAGGAATGAATATGAATGTAAAACCATCAAAGGTTTATGAATGGATATGCATATAAAACCATCAAGGGAATGGAGACAAACATAAAACTATGAAGGGTTTAGGAATGAATATGAATGTAAAACCACCAAAGGTTTATGAATGGATATGAATATAAAACCATCAAGGGTATGGAGACAAACATAAAACCATGAAGGGTTTAGGAATGAATATGAATGTAAAACCACCAAAGGTTTATGAATGGATATGAATATAAAACCATCAAGGGTATGGAGACAAACTTAAAACTATGAACGGTTTAGGAATGAATATGAATGTAAAACCATCAAAGGTTTATGAATGGATATGCATATAAAACCATCAAGGGAATGGAGACAAACATAAAACTATGAAGGGTTTAGGAATGAATATGAATGTAAAACCATCAAAGGTTTATGAATGGATATGAATATAAAACCATCAAGGGTATGGAGACAAACATAAAACCATGAAGGGTTTAGGAATGAATATGAATGTAAAACCACCAAAGGTTTATGAATGGATATGAATATAAAACCATCAAGGGTATGGAGACAAACATAAAACTATGAAGGGTTTAGGAATGGATATGAATGTAAAACCACCAAAGGTTTATGAATGGATATAAATATAAAACCATCAAGGGTATGGAGACTAAAGTAAAACCATGATGGGTTTAGGAATTAGATATATATGTAAATCCACCAAAGGTTTATGAATGGATATGAATATAAAACCATCAAGGGTATGGAGACAAACATAAAACCATGAAGGGTTTAGGAATGAATATGAATGTAAAACCACCAAAGGTTTATGAATGGATATGAATATAAAACCATCAAGGGTATGGAGACAAACATAAAACTATGAAGGGTTTAGGAATGAATATGAATGTAAAACCATCAAAGGTTTATGAATGGATATGCATATAAAACCATCAAGGGAATGGAGACAAACGTAAAACCATGAAGGGTTTATGAATGGTTATGAATGTAAAACCACCATGGGATTAGGAATGGATGAATTTAAAACCACCATGGGATTAGTTATGGAGTAAATTTAAAACCATCATTGGTTTAGTTATGGGATAAATATAAAACTACAAATAGCTTAAGAATGGATATTGACGCAAAGCCACCAAGGATTTAGGAATGGATACGGGCGTAAAACCATTATCGGTTTAGAAAAGAATACAAAACCATCGGTATAAGACTGGAAAGGAATTTAAACAGACCCTAGGTTTAGAAATTGAGATGAATGGCAAACCATAGGAATGGAGATTGACTAAAACTACCAATGGTTTAACGTTAGACAACAAGTGTTTGTGACAGGAAAATCGTAAAACCAAAAAAGGTTTAAGAATAGATGTGAACGTAAAACTAACATGAGCTTAAGAATGCAGCTGAACGTAAAAACCATTATGGGTTTATGAATATTTAAATGGCAACACCGAAGTAAAATATCACAGATATATTTACCTAAACAATTCAAATCCTATAAGTTGATATATTTCAATACCAATATTACTATGATTTTTTTACCTGGACAAATTCTAGATCATATATTATACGATAGACGATGAAGCTAATTCGCTTTCAGACATGGTGAAATGCTTACACAGCTGACATTTATGTCATTAATAATAATATTTATAATAACAGCTGCATCATTGGAGCTATTAATTTATTGAAAAAACTTTTTTTCATTGAAAATGCTGCTAAAGGGTCTCCTTATACTACTACTACTACTACTACTACTACTAATAATAATAATAATAATAATAATAATAATAACAATTGTAACATCACCACTACAATACAACACTCACTATAAGACATGCTGCTAAAGGGTCTACTTTATGAAAAAAATTATACTACTACTACTACTACTACTACTACTACTACTAACAATAATAATAAAAAAATATAACAACAATAATAATAATATTGTAACATCATCACTACAATGCAACACTCATTTCAACTTTAAACGAAACGTCCCCACATTATGAAAAAAAACAGACCAAAAAATTGCTACCATCAATCAGATGAAAATTAATGGCACCCTTTTAAAATGGCAGACTTCAATTCACAAAATCCATAACGAACTAAAGTGCTAACAAAAGTCAAACACGACTGCAACAAGAAAATAATAGCAGAGGACTGCCAAAGCATGCCAATTAGAGACTAATATACTATAAAGACTAGCACGCCATCTTAACAAGAAAGAATGGCTCTTTTCTGACAATTCACGTATGATTAATTTAAAGAATAGTCACGTTTGTTAATCCGCAAAGGTTAAACGTCTATTCTCGGTTTGTGTTGGTCTTCTTATACTCATACAAAGGTTACTTTTTTTTTTTTTTACTTTAGGAAAATTCAGTTTTATTTTTTCTAATTATTAAAGATTAAAAGTCTTCTGTTTGCGTTGGTCTTCTTATATTCATACAAAGGTTACATTTTTTATTTCTTTTAACTTTATGAAAATGTTTTTTTTTTCTTTTTCAATCATTTTCCACTAGCTACGCCTGCTCAATTAACGAATAAATGTATAATCTTACAAAATTAACAAAGTAAATCTTAAAATTCTTATCTAAGTTGCGTTCATACACTATACCGACGATATGGTTACGATGAACTCAATTCATATTAATATTTGTATTCTTATTACTTGCTAAGCTACAAACCTAGTTGGAAAATCAGAATGCTCTAAGCCCAGGGTCCCCAACAGGGAAAATAGCCAAGTGAGGAAAGGAAACTAGGAAATAAACTATTTTAAGAACAGTAACAACATTAAAATAAATACTTCTTATATAAACTATAAAAACTTTAACAAAAGAGGAAGAGAAATTAGATAAAATAGTGCCCGAGTGTACCCTCAAGAAATATCGGCAGTTTGAGAGATTCAATATATTTCGAATATGAATTTCACGAAAAAAAGGAAAAACTCAAACTGTCTTCTTCATAATTAAAATAAAACAAAAAACGGAAAAAAAACTATTACTTATTTGAAAGAAAAATTTACAAAAACACGATATTTACTATAAAAGTAATGTTGAGAATTTCAGAGTGAAAAATAACTAGTATATTTCTATTTCTGCTTTAATGGTAGAAGTAAATTAAGAGCAAATAACTCAAATAGTAAAAATCATTGAAGGAGAAAATATTCATTCATGAGACGGTGAAAATAATGTCGAGTCGATGCAGAATTCCATTCAGACACTTAACATACTTTTAAGCTAGTCTTTATTGAATAAAGGCTGTTCTTTGTGTTATAAAATAATTTCACTCATGGCTTTCAACAAACACAATAGCAATTCATAAAGAAATTTTAAATTAATGCAGTAAAATTATAGCGTTAAATATATTGCAGAAAAAGGAATGATTATATGAAAGGATTTTTTATAATTACAGTTGATAAAAGGAAAGGTAAATTAACATTTACTGTTTAAAGGTTTAAAGGCCTCTCATGAACGGCAGAGGCAAGGGACAGTGACATTGCCCTATCGAGCAGGACAATGTCCTCGAGACTGACCATATATACATATGATCAGCGACAAAGCCACCTCTCCACCCAAGCTAAGACCAAGGAGGGTCAGGCAATGGCTGGTGATGACTCAGCAGATAGTCCTAAGGGCTCCCCCAAACGGCCCCATCCTTAGCTCACAAGGATGGTGAGGTTGCAGCGACCAAAATAACCAACGAGTTAGAGCGGGACTCGAACCCCATTCTGGTGAGCGTCAAACAGGGACATTACCACATCGGCCACCACAACCCTGCACAAGGTATTAAGAGTAAATGTTACGATCAAAATATGAAAAATAATAAGACATGATAACTCGAACAATGCAGAAAATCACAATTAGAGGAAAACGAACATGAAGCGGAAATAATTTACACCCACGTAAAGTGTAAATTAAAACAAACGGGTCTTGTCTTTACGAATATTCTTGTTTAATTTGAAGGACGTAATTTTCTATAATAACGAGGGGGATCAGCCATGATTCTACAACTACTTTCATATGTGTGGAATGCACTATTGATGAATTTTTCTTAAGACCTGGTTACATCACCGACACTAAAATTACTATCATCAAAGAGTAAGGCGAATAAATGTCTCACGGGAACGAACATGCAAGGTAATAGTTAACCTAATGTTTTTAAGAGCGTAATTTCTTCGCAAACAAGGATTTTGAAGCGTAATTATTAATCATCCTTGACTAAAAATAGGTCACTTCAAGCAAATCATGTAAAATATCTATTTGAACGTAGTAGTAGTAGTAGAAGTAGTGGTAGTAGTAGTAGTAATAGTAGTAGTAGTAGTAGTAGCAGTAGTAGGGGAGAAAGAGAGAGAGAGAGAGAGAGAGAGAGAGAGAGAGAGAGAGAGAGAGAGAGAGAGAGAGAGAGAGAGTGAGAAAGTTTCTTTTGTTATTTTGTGCTTAATTTTAGTTGGTCGGAAATATTTTAATGGAAGTAACCAGTATTTTCCTGCTGAGAGAACTCAAGACAAGCACTGCAGCACTTTACCTTTCTCTTGCAGGAAGAGTAAATTCCAATTTTTCACACCTGGAATCACACAAGCATCCAGTTTTCCATTACATTCCCATGTAACTTACCCCCCTCTCTCTCTCTCTCTCTCTCTCTCTCTCTCTCTCTCTCTCTCTCTCTCTCTCTCTCACTCTCTCTCTCTCTCTCTCTCTCAAGAAAAGTTGATGTTACCGATTTTTCCTTTTAAAAGTGGAGGGTTAAATAGTAACAGAAAATACAGATGAGAGATGGGAATAACAATACTAGAATTGTGTAGACTATTGCATAGTGTGTTGCATTACATTGAACGCTTTTGATTTGAAAACCAGTGTTTTTGGGAAACCTAATTTAAGGGCAATATTTGAATAAACTCGCATACATATATGGATGCAGGCTATATTTTTAATGAGAAGACGAAACTATTTCAATATTGTTGGATGAACAATAAACAAAGAACAAACATAATTACACAATGCATATATATATATATATATATATATATATATATATATATATATATATATATATATATATATATATATATAAACATATTTATATATATATATATATATATATATATATATATATATATATGAATACATACATACATACATACATACATACACACACACAACATCAACAACAACAACAACAGCAACAACAACAACAACAAATGCAGCAGTTTCTAGTCCACTGTAAGACAAAGACCTCAGATATGTCAATTCATGTCTGGGTTTTGGCCAATTTTCAGCACCGCGCTCGCCAGCGCGGATTGGCGATGGTGGGAGACTTTCGTCTGATAGTTCACAGCAAACCAACCAAGTATAGGTGGCCCTGACTAGTACAGCTATGCTGATCATGGCGATACGCAAACCCTATTTCTTCGTTAAGGTATAATCACACTATTTTGCGTGTAAAAATGGACGACATTAGGTTAGGGAGAAATATGTATACAGAAAAGTGAAAGTAGAAATTCTCTAAAAGACTGGATAGATGATCGAAAAAGAGGTATTGGAAAGAAAGGGGCCTTAATACCCAGAGGATCATGAGTAAAATAGGCAATAAAAACGTATAAAAACATATCTCATCTCCGGATAAACAACTTAATGCCATCATCATCTCTCCAACGATTATTGACGCAAAGGGCCTCGGTTAGATTTCGTCAGTCGTTTCTACCTTGAGCTTTTAATTCAATACTTCTACATTCATCATCGCATTCTTCACATTTCGTTGTCCTTAGTCATGTAGGCTTGGGTATTCCAACTGTTCTAGTGCCTTGTGGATCCCAGTTAAACGTTTGGTGAACTAATCTCTCTTGGTGAGTGTGAAGAGCATGCCCAAACCATCTCCATCTACCCCTCATCCAAGATCTCATCCACGTACGGCACCTGAGTATAATCTCTTAATTTTATTTCTAAGTGTCCATTAAAAACTCCAATTATTCATCTGAGGGCTTTGTTCTCAAATCTACAAAATCTGTTGGACATTGTTTCATTGTAATATCACGACTCATGTCCATACAGTGACACAAATCTCACTAAACTAATATATAGCCTTTCTTTTATGTAATTTCCGGCCATTTGATTTCTAAATTTTACTTAGCCTAGCCATTGTTTGGTTTGCTATTTTCAATCTTTCACTAAATTTTAATTCTAAAGACCCTGAATTTGAGATCATAATTCCGAAATACTTGAATGATTCTACCTCATTAAACCTGTCTCCTTCCAATATTTCATCTTGCATTACATATTTCGTTCTCTCTCTCTCTCTCTCTCTCTCTCTCTCTCTCTCTCTCTCTCTCTCTCTCTCTCTCTCTCTCTCTTTCATCTATTTATCTTGAGCCTAACTTCCTGTGATATTTCATGCATTCTGGTAAGCAAGTATTGCAAATCATGTGGCGCTCTGCTCCCAACGACAACATCAACAGCATACTCTAGGTCAGCTAATTTCCTATTACCAATCCAGTCCAATCCTTTTCCACCATCTTTGACTGTTCTACGCATTATAAACATATGTGTATGCTTGTTGTGAAAGTATATTTTTCTAATTACACCCTCATTAACTGTAAACTCAGGAACCATACTTATTCTTCCGTGCTATTCACAGGGACACTTGGGAAAAAATATTTCTTTTTTGGTTACATAACTTTACCATAAAAGAACCACAACCACACATATATATCAAAGCAAGTATATACTGCGTGCATGCAGAGTTGAATGCATGTATAAGTACGCATACAAATGCATGGATGGTGAATGAATGAACGCAGAGAGAGAGAGAGAGAGAGAGAGAGAGAGATTCCGGCAATTATATCTAACAAAATGGCCAAATCATCACAAATAACAACCCCTCCCCGAAATGGATGAGAACAAGTCTAGTACATGTCTAGCGACACTAGGATTCCACGAACAAGAAAAATCCTTTCATTAAGTTTGTAAGCGCAAATTCTCCCTAACCTCTTCCACTTTCTCCCTCCTCCCTCTCCCTCAACGTTCCCAATACACAACCCCCTCCCTCCCTCCATCCCCCTTTGCCTCCATATCCCTCTCCTAGCAAATAAACCAGCGCTAAAACAACGCCACTTGAAGAAAATTCTTCAGCTCACGAATGACTCGACGTAAAACGAGAACTCATAAATCAAATTTTACGGCATACAAATTGGACCCTTTGCTAAGCTTCCAAGTTCTTCTAATTCCCCCCCAAACCCACCCTGACACCACAACTTGGCTTATAACTGCATCCCAACATAGCCCCTAAACCCACAACTATCAACCAACCCCCCTTCTCTCTCTCTCTCTCTCTCTCTCTCTCTCTCTCTCTCTCTCTCTCTCTCTCTCTCTCTCTCTCTACTCCATTCTCCAGCAATTAAAAATAACCTTGCAAAAGGTAATTAATAAAAATAAACCAATATGAAATGCAAAGGCCAAAGAAATAAATTTATACTAATGTAGTTATATGAAAAAAATTAAAACTGCAAATTTGACTATAATCTTTTTTTTTTTTTTTTGAAGATCGTACCAATCCCTTCTAGTTGTCAATTAATTTTCTTAATAATTCTAACAATACTAAAAATTCTATTACTTTCAGAAATAACAATAATTTTTATAATAATTTTAATAATAATAATTTTGATATTTTTAATAATAATCTCAATAATAATAATTTTAATAATAACTACAAAAATTTAAATTATTTTAATAGCAATAATAATTTGATCATTCTAATAATATGATGATGGAAGAAAAAAAAAAAACACACACACACACACGAGCAAAATCTAACAGAAATGTTCAAATTCTGTTCCAATGAGCAAAAATAATTTGAATCTATGCAAAATGTCAAGGAACAGCCACGCCCGATGAAAAGAAAATGTTCGGCACCTTACAAGTAAAGAGAGGGGATAGGTCCAAATTTCTGTGTGGTAAATTTATTCCACAGAGGTAGAACTATTAATATTATTGCTATCATTATTCATGATATGTATATAACCTTATGGAACCAGCTGATTTTTTTTCCAATTTGTTAAAGAATGTTCCCAAAATAAAAATGCAAGAATGCGAAAAAAGATGAAATGAGAGCTGACTGAAGCACCATAAAATAAAGATAAAAATCTCAGATATTGGTTTAAGATAGCAACTTTTACCTTAAATAATTTCGTTTTACATGGCAGCAGTGGATCAGTCGAAGTGCCAAACACTTTAAATGTCAAAATAACAAATAAGAAAAAACTTTAAAATGCCGTGATGCAAATTAAATTTTTTCCACGCTTTTAAAAAATTTCAAAATAACAAATAAGAGAAAACTTTAAACTGTCGTGATGCAAATTAAATTTTTTTTCACGCTTTTAAAAAATGTCGAAATAAGAGAAAACTTTAAAAAGTCGTGAAGCAAATTAGATTTTTTTTTCACGTTTTTATAAAATGTCCAAATAAAAATTAAGAGAAAACTTTAAAATGTCGTGATGCAAATCACATTTTTTTACGCTTTTAAAAAATGTCAAAATAACAAATAAGAGAAAACTTTAAAATGTCGTGATGCAAATTGATTTTTTTTTTTCCACGCTTTTAAAAGCATTCACCCGAGCACCTACAATGATACTTTTATGTGTCGACAGTTTGTACACCTTGAGGGAATAAATACTATTTAGGATAACCTTGCATACTGGTAGATTAATACGCAGTAAGATTTGGTATAATTTGAACATTTAACATGAAAAAATATACATTAACATTCAAAAGTTAAAAATGTCCATTTCATTAACGATACACATATATGTGCTTCTATACAGTTGAATTAAGATTAACTGATTATTATGAAAACTAAGTGACCTTACGAAAAAATTGAATCTTGAAATGAAGAAAGCCTCAAATATTTAGAAAATAAATTCTGCATCAAAAAAAAAAAAAAAAAAAAAAAAAAAAAAAAACACACGATATGTATTTTTCTATATGTAACAACGATAAACTCCTGGTAATGATCTCCAAATTTAGCCCTGCCGTCGTCCACCCCGGAGCAAGCATCTCACCACTAACTCCTATATAACAAGCTTAGTGTTTCTTGGATCAGAAATTCTCGACTCGGCATTCTCTTGGAGTTCCCTATCTTTTTGAAATTTAATTCCAATGATATATACATATTAATTTTGAAACTTAAGTACGTGACTACAGCCTTCGTGATTACCGCAAAACATTCCCACATAGCCTAATACACAATTTAAAACATAATCTACAAAACCTGAGGTCGAACAGCTATCTAGCTCATTCAGAAGCTAAGATTATAGAGTTGAAACTTTGCTAAAAAGCGTCTATCCATGACTCTATATCGAACACCTGAAAGTTGACGCCATTTTTGCTATTTTTTTGCATATTTCTGACGTCATATTTCACGAACCTTATAAGATAGGGACTTGAAACTTTTAGGATCGTCTAGTTAAATTGAATAGAACTAAATCCTAGAGTTTGAAGCTTATACTATGTCCGGAAAGCACTTTTCTGAAAACCCGGTATTTCTGGTTTACGTAATCGTATATAACAGCACTGGCAGCATTTTTGCTTGTTCCCCGGTCGCGCTTGCCAGCGCTGTGACAATTTTGGTATATAGACTAAGCAAAGGTGTATGCCACGCCAGAGCCGCTTGATATTTCGTAACATGCACAGTGATTCGCAAATAGAATGATAACGCTTATCCTCTCCTATATAATAAAGAACAAGTTTTGGCTATAAATATATATATATATATATATATATATATATATATATATATATATATATATATATATATACATACATACATATACTGTGTGTATATATATATATATATATATATATATATATATATATATATGTATATATATATATATATATATATATATATATATATATAAAGCAGGAGAGAGAGATATTCATATATAAGTATGCTTATATATACACATATATATGTATATATACACATAAATACACACACGCATACATACTGCATATAAAAACCTGTCTATAATCTTTGCTCCTTTGTGAACAAATTAATCTAAAGTACCACAGTGAAAGAGAGAGAAAGAAAGAGAAAAGTTAATCACAGTTACAGTGTAAGTATAATTATCCAGTACACACTGATACAAAAATTATAGTAATACCTGATAAATAAATAATAACAATTCAAGCAAATGTAACAATATCTCTCACATACAAAGATGAATTACGCATATAAACGATGAATTATACATACTTATTTTTACAGCTACGCAAAAAATCTAACCGTGTTACAAAAGAATAGGAATATACAATAGAATGCATGCAATATTCCATACAGTATTCCATACAACCAGTAGATTGAAATAAGTAGAGACTGGCCACAATAACCGTTCAATTCTGAAAGTAAAGCAGAATAATGGCGGTCTGGTGCTATTGGCAAAAAGTGGTAATCAGTCTAAAGGATTAAATTATTATTATTATTTTTATTATTATTATTATCATTATTAGCTAAACTACAACCCTAGCTGGAAAAGCAAGATGCTATACGCCCAAGGGCTCCAACAGGGAAAAATAGCCCAGTGAGGAAAGGATATAAGGAAATAAATAAACGATACAAGAAATAATGGGCAACGTAAAAGGTAAGTACTGTATAATAATTGCAAGAGAATGTATACGGACTCATAATAAATCCGCCCAGTGAAACATTAAAACAAAATTCTACTATTTCTTTGCAATACGTAAATACTGAGTGAGAGAGAGAGAGAGAGAGAGAGAGAGAGAGAGAGAGAGAGAGAGAGAGAGGGGGGGGGGGGTAATAATGCATGGATACAGGGAAGAGGGATGTAATATCCAAAGTCTGGACAACGTGGCGATAATTTTCTTTTACACACACCATTAGTCATGGCCGTTAGGTGGCGCCACTAGACGGGGCTTCTGTCCCTAATATTCTATGAATATTTAGGAGGCCAATCCTGCAGTATCATTTGTTACACCTAATTGGATGCTGGCGAGCGTGGGTTATAAGACACGATCTAATTTTGGGAGAGGCTAACACCATCCGCCACCTCTCAGTTCGACCATCTTTAAGGAGAACAAGTCAACCAATAGCCAACAATTTTAACTGGTCTCACCTATAATTCTTCCTGAATAGAAGAAGACAAAACAATATCCGAACATATCTGAGAAAATGACATGAAATCGTAAACAGGTATTTGGTTTTGATGTGGATGATATGGGGTAATACTTTGGATGAACATATACATCTCATAATAACATAAAAACCACATAAATAGCACATACTTCTGAGAGAGAGAGAGAGAGAGAGAGAGAGAGAGAGAGAGAGAGAGAGAGAGAGAGAGAGAGAGAGAGAGTAAAAGTCATAGATGAAAATCCTGGTTCCTAGCCTTTACAAATTTCCATTACATACCAAAACTTTCAACATGATCCATAATACCATGTTGCCAACCGACGTGTTGACCAAAATGAAAATATCTTTAATTAGTAATGGCTCCAATCTTTCGAAACCAAAAAGCCCACCACAATCCAAAATCTGAGTTTTGGATTAAACGTCATCTTTAAAGATCAAAGTACTAATTCATTTTCTCAAACTAGTAATTGGTGAATCACTGATCAACTTCAAGGATCAACGTGAATTCCTTCACCAGTATCCTTCTGTAGTGTATATACTACCTGGAGAAAAATAGTTTCCGATCACGGTTGGTCTATAACCAAAGTGGAAAACCAAGGCTTTTAGCACAACGTGCTTATATCGGATGAAATATTTTTGCATTTTCTGCGTAAAACCAAAAATATCTGACACACAAGAGATCCGCAAAGCTGAGACACTTAGGTACACTCCATGGAGCAACACCATTAGCTCACTTTATTCCTATCAATAGGCAAACTATTTAGGCGAAAAACACCCCACATCAAATGACTTTAGACATATTGGTTTGATGCAAATCCGAAAGGTTTTGGCGCATCAAAATCATGAAAAATCAAAAGACTTTGGTGTGTTGTGTTGATGATGTTGTTGTTGTTGTTGTTGTTGTTGTTGTTGCAGATTGCCTGGCCCTCACGTTCAGGCACTAGCTCTTGCACACTTGCAGGCCGTATTTGTCTTGATGCAAATCGAAAGGGATTTGGTAAACCGGACAGATATAACAACAAAAACCTTCATTACAACGAGCTTATGCGACACCAAAGAGCTATTACAAAATCTAGTCTATTCATATTCGGATATTATAAAACCAAAATAGTTTGACTGAATAGGTTTTGACTCTCCCGATAACATCTAAAGCACGTTGGGTGTATTGTTCTACCGGATACTGTGCAGATATAAAATGTAAAACTTACACAACTTGTCATGAAATTACGGATAACTTTCATAACTTCAGTACCCTCTATAATTATAAAAAATAAGAGAAAACACGCACTGACCATATGTATAGCCATAAAACAGTTACTTTTCAGCAAAGCAGGCATTACACAAACAGCTTCCTTTCGCTCGAAGAATAACTTGGTACTTTGATGCCATTCATTTTTTTTCAAAAATAGAATTTTGATATTCTTTTCAGGACTTGCTTCGATAATTATTAGGTATTAGGTATTAGCTTCAAAACCATAACCAGGGTGAACTGGCTCCACTGTCTCACTCAAAGACCCAGAGAAATTAGCAATTGTACAATGTATAGTGCTTGGGGCATTCATTATAATTAACGGCATTAGTTTTTCAAATATTGCTACGTTAATCAAAGATTGGTTTTTATATTTCATAATAAATGCTTCAATACATTATAGTCCAGGTTCTATTTTCTAGATCAGTTTAGCAGTGAACTTAACTGTTCAAAAATGTCTAATATCATAGAACTGATTATAAATATATTTATAAAATACTAACGGAAGAGAAAAGGAGCTATATAAACTTTTATCGCAATTAAACATAATGTTAAAGTTTGAAATAATAGCACGATAATCCTTGAACTTGGTGAACACAAGTTCCATTAATATCGAACTTTTTGGTTAGAAATATTTTCCAGTGTAAGAATGAAAAATTAAAATGACATAATATCGCGCAGGAAAAAAAAAATTTCCAGTGTAAGAAGAATGAAAAATTAAAATGACATAATACCCTGCAGGAAAAAAAAAATATTTCGCCATAAAACCCCCAAAAATATAATTCATATAATTAAATCTTGAGAATCAATATTCATTATTTTGACAACGAAAAAGGAAGAATCCACAAACATACTGAAATTTCATGAAAAAAAAACACCCTAAATTTGCTATGCGGTACACCTAACTACATGATGAAATAGAAGCAAGTAAAGAAGAAATGAATATTGATTTAACAAAATATGTATAACAATCAGCGGAATAGGTAGTTGAAAATTTCCTTTCCTGCCCTTTATCTAATACAGGTGTATAAAAAAAGTCACCTTTGAAAAAATGAGAAACTACTTTTTTTCTTAAACGTACAAGATAATATTCAGCCATTTAAAAGCAAGAAACAGTATCCTCCGAGTAAAGAGATACACCCGAGTATGAATTACATCAGTTAGTTTTCACTCTTGAAAATTTATAGAGACTTCAAGTCGCAATAACACCAGGAGAACCTCGGGTAGCATAATACACACGTCAGAATTCAAGATTACCTTGCACCTCTCATGAATAAAAAAGTACGCTCAACATCTCAGCAAAGACTATAAGAGAGTCCGCCATGGAAAGAGAAGAATGCTGGCAGAATTGCTCGAATGCGTTCTTAAAGATTACAACCATGACATAAAAGGTTTTAATGAGTTTCATAAAATTCATAAAAAACGTATAATTGTAATACTGAGGTTCTCATCGTATATATAAAGTCTTAATGTATATATAAAGTCAATGTATATTTAAAGTTAATTCAAGTTAATTAAAGTTAATTAAGGTTAATTATAGTTAATGTATATATAAAGTTCTTGATGTATATATAAAGTTAAATGGGTTCTTGATGTATATATAAAGATTACAACATTACATAAAAGGTTATAATGAGCTTCATAAATTTATAAAAACGTACATTTGTAATACTAACTTTCTTAATATAATATATATATATATATATATATATATATATATATATATATATATATATATATATAATGTGTGTGTATATATATATATGTATATATATATATATATATATATATATATATATATATATATGTATATATATATATGTGTGTAGATATATATATATATATAATATATATATATATATATATACATATATATATATATATATATATAAAAAGTCAAATGCGTCCTTGATGTATATATAAAGATTACAACATTACATAAAAGGTTTTAAATAGTTTCGTACAATTCATAAAAACGTACATTTGTAAATACTGAACCAACCATAAGAACAGCTCCACACATAAACATGAGAAGCAAAGAAGCAACACCTCTCGCAGCTCTTACTGAAAAAGAAGAAAATTAATTGAATAACCCCACCTCCCATACCACTCATATAAATTCCTACCCCTCCTCATCTAGCCCCCCCAACCCCACCCCCCTCTTCACCTCCCCCCGGCCCGGCCCGGCCCGCCACTACCTGGCATTCTTAAACCAACTCGAACTACCTCCGATGACCCCCATTCAGTAGCAGATGTTATCAGCGCCAAACAAGACGGTAGTTAAGAAGATTATGCAAACACGGCTCCCTTAATCTCGCTCTCCGCGCTGACAGTTACCACGCTTGGCCCTCTCAATATCAAAATTTACGTCCGAGTAAAAACAATTAGAAACGATATATTCAAACGGCTTATTTAAACTGCCTATATTAAGAACGTCGTGGAAGGTTCCAGTTACCAGAACTTAAGACCTTTTTTATACTTTTCGTTTTCATTTAGACTTTTTTTTATAACCAATTTGATAAGGAAAAAGAGGAGAAACCTTTTTAATAGCCTTACGTTGTAGATTAACATTTGTCTTCTAAAAAAGTCTATGGTGACTTAAAAGCCGTAAAAAAGAGTAAGAGAGAGGTCGAAATAATTGGGAAAAGCTCCCCATTCTCTCTATTCCAGCCCGAAAAAAGAGCTTGCTGGAAGCGAAGGAGCACAGGACGGGAATCTTGAGGAACGCCACGGTCGTGTTTACAGTCGGTTCGCCAATAGCAGCCCTCGTAAAAAGGCGAAGCGCACACATAAATATTATTAATACCTCGCTCCAGCCTATAATTACAACCTCACTCTCATTGTTCCATTCGCCGTCTCTACACCGTTTCCTATTTGTTAAAAGGCATCTGCATATCTTTAATTTCCCCTCACCGGATTTACAATCTCTAATTTGGTGGAATGCAATGGCGGCGTGTGTGTATGTGTGTTAGTGTGTGTATGCGTGTATACATATATGCGTGTGAGTGTGTAAGTGATTAGGACCCAAATGAAATACGAGCGGCCTGAAGGGGGGAAGGGGGAGGGGGGGGGGGGCGACGCAGCTTCCTTCAAACCGCACCCAGACCAATGAAATGGCTGGAAAAATTATGTTCGGCCAAATTCATTACTCGGGATCTCATCCCCTTCGGGATGCTGCCGCCGTTTAACATCATCGTCGCTTCCAACAGAAGTCGATTTTTTTTTTTTTTTTAAATATGTCTTCTTTCGTCGATGTAGCAGCGGTGGAAAAAAGCAATTAATAAAACCCGCATCATATCGTTTTAAAAATGGTTGCTTTATCGGTACGGAGGGTCATGAAAGAAGATTGTTATTTGAGGGAATAGATGATGCAAGGACTTTAAGAGATAAGAGTCAACTGAAACTGAAATTAGGCAAGGTGGTTTACATATTCAATTAATTTTCAATGAGAGAGAGAGAGAGAGAGAGAGAGAGAGAGAGAGAGAGAGAGAGAGAGAGAGAGAGAGAGAAGAGGTGTAATTATTCTAGCATAAAGTATTGTTCGTTTAACTTCATATTAAAAAGTTTATGATGTTTTAAATGACTCCAATTACATCTTGAATATCCCTCATTTAAACGTTCTTTACGAGAAACATTTAAATCAACCTTTCATTAATAGGTTTAATCTCTTTTTAGATAGATTAAAAGCACATAATAAGCACTTTCACCTTGCCTTGCAGTGCAGATGAGTCCATTAAACTTATATAGAAGAGGTGTAAAGTAGGCTGATCTAGAAGTCTAGAAAGGCTATTTTCTTTAAAGTTATAAATGCGTCTTAATTTATTTTAGGTTTTCTTTGAAATTGAACTCGCGTGTTTTATTCTATCATTCTTAATCCGCACGTTCATAAACAATAATCATGAATTTCAAACCATTTGCTTAAATTTTTTCAAATAAAAATTGAGTACCGGATCATATTTAAACAGAGCAATATTATGATTAGTTATAACTGAGACAGAGAAATATTATGAATAGTTATAACTGAAACAGAGCAATATTACGATTAGTTATAACTGAAACAGAACAATATTATGATTAGTTATAACTGAGACAGAGCAATATTATGATTAGTTATAACTGAAGCAGAACAATATTATGATTAGTTATAACTGAGACAGAGCAATATTATGATTAGTTATAACTGAAGCAGAACAATATTATGATTAGTTATAACTGAGACAGAGCAATATTATGATTAGTTATAACTGAAGCAGAACAATATTATGATTAGTTATAACTGAGACAGAGCAATATTATGATTAGTTATAACTGAAGCAGAACAATATTATGATTAGTTATAACTGAGACAGACCAATATTATGAATAGTTATAACTGAAACAGAGCAATATTATGATTAGTTATAACTGAGACAGAGCAATATTATGATTAGTTATAACTGAGACAGAGCAATATTATGATTAGTTATAACTAAACAGAGCAATATTATGATTTGTTTTAACTGAAACAGAGAAATATTATAATTGGTTATAACTGAAACAGAGCAATATTATGATTAGTCATAACTGAAACAGAGCAATATTATTAGTTATAACTGATACCGAGCAATATTATGATTAGTTATAACTGAAACAGAGCAATATTATGATTAGTTATAACTGAAACAGAGCAATATTATGATTAGTTATAACTAAATGAGACAAAAATATTTCTCATAACTTTAGAATTACTTCCACGATACCACACAGAATCTAAAGAAATAGAAATAAAAATAAAATCCAAATAAGAAGTTAAAAATGGGGTGGTCTAAGGATGTTGCGCTGTCATTATAGAGATGGGTTCGTTAAAAAAGGTCCGTACTTACGATAAGAAGTTGAATAGCAAAAACAGAGAGAGAGAGAGAGAGAGAGAGAGAGAGAGAGAGAGAGAGAGAGAGAGAGAGAGAGAGAGAGAGAGATTGACATTTGTTGCCATTGACTCGAGATTTTGAACTGACATACCAAGTAATCTAATCTTGAAGTGATATAAACAAATAATATATATATAATTATATATATATATATATATATATATATATATATATATATATATATATATATATATAGAGAGAGAGAGAGAGAGAGAGAGAGAGAGAGAGAGAGAGAGAGAGAGAGATTTGTTGCCATTGACTCGAAATTTTGAACGGATATACAAAATAATCCAATCGTAAAGTGATATAAACAAACATCATTATTATTATTATTATTATTATTATTATTATTATTATTATTATGATTATTATTATTACTATTATTATTATCATTATTATCATTAATAGCCAAGCTACAACCCTAGAACGAAAAGCAAGATGCTATAGGACCAAGGGCTCCAATAGGTAAAAAATAGCACAGTGATGAAAGGAAATAAGGAAATAAATAAATCATAGGAACACACACACACACACACATATATCTATATATATATATATATATATATATATATATATATATATATATATATATATATATATATATTTATATTTACAGAGAGAGAGAGAGAGAGAGAGAGAGAGAGAGAGAGAGAGAGAGAGAGAGAGAGAGAGGAGAGAGAGAGAGAGAGAGAGTGTGTGCAACTCCTTCAAAACGTTCGAGTTTTCCAGCACAGCAAAATTAAAAAAAAAAAAATTACAACTCAACACAAGAATTAAAAAATAAATTCTTCCCAGCTAACGTCTCACCCGTACAATAACGAGCAACATTCCCGCACTTGTGAACAACCTCAAGTCATTGGCTGAACAACTTCATTAACATAAAATACATCCTGGTAAGCACGCTAAATAACGCATGAGCAACCCGAACATATATCGTGAAGTACGTCCTACAGAGGTAAAAGACAAAAAATATATATACATAAATATTTCCCAACGTTTACCCAGCCGTAAAATATCTTTCGCTTTGTTACCTTTGAATTTTTCGTTGTTCATTTGAATTCGGTATGTCATTTTACAAGTCACAACATTCATCCCCTAAAAAATAATAGAATAAAACTTATTTAAATTTTTTTCATTCATGTGATTCTCATCATTTAAAATAATTTTGTTTAATAACTCTCAATAATGCCTTTACCATGTTCAGTGGGTACTTTCCATTTGGTAAGGGTAGAAGAGACTCTTCAGCTATGCTAAGCTGCTCTTCTACGA